>NC_089734.1:14756898-15066481 GCF_035083965.1 Branchiostoma lanceolatum | reverse complement strand
TTAAAGGCCGTATTATGCTTCAAAACGTCAAAATAGGCCTTAAAACAGCGGTTTGGAGCCAAATTATCACTTTGAAATTTTTTGTCTGGGAAAAGTCGGATTTGCATTGAAAACGACGTAGAACGGCCTAATAAGCTGTTCTAAGTCATTTGCAAGCGATTCCGAGCGGTTTGGCGAGAAAAAAAGCCAAGATGAAATTTTACCGGCAAAGGCCGTATTATGCTTCAAAACGTCGAAATAGGCCTTAAAACAGCGGTTTGGAGCCAAATTATCACTTTGAAATTTTTTGTCTGGGAAAAGTCGGATTTGCATTGAAAACGACGTAGAACGGCCTAATAAGCTGTTCTAAGTCATTTGCAAGCGATTCCGAGCGGTTTGGCGAGAAAAAAAGCCAAGATGAAATTTTACCGGCAAAGGCCGTATTATGCTTCAAAACGTCGAAATAGGCCTTAAAACAGCGGTTTGGAGCCAAATTATCACTTTGAAATTTTTTGTCTGGGAAAAGTCGGATTTGCATTGAAAACGACGTAGAACGGCCTAATAAGCTGTTCTAAGTCATTTGCAAGCGATTCCGAGCGGTTTGGCGAGAAAAAAAGCCAAGATGAAATTTTACCGGCAAAGGCCGTATTATGCTTCAAAACGTCGAAATAGGCCTTAAAACAGCGGTTTGGAGCCAAATTATCACTTTGAAATTTTTTGTCTGGGAAAAGTCGGATTTGCATTGAAAACGACGTAGAACGGCCTAATAAGCTGTTCTAAGTCATTTGCAAGCGATTCCGAGCGGTTTGGCGAGAAAAAAAGCCAAGATGAAATTTTACCGGCAAAGGCCGTATTATGCTTCAAAACGTCGAAATAGGCCTTAAAACAGCGGTTTGGAGCCAAATTATCACTTTGAAATTTTTTGTCTGGGAAAAGTCGGATTTGCATTGAAAACGACGTAGAACGGCCTAATAAGCTGTTCTAAGTCATTTGCAAGCGATTCCGAGCGGTTTGGCGAGAAAAAAAGCCAAGATGAAATTTTACCGGCAAAGGCCGTATTATGCTTCAAAACGTCGAAATAGGCCTTAAAACAGCGGTTTGGAGCCAAATTATCACTTTGAAATTTTTTGTCTGGGAAAAGTCGGATTTGCATTGAAAACGACGTAGAACGGCCTAATAAGCTGTTCTAAGTCATTTGCAAGCGATTCCGAGCGGTTTGGCGAGAAAAAAAGCCAAGATGAAATTTTACCGGCAAAGGCCGTATTATGCTTCAAAACGTCAAAATAGGCCTTAAAACAGCGGTTTGGAGCCAAATTATCACTTTGAAATTTTTTGTCTGGGAAAAGTCGGATTTGCATTGAAAACGACGTAGAACGGCCTAATAAGCTGTTCTAAGTCATTTGCAAGCGATTCCGAGCGGTTTGGCGAGAAAAAAAGCCAAGATGAAATTTTACCGGCAAAGGCCGTATTATGCTTCAAAACGTCGAAATAGGCCTTAAAACAGCGGTTTGCAGCCAAATTATCACTTTGAAATTTTTTGTCTGGGAAAAGTCGGATTTGCATTGAAAACGACGTAGAACGGCCTAATAAGCTGTTCTAAGTCATTTGCAAGCGATTCCGAGCGGTTTGGCGAGAAAAAAAGCCAAGATGAAATTATACCGGCAAAGGCCGTATTATGCTTCAAAACGTCGAAATAGGCCTTAAAACAGCGGTTTGGAGCCAAATTATCACTTTGAAATTTTTTGTCTGGGAAAAGTCGGATTTGCATTGAAAACGACGTAGAACGGCCTAATAAGCTGCTCTAAGTCATTTGCAAGCGATTCCGAGCGGTTTGGCGAGAAAAAAAGCCAAGATGAAATTTTACCGGCAAAGGCCGTATTATGCTTCAAAACGTCGAAATAGGCCTTAAAACAGCGGTTTGGAGCCAAATTTTCACTTTGAAATTTTTTGTCTGGGAAAAGTCGGATTTGCATTGAAAACGACGTAGAACGGCCTAATAAGCTGTTCTAAGTCATTTGCAAGCGATTCCGAGCGGTTTGGCGAGAAAAAAAGCCAAGATGAAATTTTACCGGCAAAGGCCGTATTATGCTTCAAAACGTCGAAATAGGCCTTAAAACAGCGGTTTGGAGGCAAATTTTCACTTTGAAATTTTTTGTCTGGGAAAAGTCGGATTTGCATTGAAAACGACGTAGAACGGCCTAATAAGCTGTTCTAAGTCATTTGCAAGCGATTCCGAGCGGTTTGGCGAGAAAAAAAGCCAAGATGAAATTTTACCGGCAAAGGCCGTATTATGCTTCAAAACGTCGAAATAGGCCTTAAAACAGCGGTTTGGAGCCAAATTATCACTTTGAAATTTTTTGTCTGGGAAAAGTCGGATTTGCATTGAAAACGACGTAGAACGGCCTAATAAGCTGTTCTAAGTCATTTGCAAGCGATTCCGAGCGGTTTGGCGAGAAAAAAAGCCAAGATGAAATTTTACCGGCAAAGGCCGTATTATGCTTCAAAACGTCGAAATAGGCCTTAAAACAGCGGTTTGGAGCCAAATTATCACTTTGAAATTTTTTGTCTGGGAAAAGTCGGATTTGCATTGAAAACGACGTAGAACGGCCTAATAAGCTGCTCTAAGTCATTTGCAAGCGATTCCGAGCGGTTTGGCGAGAAAAAAAGCCAAGATGAAATTTTACCGGCAAAGGCCGTATTATGCTTCAAAACGTCGAAATAGGCCTTAAAACAGCGGTTTGGAGCCAAATTATCACTTTGAAATTTTTTGTCTGGGAAAAGTCGGATTTGCATTGAAAACGACGTAGAACGGCCTAATAAGCTGTTCTAAGTCATTTGCAAGCGATTCCGAGCGGTTTGGCGAGAAAAAAAGCCAAGATGAAATTTTACCGGCAAAGGCCGTATTATGCTTCAAAACGTCGAAATAGGCCTTAAAACAGCGGTTTGGAGCCAAATTTTCACTTTGAAATTTTTTGTCTGGGAAAAGTCGGATTTGCATTGAAAACGACGTAGAACGGCCTAATAAGCTGTTCTAAGTCATTTGCAAGCGATTCCGAGCGGTTTGGCGAGAAAAAAAGCCAAGATGAAATTTTACCGGCAAAGGCCGTATTATGCTTCAAAACGTCGAAATAGGCCTTAAAACAGCGGTTTGGAGCCAAATTATCACTTTGAAATTTTTTGTCTGGGAAAAGTCGGATTTGCATTGAAAACGACGTAGAACGGCCTAATAAGCTGTTCTAAGTCATTTGCAAGCGATTCCGAGCGGTTTGGCGAGAAAAAAAGCCAAGATGAAATTTTACCGGCAAATAAAGGCCGTATTATGCTTCAAAACGTCAAAATAGGCCTTAAAACAGCGGTTTGGAGCCAAATTATCACTTTGAAATTTTTTGTCTGGGAAAAGTCGGATTTGCATTGAAAACGACGTAGAACGGCCTAATAAGCTGTTCTAAGTCATTTGCAAGCGATTCCGAGCGGTTTGGCGAGAAAAAAAGCCAAGATGAAATTTTACCGGCAAAGGCCGTATTATGCTTCAAAACGTCGAAATAGGCCTTAAAACAGCGGTTTGGAGCCAAATTATCACTTTGAAATTTTTTGTCTGGGAAAAGTCGGATTTGCATTGAAAACGACGTAGAACGGCCTAATAAGCTGTTCTAAGTCATTTGCAAGCGATTCCGAGCGGTTTGGCGAGAAAAAAAGCCAAGATGAAATTTTACCGGCAAAGGCCGTATTATGCTTCAAAACGTCGAAATAGGCCTTAAAACAGCGGTTTGGAGCCAAATTATCACTTTGAAATTTTTTGTCTGGGAAAAGTCGGATTTGCATTGAAAACGACGTAGAACGGCCTAATAAGCTGTTCTAAGTCATTTGCAAGCGATTCCGAGCGGTTTGGCGAGAAAAAAAGCCAAGATGAAATTTTACCGGCAAAGGCCGTATTATGCTTCAAAACGTCGAAATAGGCCTTAAAACAGCGGTTTGGAGCCAAATTATCACTTTGAAATTTTTTGTCTGGGAAAAGTCGGATTTGCATTGAAAACGACGTAGAACGGCCTAATAAGCTGTTCTAAGTCATTTGCAAGCGATTCCGAGCGGTTTGGCGAGAAAAAAAGCCAAGATGAAATTTTACCGGCAAAGGCCGTATTATGCTTCAAAACGTCGAAATAGGCCTTAAAACAGCGGTTTGGAGCCAAATTATCACTTTGAAATTTTTTGTCTGGGAAAAGTCGGATTTGCATTGAAAACGACGTAGAACGGCCTAATAAGCTGTTCTAAGTCATTTGCAAGCGATTCCGAGCGGTTTGGCGAGAAAAAAAGCCAAGATGAAATTTTACCGGCAAAGGCCGTATTATGCTTCAAAACGTCGAAATAGGCCTTAAAACAGCGGTTTGGAGCCAAATTATCACTTTGAAATTTTTTGTCTGGGAAAAGTCGGATTTGCATTGAAAACGACGTAGAACGGCCTAATAAGCTGTTCTAAGTCATTTGCAAGCGATTCCGAGCGGTTTGGCGAGAAAAAAAGCCAAGATGAAATTATACCGGCAAAGGCCGTATTATGCTTCAAAACGTCGAAATAGGCCTTAAAACAGCGGTTTGGAGCCAAATTATCACTTTGAAATTTTTTGTCTGGGAAAAGTCGGATTTGCATTGAAAACGACGTAGAACGGCCTAATAAGCTGTTCTAAGTCATTTGCAAGCGATTCCGAGCGGTTTGGCGAGAAAAAAAGCCAAGATGAAATTTTACCGGCAAAGGCCGTATTATGCTTCAAAACGTCGAAATAGGCCTTAAAACAGCGGTTTGGAGCCAAATTATCACTTTGAAATTTTTTGTCTGGGAAAAGTCGGATTTGCATTGAAAACGACGTAGAACGGCCTAATAAGCTGTTCTAAGTCATTTGCAAGCGATTCCGAGCGGTTTGGCGAGAAAAAAAGCCAAGATGAAATTTTACCGGCAAAGGCCGTATTATGCTTCAAAACGTCGAAATAGGCCTTAAAACAGCGGTTTGGAGCCAAATTATCACTTTGAAATTTTTTGTCTGGGAAAAGTCGGATTTGCATTGAAAACGACGTAGAACGGCCTAATAAGCTGTTCTAAGTCATTTGCAAGCGATTCCGAGCGGTTTGGCGAGAAAAAAAGCCAAGATGAAATTTTACCGGCAAAGGCCGTATTATGCTTCAAAACGTCGAAATAGGCCTTAAAACAGCGGTTTGGAGCCAAATTTTCACTTTGAAATTTTTTGTCTGGGAAAAGTCGGATTTGCATTGAAAACGACGTAGAACGGCCTAATAAGCTGTTCTAAGTCATTTGCAAGCGATTCCGAGCGGTTTGGCGAGAAAAAAAGCCAAGATGAAATTTTACCGGCAAAGGCCGTATTATGCTTCAAAACGTCGAAATAGGCCTTAAAACAGCGGTTTGGAGCCAAATTATCACTTTGAAATTTTTTGTCTGGGAAAAGTCGGATTTGCATTGAAAACGACGTAGAACGGCCTAATAAGCTGTTCTAAGTCATTTGCAAGCGATTCCGAGCGGTTTGGCGAGAAAAAAAGCCAAGATGAAATTTTACCGGCAAATAAAGGCCGTATTATGCTTCAAAACGTCAAAATAGGCCTTAAAACAGCGGTTTGGAGCCAAATTATCACTTTGAAATTTTTTGTCTGGGAAAAGTCGGATTTGCATTGAAAACGACGTAGAACGGCCTAATAAGCTGTTCTAAGTCATTTGCAAGCGATTCCGAGCGGTTTGGCGAGAAAAAAAGCCAAGATGAAATTTTACCGGCAAAGGCCGTATTATGCTTCAAAACGTCGAAATAGGCCTTAAAACAGCGGTTTGGAGCCAAATTATCACTTTGAAATTTTTTGTCTGGGAAAAGTCGGATTTGCATTGAAAACGACGTAGAACGGCCTAATAAGCTGTTCTAAGTCATTTGCAAGCGATTCCGAGCGGTTTGGCGAGAAAAAAAGCCAAGATGAAATTTTACCGGCAAAGGCCGTATTATGCTTCAAAACGTCGAAATAGGCCTTAAAACAGCGGTTTGGAGCCAAATTATCACTTTGAAATTTTTTGTCTGGGAAAAGTCGGATTTGCATTGAAAACGACGTAGAACGGCCTAATAAGCTGTTCTAAGTCATTTGCAAGCGATTCCGAGCGGTTTGGCGAGAAAAAAAGCCAAGATGAAATTTTACCGGCAAAGGCCGTATTATGCTTCAAAACGTCGAAATAGGCCTTAAAACAGCGGTTTGGAGCCAAATTATCACTTTGAAATTTTTTGTCTGGGAAAAGTCGGATTTGCATTGAAAACGACGTAGAACGGCCTAATAAGCTGTTCTAAGTCATTTGCAAGCGATTCCGAGCGGTTTGGCGAGAAAAAAAGCCAAGATGAAATTTTACCGGCAAAGGCCGTATTATGCTTCAAAACGTCGAAATAGGCCTTAAAACAGCGGTTTGGAGCCAAATTATCACTTTGAAATTTTTTGTCTGGGAAAAGTCGGATTTGCATTGAAAACGACGTAGAACGGCCTAATAAGCTGTTCTAAGTCATTTGCAAGCGATTCCGAGCGGTTTGGCGAGAAAAAAAGCCAAGATGAAATTTTACCGGCAAAGGCCGTATTATGCTTCAAAACGTCGAAATAGGCCTTAAAACAGCGGTTTGGAGCCAAATTATCACTTTGAAATTTTTTGTCTGGGAAAAGTCGGATTTGCATTGAAAACGACGTAGAACGGCCTAATAAGCTGTTCTAAGTCATTTGCAAGCGATTCCGAGCGGTTTGGCGAGAAAAAAAGCCAAGATGAAATTATACCGGCAAAGGCCGTATTATGCTTCAAAACGTCGAAATAGGCCTTAAAACAGCGGTTTGGAGCCAAATTATCACTTTGAAATTTTTTGTCTGGGAAAAGTCGGATTTGCATTGAAAACGACGTAGAACGGCCTAATAAGCTGTTCTAAGTCATTTGCAAGCGATTCCGAGCGGTTTGGCGAGAAAAAAAGCCAAGATGAAATTTTACCGGCAAAGGCCGTATTATGCTTCAAAACGTCGAAATAGGCCTTAAAACAGCGGTTTGGAGCCAAATTATCACTTTGAAATTTTTTGTCTGGGAAAAGTCGGATTTGCATTGAAAACGACGTAGAACGGCCTAATAAGCTGTTCTAAGTCATTTGCAAGCGATTCCGAGCGGTTTGGCGAGAAAAAAAGCCAAGATGAAATTTTACCGGCAAAGGCCGTATTATGCTTCAAAACGTCGAAATAGGCCTTAAAACAGCGGTTTGGAGCCAAATTATCACTTTGAAATTTTTTGTCTGGGAAAAGTCGGATTTGCATTGAAAACGACGTAGAACGGCCTAATAAGCTGTTCTAAGTCATTTGCAAGCGATTCCGAGCGGTTTGGCGAGAAAAAAAGCCAAGATGAAATTTTACCGGCAAATTGAAGGTAAAAGCTCTTGCGTACATATCACTAGTAAGACCAAACCTAGAATACGCCGCAACAGTATGGGATCCATATACTAAGAAAGACAAAGATAAATTGGAGAGGGTGCAGAACCAAGCAGCCAGATTCTGCACGAACAACTACGTAAGGGGTGCTAGTGTCACCAAAACGAAAACTGATCTGCAGTGGATGTCACTCGATCGAGGAGAGAAGGAAAATGTCCAGACTATGCATGATGTACAAAATGACTAATACACTGGTGGACGTACCAACTAATAAGTACCTAATACCAGCTCAGAAAAGGACAAGAAATAGCCATGCCTATAAGTATCAGACTTTCTAACCGAGGATTGATGTGTTTAAAAATTCGTATTTTCCTAGAACGATCGTAGAGTGGAACTCGTCACAACCAAGTACAGTGGAAGCATCCTCATTAGATAGCTTCAAACAATGCATGCAGTTAGATATGCGAAGGTTAGACGTGACAGGTCGTTCGATGTCATATAAACAGCTGCTTCCGCGCCGCGTGCCTGCGTAGCTGGTGTGTTGCGCCAAATGCGAAGCTGGTGTGTTGCGCCAAAAGGCAGTTATAACGGCTATATAGATACAGATATAGATTTTCGTTGGCGTAAGGATAGATGTGAGTTGTTGGGTCCTGTGTATGGATACATCAGACATATGGGGTCAAAGGTAGGGTTGCTCTGAAACAACAGGTTTCCTCGGAGTTCGAGCTGAACAACCCTCTGTTTTCTTTGCATGGTTATCAACTAGACCCTTGTGACTTTCTAGTGGGAAAAAACGTTTTAGATCGGTGTTTGGGTTAATACTTTTATGAAGCCTTGTTCAGGGGCGCCAAAGCTCTAGAATTCATACGAATTTTACGGAATACATACGCATTTTACGGAATACATACGATCCGTTACTAGAAACATACGATCCATTACTAGAAACATACGATCCGTACGGAATACATACGATCCATTACGCGGAATACATACGATCCTTACTAATTTGCTGGCCATCGCGCTAGCACCGAATCTAGCTTTGTCTGGTCCTCCTAGTTGATCTAAACCTACATCAGTCTTGATCTAGTGCAGCTTGAGATTTTTAGAGTTTAGCCGGATGGGATTCACCATTATTAAGCTCTTAAAAGCCAAGATATCGTACGAAGAACTGGTTACGAGTCCGCCATATTGAATTTGCCGCCAGTGTTACGTGATCAAGGCACATTTCTCCAAATTAAAGGATCGTATGTATACCGCGTAATTGATCGTATGTATTTCGTAAGGATCGTATGTTTCTGCGTAATGGATCGTATGTATTCCGTAAGGATCGTATGTTTCTAGTAATCGATCGCATGTATTACGTAAAATTCGTGTGTATTCCATAAAATTCGTATGAATTTTTTGACACCGCTGTTGTTTCAGTGTATTCTAACATACTTTCCTACAGGTAGCACCAAGTTTGGTGTCAGTCCTTGAGAACACCTTGGCACTGTGCCAATATTTCCGGGTGAATGGGGGTGTGCCTGACGTCATAGTGTCTGCGGGGAATCCCACTGGTCACACAATCTTCAACAGTAATTTAGTCCAGAGAGTGAAAGCCGGCTCGCCGACTCGGTGCTGGGCGACTTCCTTCGCCGTACATTTGCCTAGACGTCTCTGTAACGAGCCTATTCCACAACTTTACATGAAAAAGGAAAGGTAAGACCAACAAACTCGTCTGTATACTACGTAAAATAATTCTGTGGCTGACGCTTGGGTCTTATATATACCTTCCCGGCTTGGTCCTTCCTATGTACAAAAATAAATTACGAACTTAACAGGAAAGTGAAACCAGTTGGGTCGTGTTTAACCTTGTATAGAATTCCAAAGCTTAAACTGCTTGATGAAGGGCGTAACTTGAAATAGTGACAATGTTATTAGTCATCTTTTTTCTAAACTACAATAGAAAAAATAGTTACGGTAATCTGTAGATCTAACATGATTACAACACGAACTGTAAACTCCAGAGTTGTAGTGATTTAAATCCTACCGTCCTGTACATGTTTACACCTTAAGGCTTGCGGTATGAATTTCATTTTTTTAACGTTCCATTCGTCAGAACAATCAGTAGTTTTCAAAATTTTTGCGACGATACGACGGGTAAGACCAAAACAAATAAAAAACAGCGGGGAGTACCTTGTCACCAGACATCTATTTATAGACCTGGTAACAATGGTACACTATAAACATTCGCGGGTTAGAAGAAAGGCAAAGTTCAAAAGAGCAGAGTTCACTATGATGTAACTACATGACCTATTGGCGTAAATAATTTTCAAGCAGATGTTTGGAGGGGGGATTTCGACACACTAGAACGTTACGGATTTATCAACAAAGTGCACATACACTATTTCCTTCAAACATCTACCGGTAGGGCAAAAAACTCAACACAACTTGAGCTGATTTCTCTCACATGTTGATTTTGTTGTGATGTTCGCCTTCCTGAAAATGATCGAGAACATTATAGAAGAGAAATAAGAAATCAAAGAAGACTTTTTTTTTTCTTTTATGCAGGTATAGAATATGGCACAGGGAAATGAGCCGTTCATACAGCCTGGTGTAAGCCGGCCCGTCAGCGCCCCCTTGCGAAGGCCCCCATCATCTCAGGGGAAACCTCAGCCGTGGATGATGGGGATATCCGACCAAGTGCGCCCTCTATCGGCGGGGCCCTGGACTGCCGAAGGATCCTTGTCACCGCGTCCTTGGGGTAGGTTAATTATAAACAAAGCTTAACAAACATACAATATAGATTAGTTTTGCCGTGCATAAAACACTGAGGGACTTTAGAACTGAACAAGTTAATTTACGGTAAAATATAAGGGATAAAATCTTCATAATTTATTAGTACCAGTAGTGCAATAAGAGTGTAAGAGCAATTTTATTAATATCAGATCCTGTTTAACCCTATCTAGACTGTTTTTTTTTGGAAACCTGGGACTAGGGTGGGGGGGTGGTGTTGATTTCGCCTCCCCCATCATAACTTCCAAACGGTATGGTGAATCATCACCAAATGTGCAGGGAGAAATGTACACGTTAAAAAAAAAAATAATTCCTGTAATTCTGCACTCGTGGATCGCCCATTTCTAAATTTTTGAAAATAGCAATTTTTGGGCACTGATGACCCTAAGACACAATGAACATACACTATAAATGTTAATCTGAGTGCTAATCAAATACCAGGTAGTGACGAATTTGAAGGCAAAAAAGCCTGTTAATGCCTAAATTAATGATATGATCTGCCATGTTGGATTCTGACCGATGACGTCATTAAATTAACATAATTTATGAATATTAAATCATAAAATCTCTTTTTTTAGACGAAGGATCGTCTGGCTACAGTTCGACAGCATCCCTGTTCGGCGGGTCTACTAGTCCAAAGGCTGCCTTCGGCGGCCAACAGCCGACGATCCTCCCTAACACCCGACCAAAGTCGACCCCAGCCGGCCACAACTCTACTCGCAAGATCCGCGACTGTCCCGAAATTGACCAATACAAGCGCCTCCTGGAGAAACTGGCAGACCGACTGAGTCCCGACGAGGTTGGCTGACTGAAACGACAATGTGGCGTCCCAGCTGGCACGTCTGAGAGGATGAGGAACAACCGCGACTTCATGCAATGGTTGGCCAACACGGATAAGGTCAACCAAGACGACCTGAGTCACTTAGGAATTCTCCTCTACTATGTGAAGAGGCCTGACTTGGTGGAGAAAATCCGTAGGTAAGTCTGATATTTGAGAAGTAATATGGACATAAATGGAAGGAAGTGGAAAATAAATTGTGAGTCCTAAAGACGATCATATATTGACCAAGTTTTCCACCAAAGTTTGAATGTGAGTAGAAGACATAGGTTTCAACACAGTACAAATGAATGGTCTGCCCATAAAAGAGGTTACAAGTTCTGAAAATGCCTCCACCTGAGATCAAAGAGGCGTCACTAAAAACTCCAAAACGTTCCAAATTTTATATCTATATCTTTAACTTCATCATCGTCGCCGCTTTCATCTGTCGACGATGCGGGCCACCACTGCTTTTCACGCACTTCTGCCCAGTGCCTGCCTTCTCACTCCTTCCCAAGTGAAACCCAGTTCCTCCAAGTCTCTCATATCTTTAACTTCGAAACCTTTTGAGTTGAATCACACTTCATTAAAGACGGTGCAAAGTGATACAACGTTTAGAGTCTTTTTTTTTTTAACATAATCTTTATTCATTTTTGAAAAAGAAGACACAACAATACAAAGTGGATATACAAAAAGCAACCTAAGCCAGGAAAGACAATTTGCATTTTCCCAACTAAATTCATTTTAACAGTGCAGAACCAATGTGTCCCCACTTTAACAAGTGTTTCTCAATCTTCTGTACGTTTTGGGCAATGATGTACTCAACTTTGTAATAATAGCGTACATAGGCTAAAAAGCCATCTATTGTAGGAATTTTTAAATGTCTACATTTAAAGATATACACCTTAGCAATTAGTAACAATGTGTTCAGAATGATAGGATAGCCCAATGAACCAAATAAAATAATTCTACTTGTAAATCTAAATTCCACGTTCATA
This sequence comes from Branchiostoma lanceolatum, assembly GCF_035083965.1. Classification (NCBI taxonomy): domain Eukaryota; kingdom Metazoa; phylum Chordata; class Leptocardii; order Amphioxiformes; family Branchiostomatidae; genus Branchiostoma; species Branchiostoma lanceolatum. The sequence continues at coordinate 15,054,490 of NC_089734.1, read as the reverse complement.
TGCTTTCTGATCCAGCTTTCTACATCACCCCAAAATTTTACAAGAAAAGAACATCGACAAAAGATGTGGACGGGAGTTTCCTCCTCAGTCTTACAATAAGAACAAAGTGTATTTTCTGATAATTTCCATTTATAAAGCTTAGAGTCTTACATTTTCCTATCGAGGTAGGAGGAAACGTCTTCCTTGCCCTGTGAAAAAACTGTTCCTTTTTTTTATGGAACCAGGTATGAAGAGGATCATGACTTTCCCATGGACCGCAGGACTCCCACCATTGAGTTAAGTTCCTCGTCGGATAGCACAGGGCCCGAGGGACAGACGTATGCCCATGACATGGCAGAGAGGCTGGATCAGCTTCGAGAGAGGTACGTTGAAGTTTATCTTTCGCACATTCGATGTTGTTCCTTGCAGATAATCTCCAATCAAGTCTCTACCGGGGCAAAATCGTATCCAGGGGCCAGAATCTATAGCAGGCCCCCGTAGGCCAGCTGGTTTTTACCCCCGCAGAGATCTGCTTGGAGATTACCTTGCAGATGCAGACTCGACATAACGACAAGTAAAAACCTGTTCCGTTTTAACCTTCGGTCAATGGGCGCGGCCATGTTGATTTGTGACCAATCTCGACCAATCGTAGACTGACTCGACCTAACCAATCACAAGTCATTTCAAAGAAGTCATGACGTTGTCAATTTATCAACGATCACTTAATTGTCAATCGTAGATTTGTTGATTTAAAAAAAAAATATCGCAAATTTACCGTATATAATTTACCCATTGCTCGTATTGCCAGAAAATGCTCTGTGGAACCTTACAATTACAAATTTTAAATCATACATTGGCAATGTGTTCACTTATTACATACAGGATTGAGCGACGAAGACAAGAAGGAGCTAAGGAGAAACACCGCTTAGCTATGGTTGTCGTCACCGTTTTCCTCGCGCTCTTGATCCTGGTCTGGCCGCTGTTTTGGCTAGACGACCTGCCAGGCATCCGCGGGAAGATGATCGCCATGGTCGCTACGCCAACTACAGTCGACTTCGTCAACAAGTTCGGTCCAACGATCACCGTCCTCGGTGAGACCATTTTTGGTCTCGCACTGATGTTCACCGTCTGCTGGCTCCGCCAGGAGGCGCTCTTTCGGAGGCTCCGGCAAGACTTCCTGTCCGACCTCGAACTCCTGATGCAGCCCGCGAAAAAGAGGATGAAGAAGAGAGCGGCACAAGTTTGAAATTTCCCACGGTTTAACGGCCATTGCAGCCAAAGTTTACTTTTCTATGGATGAGGCACAGAGTACTGTAAATTTGACATTGTGAACAGGAAATGTCGTGTAATTTGAGGAAGTTAAGGCCTAGATTAGTCATCCGTTGTAGACTCTCAGGCTGTTTTCTTTTTCAAGTTTCCGTTTTCCTATATAAAAAAGGTCTCAGCCAGCTATAGCTATAGGAAAAAATAAGTAATACGAAAACGGTAACTTGAAAAAAAAAAAAACAGCCGGAGGGAGTCTGCATCGGAGCCTAGGCTTACATGCAGATCAAGACATTATTTGTATGATTAATGAGAAAATGCTAATACAGACTTTGTATAACTACGGCATAATGATTTCGGTTGAGGGGATTATCAATGACTATTCATAGATAAAAGCAAATGAAGGGGAAATAATGAGAATTGCTTTAATGATGAATGAATGAATGAATGAATTGATATTTCTTAACCCGACTCAGGTAAAAATGAGAACTTGGCTTCGGTTAGGGACGTCCTCTGTACTATTATTCTAATATTCTGTCAGATATTTTCTGGTGTAGGTAGACTGTATTATTGGTGACTAAATGGATAATCGACTGAAATAATGATAGACGTCACTTGTTATATCAGTACCTAAGTGTGAGACTAACATCATTAGATCTATATAGATATAGATAATTTTATGCAAATCAAGACATACCTTGCAAAGTGACGTCTACACAAAGATTACAAGTGAAGGACGTTAAACTTTGGCCTTGGACCACAATGCATTACGACCGCACATGCGCACTCGGGACTATGAGTTGGCTTGTATGCTCTGCCGAACGCTTGTCTCATTAAAATTCGGTTGCTTACAAAATGGATGCAAATTGAAACAGCATATAGCATTGAAAGTCATTCATTTTTTAAATCATTATAGCTCACAATTAGAAACTATAGATATATATATCGGACCTTGACAAATTCATTGTTCTTAAGAAAAACGCCATTGAATCACATTTTGCAAGAAGTGTTCTATCGTATTCAATAGCCCTGAAAATCATAATTCAATAAAGCATTTGATTTTTGTTGTAGCCTTTTAGCACTGAAGCTCGACAAGTGACATTTTACTACTTTCATTCATTAAGCTTTTCCACTCTATGTGCATATCTTCCAAGTTTCAATCACTAAGATACGACGTCGATGGCTATATTCTATACGCCATGCCATGAATGAAAGACTTAATCACTTAATATAGCATTATAAATGGTGTTGTTATAGTTTTGACCCTACTAAAGCTCAACAAGCGACATTCAATTCATCAATTGAGGATTTATTCTCTACACACAGATCTTATAATTTTCAATCCCTTAGATAAGACGTAGATTGCTGTGTCATATGCGCTACTCCGTGCAGAGTTGAATAACACAGAGAAGTTTCAATGTATCCCAACTGAAACAAGTTGTAAATGGATTAACATACTGCTGTAACAGTTATATATCTTTTATTATCTTCGCCGAGTACTATAGTACTCGGGGTAGATTATGTTTTCGGTTGAGCCAGCTGTTTGGTGGGTCTGTATGTATGTCAAGAGCATAACTCAAGAAACCCTGAATCTTTATGATTTTTGGTAGGTGTGTAGTGGTTGTGCAAAGGAAGGTCAAGTTCAAAAATGGCTTACCTTGCGTTTTTCAACAGTACTGCAGCGGACTTTTAATTTTTTTGTGTTTGTATGTAGGCAAAAAAAGTGACGGAAACGTTGATGGATCTTCATGATTTTTTGCAGGTGTGTAGATTTTGCGAAAACAGAGGTCAAGTTCAAAAATGGTTCTCCTGGCATTTTTCGTCGGTACTGCAGCGGGCTTTGTGTGGATGTGTATTTCTTGTGGACAACATAACTCAACAAGCTGTTGATGGATCTGTATGATATTTAGTGGATGGATAGGGTTTACGAAAAGGAAGGTCAAGTTCGATAAAAGGCCTTCTAGCGGGTACCTAAGGTACTGCAGCGGAGCTTCAAAATTTAGTGGCATATTTTCTGAAAGTGCTATGGTCATGATATTTGTGTGGTAGATAGTTCATGCCACAAGAAGTAAGTTCTGTAAGTTTGGGCCCCCTAGCGGCTTGTTAAGAACTGCAGTGGGTGTTTTTGTTTTGACATTCGGACACGTATTACTTGAGGATGGGTGAAGAGATTGTCGTGAAGGTTTTTATGTAGAGAGCTCAGATGGTGCTTTACACAATCGATGTCTAATTCTAGAAAACAGGAGCTAATCTGCATAATTAGTAAGGATAATTGTAAATCCATTACATTCCATAATGGGGTATGTGACAGTGTTCCCGAAACAGGCCAGCAGAAGGCCTTGCCTGGAAGTATAAATAAACAGATGGGGTACATAAATAAACAAATAGGGCAGTCTCACTACAACTCAAGCAGATGTGTGGGTCCGGTTGGTTTTTAAAGTGTTCAGTTTCGGCATTTTTGTCCAACACACGGGTTGAGACATAACGGAAAGGGAACAAAATAGAAAGCCTTACAAAACACCTAAAACATGTGAATAACCAGCCGGACCCACTCCTCTGCTCAGAGAGTACACTGCACCAAAACTGCACCACTGCTAAGTATAACCTAGCACCGTATGGAAAAGTAACATGTACTATGTCTTGCTAATGTGTATGATATGGAATAAAGATTTATTCTATTGATTCATATATATTGACTGTACTCAATTTTTTTGATGACCAGTTATAACATATATCAGCGCACTGTATACACATATACTAGTCCTGTACCACCAAATGATTTTTATCCCAATGTAGACTGGACTCATCCCCCCCCCCCCATCATAACTTTCAAACGGTATGGTGTATGATCAAGTTTGCAGGGGGTGATAAGCATGTAAATATTAATCACTCTCCACAATAAGCCTTGATTATTTGGCGAAGATAAAGTGTTCGTGGAACTCTAGTTACTAAATGTCCTCATCTATTGTGTTAGATTCTCAACCAACCAGGTCGTCATATGATATGATAAGATAGGGAAAATAACTTGCTTTTTTGCCCTTTGGCCTAACTTTAGCTTTCAAATGCGTAGTATAGCGTTGGTGTGTCGAGTAGTATTGCCGTTTGTCGCAGTACCGTGGTACAGTAGTGGTGAGAGTTCAGCCTGTCACCTCTGCACACATGTGTCCTGAAAGAAATTAACAAAGTTAGCATGTCAAATGAAATGAGGAGAGGTTTTGGGGATTGGTCTTATTGTAAAGACAAATTGATGATTGACCGTAACATTTCATTCAAGAAATGCTTATTAAGTTTATATGTTAATATTTCGAACGTGGTACATTTGCATGAAGCACCTGGAATGGCTTGGCATATGAACCGGTGCTTGTTGACACACGAGAAGTTGAACCATTTGTCGTTCCGGTAAGAGATGTACACAACGCAATCACCCAGGCCATCCGGTTCACCCGGAGCCCACGAGTTGTACGCCCCAAGTGCAGAACCATCCACCCACTCAAATACTCCCTCTTCATGTTGATCGTGCAGGCCGATGTAGAATTGAGAACTCCTCCTCACGGACTTCCATAAGAAGTTCAGGAAGGTGTTGGTCTCAGCGTCTCGGGGCATGGCAAGGGTGCCGCCATCTTTACGACAGGATACAGCTGCATCAATGAAGGCCTTTGGGGTGTCGAAGACCTTGTAGCAGATTCCACGCCACAGTTGATAACCCTTGGGGCAACGTACTGAGAAAAAAATTTGCGTTTAAAACAAACATGAATAGCAAAAAAAATGAATAGCAAGAATATATAACTCATTTTGAAATGATGGCGATAGCATTACAATAGGTCACGATTTTATTGAGATATCTTATTGATTATATTAATCAAGTAGCCAAATGTTTTCTCGCATGCCGGTATTTTGGGCATTAGGGTACGTCAGGACAAATTTTAAGACGATACAGCGCGGCCCCCTTTTTTGGATAAAATGAGCTTTGATTCTATTTACTGAAAGGTATCTTACTTTGATCGCGAAGGCATGCCACCAAGGCCGCTGATCGATTTCGCTCTGTATTCAAGTTGCGTTTCAAGGTTTCAACAGTGTCGGACGGTTCGGATATGTCGTACACATTGCGTTTCATGGCGCCAAGAGTGTCGGACAGTTGAGATATGTCGTCCACGTTACGTTTCACATTGTCGGACAGTTGAGAAATTTCCTAAAGGATTTTACAGTGCCAAAAATCATTAAGCGCAGAAAGGAATGTAGAATGCAATGAGGTAAGATCTTAGTTATTGCATAGGGGTACAGGCCAAGAACTGACGCAGGCACATAGGATGCTTTTTAAAAAACTTGTAATAGCATCATTCTCTGAAGATTTGTAAAACCACCGACGTCTAGATCTTGTAATTAATCATTCTCTACATTCAACTAAAGTTTCGCTGTGATTCGAGGGACCTGTCCGAATGTTCTGCTGCAGAATTGTTTTATTTGTACTTTTTGGACAGTTAACATAGCTAGTGGGATACAGTACGTGTGGGGTTAGTTGTTATAGCTGTAAACGATTGATAATGAATAAGGTCATATCACCTCGAATTTGCGACTCTATCCGATGTACCAAAATATGAAACCAAATAAATGTACCTCTTTATTGAGTAGCACCCTCACGAAGAGTCCTGCGATGACCACAATTGCCACAATAACAGTAATAGCAACCATGCAGCCGCGATAGGAGCGAACGAAGTGACGGAGAACACGGCGGCCGTTTCCTTTATCTTGATACGTGCTGTCTGAAAACAAATGGTGGCCTTTTTTAATTTTTTTCCGAATAACAACACAAAAGATAAGATTGCAGGTTTGGGAAAATGTGTTACAGAAAAAAAAGAATACTATAGTGAACCTGGCGTTTATTTGCGTCACGTGGCCATCAATGTGAAAATGTCTGAGTAGTTGCAAGTACAGTTATGTCTGTCACGTTTCAAAGCGTTGCCCCACCCGGTGAGTTTACGGTGAGACCCCATGTGAGTCCCAGTGGCTGCCAGGCTCGGGATGGCCCTAGGTTGATTTTCATTTGGACCCAAAATCAGCCCAGGTCCAGGTTAAAAAAATTACGATGGACCCAACCCATACCCTAACCATGAAACGAAGTTCGAGCTAGAAAAACAAAATCGGTGTAATTCCGACCTCAACTGCATATTGCCAACGACCGGAGTAAATAGACATAGTCAGTGACGATAAGGCAAGAGAAAATATGCACAGCTTGGCAAAAATAATCAATTACAATTAGAGTCAGCTACCTTTAAATGTGTCCGTTGTGTCCGGCGGATTGACATGACGCCTGTTGGTCCTGTCATCAGCCCCTTCCAGGTGTGATTCTCCCCGTAGCTTTGCGCGCTGGAGCCGAGCCTCTCGAAATGTCGACGAGATATTCACCACCTCTGCTTCTTCGTACGTGTCTGAAGACATTTCTATCCCTTCTCCCCACTTGTCAGGAGTGCCGATGCCATGGCGGACACGCCCGTGCTGACCACTCTGACGGACAGCAGAGGATTGGGACGGCGGCCCGCTGGTTTGACTGTTGCCGGGCCCCGAGACAGGGAACCGGACCGGCTGTGCTTGCTCGTACATCTGTATTGTACTGACAAACAACGTTTGAGCAGCCTGAAGCTCTTAGAAGATAAATAAAACAAAATGATATCGCGATTAGTCTAAAGAAGTGATGTTGTCTTTGTCCTTATTTGGAAAAACAATCGCGCTGTGACGGAGTGCAAATGACATTTTGTTTTTCAGCGAGTGGCAGACAATTTTATGAAATCAATACGTCAACCTACCCAAGGAGGTAGACACATCCTAGTTAACCTTTTCAAATAGTACGTGAGAAGTTGTCAATGTTGTATGTGATTTTTAAGACCCTCGCTGAGACATGCACACGTTGTTAGTTGTTATCATAGGCATAGCAGACACGCCCATATACAGACATATGTTTTTGCCATTGGTTAAAATTCCAACATAAGTTTATCTATTTGCTGTGGGTATGTTTAAGACAAGGGTAACTTAAGTAGTCTTTGTGACACAATCAAAACGTATAGATGAGAACTTGGTCTAAACAAAATTTATTTCTTAGTTCAACATTGAGGTGCCATAAACTTTATCATCACAACTCCTTAATGTGGATCACACAAGTACACACTTTTCTATTTCTCTATTATTCCATCTCTCTCCATATATGTGTGTGTGTGTTTATGTGTTTGTGATTGTGTGTGTTCTTGTGAGCGTGTGTATTTGTGTGTATTTGTGTGTGTGTGTGTACTTGTGTGTATTTGTGTGTGTGTGTGTGTGTGTGTACTTGTGTGTATTTGAAAACGCTTTTGAAGCATTCGAGAAGTGAACATTATTACTCAATATACTCATTAGACATAATTTCTATTGTAGTCTCGACCCTACTGAAGCTTCACATGCACAAACAACACTTTCATCAATGAACCATTTTCAGACTACATTCAGGTCTTCCGATTCTCAATCACCCAGTCATGACGCCGATTGCTGTATCCTATCCGCCATTCCGTGTAAAGTTGAAGAACACAATGAAGTTTATAAACTTCCCTATAGAATTCATGAACAAAAGCTTAGATTGAATGGAATACAAGTGCAGTTACATTTTCATTTAGTAGATTGATTCAAATGATGTGATTCTCATCTAAGAAGGTCGTAGTAACATAAAGAAAACAACTTGCTAATTGGCTAATTGCCATAACTCCAGCTATTGGGTATGTTGTAGCGTAGGTTTGCCAAGTGGCATTACTCTCCAAGCAGATGTCTGTGGAGAAAATTCTGACCAGTTTATCAAATGCCGCGTTTTTGTTGGCTGTCTCCCCCACTTCGGTGGCTATAAAAACTCATTTTGCCAGTTAGATACGTTTTTCTCCAGTTTGCTTTTGTTAGATCTGTTTGGAGATTAGAGTAGTGCTGCCGTCTGTCGAAGTGCAATGGTACAGTAGTGGTGAGAGTTCAGTCTGTCACCTCTGTACACCTGTGTCCTGAAAGATATGAACGAAGTTAGTATGGGTCTAATTGTGAAAACAAATTGATGATTTCATATAATTTCTTTACGTAAGAAACCATTTTAATTTCATAAGCAAGAGTCATTTTGATAAATGGTACATTTCCATGAAGCACCTGAAATAGCTTGGCAGTTGAAGCGGCAACTGATATTGGATTGGTAGTTGACGTGATGTCTTGCCCTTTCTACAGCTCATTAATTATCGAATAGTATCAGCTCGATTCGGCGGGGACATGGATGAGTAATGAGGTTCTCTCTTGCTAGGACAACAAGAAAACAGAACTAAAAAGAAATGTCACAGTCCTTCCACAGAAAAGGCTTAAGGAATGTAACGATAGGTGCATGTTTGGAGCATGTATATCAGACAACCAAAGTCAGATGTCTTTTCGTCTCGCTTGGGGAAAATTCTCTTTTTCTAAAAGGCAGTTGTAGGGAGAAGTATCTGTTAAATTACATCACAAACAGGAGAGCAGTTGTTCATGATTAGCAACACACTGCTATCTATTAATCTTCATTTCATCTTTTAGACCCAAGCCGTTTCATTAAAAAAAAAGAAATCTAATTTTTCGTAGAAAATACCTCCCTTGTAAAATAATATTTAGAGGATTTTCAATCCAATGCAGGTTACCATGACAATATATTTGTCTGCTAGTGGGTCATGTAATTTGCTTTTGAGCGTTTCATGATACAATTCTGGTTGGAAAGGTTGAGTGTGAGCCAATTAATATTGAGTCTCATGGATCTAATACTCTAATCGATTATGTGAATATTATACAGATGTATCCAAAAGAAAGACAATTTTTTTGCATATTTAAAATCAGGGGCATTTTGTTCAAGTTCCTTCAAGTTGGAGGTATTATGGGCTCCCAACTTGATATACTTGCAGTTTTCCAGGTAGCTCTGCATCACCCCTGTCCTTAAACAAAAGCTAGTACATTTCCTTTAAGTAGACCAAAAGCGCGTCTTAGCTCCATGAAAACATTCTGTACCATCTACTTAAGTTATAATATAATAACAGTGGCGTCATCTTACCTGCATACACCTGTACTTCACACAGAGACAGGACGTCCTTCCGGCAGATCAGTTGAACAGACACCCACCTCCCTAAGATGGGCTCGGCACACCGCACGTCGATGGTCTCACCGTCCGATGGAGCTTCCGAGTAAATGTCCCCACATGGTGCGTTTTGACGGAAGTCCTCAAAGGGACCAACTCGCACCATGAAGTTTCGCAGTCGTTCTCCTGTAAAATGTGCATTTCAGACGTTCTATATATAGGATCTATAGAAAAGTTACTTTTGTTTTAAAAATTATCAAAGCCAGCGATTTCTAATATTGTTGGAACATGTAGTATCATATTGCAGGCTGATGTATGATGATTGGAATCAACATCGCATATATGCACATTTTTTGTCAATTGATGGATTAAAATCTAAATATACATAAAGTCAAAAACCTTCATGTATTATCTAGCAATAGTTCAGCGGCATATGTATGTGCTGTTAAGTGATTATCTTTTCTTAAAGTAGATTCTCACATATTTACTCTGATAGGCCAAACAATGATAACGTTGCCTTCGATCTACTCACCACAACAGTCCCCACGGTTGATGACTGTCACGTGACTGATGACGTATGTGTCTCCAAGATCAACCTTCCACCACGGCTCGTAATCCAAGCCCGTATGTGTGCATTCCTGTCGAGGGTACAGAACGGTTCCTGTGTTTCCGTCCACAGCTAGTTCCGCGGCATATCCCAATCCGTACAAGCTGCTCTGTGAAGCATTCTTGTGTAGTGCAGCATTTACATCTGCGTAGAACACAAGATCTGTTACTACATGCAGCCTTAGACACAACCCGTTCAAATCCAAGAACAAGAAATGTTTCCAAGTAAGCACTTCTATAGTAAAACTAGAGTTCGGAGACCTCATACATCCCTGATTTATTCTGCTTAATGCAAATCACTTCCATGTTTACGTAATCTATGTGAGGTCATAATTTGCATAAGTTGCACATCATTATGCATGTCTCTGTTTATGTTACCTGCATACTTAATATCATGGAGGTCCGTCCTTCCTTTCTTCAGTTATTCTCCTTGAAAAAAATTGACAAAAACGCCCCTGTAGTTCCAGAGCAAGTTGCTAGGGTGCCCAAACCTACATCAGTTCCGTACATTACGAGATCATAGCACGTCCAGGTAAAAATATTAAAAACTTCATTTCTGCTGCAGTACGAAGGTCACGTGCAAGGGGGCCAGAAATAGAACTTCGTCTTTCTATATCGACTACACACATGCTAAATATTATCATAATTCATTGAGAGGTTATAGAGTTATGCTGACAACAAAAATCCAGAAACACAAACATATACACAGATACACACACAGACACACCCAAAACTATATTTCCATTTTTCATGGAGTTGATGATATTCCGTAGTGTAAATAAGGCACTCAATAAAACATAAAATACATCTCATTATGTTAATCATCACATGAGGCAACTCAATTCAAAAACAACAAAACCCCATCAACCACTGCTTTAGTTATCGTCAACAAACCTTTCCAACAAAAAGGCTGACTTCATTTCCTATCAAAGCCGCGAGAGGTCCAAACATTCTTATGTAGAATGAGTACAATAATGATCAGAAAACTTACCCGGTTGACAGCAGTATATCTTGTGTCCCACCAGGCAACAGTTCCCGTCTCCACAATCGTCATTCCTCACGTAGGTGCCGGAGTCGCAGTCACCTGGGTAACAGAAGGGAGCTCTGCCTTCCCAGTAGCACTCTGGAATAACACATGTATTGAACATATTACACCACTCGTTTACACTAGTGCTGCGTACCGGTACGGTGTACCGGTACTGTACCGGTCTAATGGCATTCATCAAAGGGCGCATTTGTGAAATCATCTAAAAGATCTCTTGCACAGACGGAAGGCCTATGAGACACGCCTTGTGCTGCTACGGTCACAATTGGACGAGAGGGGTCCGGTCGGGTAGTTAACCGGCTTTTTTTCACTTTCGGGCATAACCCCAACCTGGGACAGCCGACGGCAACAGTCCTATTTTGGGGCACGGCCGGGCCCCGGATTTTGCTGCGGTACGAAGGACACGTACAAGGGGGGCAAAAATAGAACCGGACCTTCGTCTTTCTATATCGACTACGCACATACTGAATATTATTATAATTTAATGAGAGTTATGCTGACTACAAAAATCCAGAGACACAAACACACACACACAGATACACACACAAGCACACACAAAACTATATCTCCATTTCTCATGGCGTTGATAATATTCAGTAGTGTCAAGTTGTTGCATGTTAGTATCATGGATCTATTAGCAAGATTGCGGACATATTTACATTTATCTAAGAAGCAATTTTGACACAGTAATGATATCATAAGCATCTTACTTGTTTCGCGACGACACGCCATCATGGCCACTGTTCGGTCTTGCTCGACGTCCGCGCTGTGCTTAAAGGCGCTAGTAGTGTCGGGCAGTTGGGATATGCCGTCTATGTTGCGTTTCATGGCGTCAGTCGTGTAGGGCAGTTGGGATACGCCGTCCATGTTGCGTTTCAAGGTGTCAGTCGTGTCGGACAGTTGGGATATGCCGTCCATGTTGCGTTTCAAGGTGTCAGTCGTGTCGGACAGTTGGGATATGCCGTCTATGTTGCGTTTCAAGGTGTCAGTCGTGTAGGGCAGTTGGGATATGCCGTCCATGTTGCGTTTCAAGGTGTCAGTCGTGTAGGGCAGTTGGAATATGCAGTCTATGTTGCGTTTCAAGGTGTCAGTCGTGTCGGACAGTTGGGAAATGCCGTCCATTTTGCGTTTCAATGTGTCAGTAGTGTCGGGCAGTTGGGATATGCCGTCCATGTTGCGTTTCAAGGTGTCAGTAGTGTTAGGCAGTTGGGATATGCTCTCTATGTTGCGTTTCAAGGTGTCAACAGTGTTGGGCAGTTGGGGCATTTCCTAAAAGAGTTTCAAACATCATCAACGTATATCAAGAAAAATATCAGAGTGTTAGATCTTAGTGACCTTATTTGATAAATCTATAACAAAAACGAATAGAAAATCTACAACGCGTGTTTAAAGATTTCATTTCCTTTATCTAGTAATTATCAATCCTGTCTCTGGACCTGGAAGTTTGGAGTTCTTGGGAACTTAGAACAGCACACTTATTGCTTGGTGATACGGGCGAGGAATAGACACAGGCGCATATGTATCTTTATAGTTGAAAGAGTTGGATGTTTCTTAAACATGCAAACTTTTGAAAGGCCGATTCTTGGAACATCTTGTAAGATATTGGTCATTTTGAGATAAATGAAATCAGTAAAATGGTCTCTGTAAGGAAAGTTGTTATAGTTTTGAAATCTTGAAGATGAGATTATGACACATGGCATGTCGGACGTGGCATTTTTTTATTTTAGCATTGTGCATATCAATCAAATACCTCTCTATTGATGAACACCATCAGGACGAGTCCCACGATGACCAACGTTGTCACCGCAGCAGTAGTGCAGGCCATGCAGCCGCGATAGGAGCAAACGAAGTCACGGAGAACACGGCGGGCGTTTGCTCCACCCGGATCCGGGCCATCTGAAGAAAAAAGTTGACCACAGTTAGGCTTAGGTCCCAATTGGAAAAAGGGGCCAGCCAGGTATTAGAAGAACTGTTTTTTTTTATTTTTTATTTTAGGGCGCGACAGCTACGTGTCACAGTGGGACATACTGCGCCCGTCGAGCTTTCGGGGCCCGGCCGGTATCCTTAATCGGACTTAAAATCAACGCGGGACCCGCTAACAAATAGATGCCGTGAGCTAATCATGTGAACACCGGGAGGTACCCATCCCGTACCCGGCAGTCCACCGGGGGAAATGTGTGGCTTCAGGGCCCGGCCGGGACTACACCCTCTACGAGCAACGGAACAATTGGGACCTAAGCGCAACACCTCATACGTACGGATGTATACGTAGCAACTTGGTAATTTGATAAAACACTTATAGATATAGTTTCAGCCTAGTGTCAAAGTCGGTAAAAATGGGCGGTGATATATATTCAGAGAAAATATTTTCAACTTGCAAAACACTTTACACAGTATTCTAAAGACGAAAACAAACTACAAGATAAGAGTCAGCTACCTGTAGACGTGTCCGCTACATCAGGTAGATTGACATGCCGTCTCATGTTTGTGGCATCAGCCCCCTCAAGGTGTGATTCTTCCCGTAGCTTGGCACGCTGCAGCCGAGCTTCTCGAAACGTCGACGACATATTCACCACCTCGGGTTCTTCATATGTGTTTGAAGACATTTCTATCTCTTCTCCCCACTTGTCAGGAGCGCCGGTGCCATGGCGGACGCGCTCGTGCTGACCGCTCTGACGGACAGCAGAGGATTGGGACGGCGGCCTGCTGGTTTGACTGTTGCCGGGCCCCGAGACAGGGGACCGGACCGGCTGTGCTTCCTCGTACATATGTATTGTACTGACAAACAGCGTTTGAACAGCCTGATGCTATCAGAGATGCATGAATAAAACAAAATGATATCACGATTGGTCTGAAGAAGTGGTTTTGTCTTTGGCCTTATGTGGAAAGACATTCGTGCTGTGACGCAGTGCCCAAATGACATTTTGTTTTTCAGCAAGAGTGAGACTAATTTTCGGAATGAAGACGGCAACCTACGTAAGGGGGCAAATACATCAATTTAGACCTTTCTTAGACACGTGAATAGTATTGATTTCTTTCTCCCGCATCTTCAAATAATGTACAATGTGGACCCATCCTGCAACGCGTGCAAACCGTCATTCGTATATGTGAATCTTCTACATTTATACACGCAATTTCGACCGTTGTCATGTTTAAGATTCTAACCCTTAACCTTCATGTGGAGTAACACTATACTGTTTATCATCAACCACTATGAGGCTATATTACACAGTATTGTTAAAAAAGAAATGAAGAAAGACTGAATGCAGCCAGAGGCTGTTTCCACAACCTCCGAGCCGCAGAACACAGTGGATCATCATCATCATTGTTAAAAAAAGATGTCTAACGAAATACTTTTGGGCCTGCATCTTTTTTCCGTAGAGTCTTTGATGACCCCCTTCCCCCCATTACGATCTAATTTCAAACCACTTTTTTGCGCTTTGATTTAAGCTCTATTTCGCACAGCATTCGTTCCTATACCATAAATACTTGTGTTCTTTTACATGTCTAGATATGCCATGTGCTAGTATTTTTTGACTGGGTTTTCTTATTGTTTTACAAGTCTATTGTAAGCATTTTGAATTTGAATAGCGGTATGTCTGAGTATGGAATAAATACCGTGCGTTGTTTATTTCACTTCGTTTAAGAACAATTTGTGTACAGCGATCGTTTTCAGGAAAGGAATTCGAAATATGTTGCATTTACCCGCAAATGGTTAGGTGTCTAGCGCTAGCTAATTAATGATTTCATTTGCACTTACACGCGCTACGCAGGCACACAGTAAATATTGGAGGAAGTCAGATTTCAATTGCGAAATAAAGATTTAGATAATGATAACCTTTATTGTATATTATGACATAGCCAGATGGCGACGACTAATCAGAAGCCTCCATTTCCCATGTATTATGACGCCAGAACACACCCGTTTGACCGATCCATTATGTAGAGGGGGAGGTTATCTTTTTGTCCGAATGAGCAGGACGCTCTGGTTGGTGCCCCAAACATCTTCTTGGTGCAGAACTAAAACGGCACATGTAGAAAAGCCCATGTAAGTGGCTCCAAGCAGATGTTTGGGCTCCAAGCAGATGTCTGGGCACCAAGCAGATGTTTGGGCTCCAAGCAGATGTTTGGGCTCCAAGCAGATGGTGGGGCTACCTAAAACACATTGAATAAAGGTGACTTAAGATTTTCTAGTGCTAGATTTTGGGTTAGAAATACACATTTTTGGTTAAAAAAAACTGTCGGCTTACGCGCCCAGGCGGTAACACCACCTTTCATCATAATATTTGACAAGAAAAGAGCTAACCCCATACAAATTATTTTTGTTCGAGGCTATTTTGTTTAAAATGACGATTACATTGTGTTTTTTTGGGGGCCAAAAACATCGGAAACAGCTATTTTGGGGTAGTTTTTTTTAATTAGAAATTCGCCCCAGTTTAGAAAAAAAATGTCTCGGACAATTTTGATAAGAAAGCTATAATAGGTAATAGTTGATTTCTCAAAAGATTAATTCTGTTGTTATGAGCTAGGCGTAAAGCCGTAAAAGTCATAACCCGATCCCACACAAGCAGCTCGTTGTCTCCCGCGAAATCCAACACCTGTAACGTAACGACCGTTTCCGTCGAACACCATATCGAACATATAAACCCCCCTGTTCTATTTGGAACACCTCCGTCAAAACAGCGCTTGTAGGACTCGGCGCGGTTCATGCCACATTTGTGGCGGACGAGAATCATTTAGAATTTAATAAAATCGAAAACATTGGCCTATAAAACAAGTCTGTACTTATATACGTACACCTGAGATGTAGTAAAATCCATGTTTTGTGTCATATATGATCGGGACATCGGGTACTGCAATGGACCTTGCGCCCCCCAACCTGCTCCGTACTGGAACAGTCCGAACATAGTTCTGGTGTCGGCCGCGCCGCTGGCCAGGCACGCGGCCGGACTCGAATTTTCGAGACTGGGCTGCCTTAACCCAACAGAGAGGTAAAAACACGTACGAACATGTGTTTGAGTCGGTACAAAAATACACTTCGCTAATTGTCAACCTGGCCAGTATTAGCTAAATATATTTCATACCTCAATGCATGAGACATAAGATTGACAGAGTCTGGCTTAAAACACAGACTCACAGTAAACAACACCTCCTCAGGCTGATGTATCACCGTGAAAGACACGGACGTGCTAAGGTAAACAGCGGGACGAGGAACAAAATAACTAGGAAAACTTCATGCAGAACGCACGACAAGCACTTTGACACAGGGACTTCTTACTCGTAGGTTAAATGACCCAATATGACCCGATCGGGGGCAAAGTACGGGTAGTGATTCAATCCCAGAAGCGGTTGAGATTTTTGAAAAGACTACATTTTACGAATTAGAAATTAACAATTTTTGTAAAATTTCGTTTCAACTTAACGACTAAAATTCATAATCCAGTTATTGTATAGTCACGTTACAAATGTTTCATACGTGTACTTGTCATAAATTCATAAATTGTCAATGTCATTGCAGGCCATTGAAATGCCCCCCTCCCCCCCCCCCCCCCCTTCGTACGTCCCACGCCGCGGAGCCTTCTAATGATAAATTTTGGTTGGTGTTGACTTGTAAACATACCCTTGCAGCCCTGGTAGGTTAACAATGAGAAAAATGTTTCATATCCACCAGCTACGTGTATGCATGGCATCGTACAGGTGTAAGGTAACGCAAGCAACACTGCCTGAACATAAACAATGAAGGTTCGCGTGACGGCATAAGGAAATATCTTCAGACAAGTCTCCGTCAAAGAGTAGTTTACTAGGCATCTGGACAAGAACATAGAAGGGTACTGCTCGGTGTCGCTCAGTTATACTATTCCCGACATATGTACGTTAAAGGTGTGGATTTGGGCACCGGAGTTGGCATGGGGACCTTCCGTGAGGCCCGGGTGCATTGTGAGCGCCACTGGCTGCGGGTTGTCTTCGTTCTGGTTTGCCTCACAGCAAACATAGCAGGTGAGTGCGGTTTTCAAGTTTCCTTGGCCTGGTTTACATACGCGTTTCCAAGTACACTCACACTCCGAGTGTACTCGGAGTACTCGGAGCACACTAATGTGCTTGAAAAGGCGTTTGTAAATCCAGCCTTAGTGGGAAGTCGCGTAGTGTGTTAGCAACCCCCATGATTATATAATATCCTTGCCTATTCAAATTACATTGATATCCCAGCCTACCTATAGCTAGTTAAATTATAATGGGAATATCACGCCAAATTAAAAAGACGACAAAACACACAGGGCGTAGAAAAATTCGTTTTCGTCCATGATATGTGTTATTATCTGCAATAGGACAAAAAAAACTGGTAACGGGGGGTGCCCAACCATCGGACGTTTGTTTACGCGCTGGAACTCACGGCGCTCCATTGCTGGTTGCCAGAGAATGGTCATGTTTTGATGAATGAATTTTGAACACATTCATCTAAAGACCATACTTGGACAAGAAATGTATTTATACTGTTCATGGGCCCTTCATGCTCCGCGTTACATGCGGAAGACGCTGTGAGACGTTTTCACGAATGTACCTTCTGATTTAGTGCTACGCCAGATAGTGTGCCTAACTTATTACGCTTTGGTAATTTTGCTCTCTTCGGAAGTTGGTGATGAAGTTAGGGAAATGTAAATAAGGCTTGAAGTCTGCTATATTCTAGCTATCTTTTGACCGGAAAATTTTGACTGTGTGCACTTCTCACGTCATGTGAGAAGGGCTATATCTAGCGCATCTCAGCTCATGTTTCCACGGGAAATAGGCTACTACGCGGCCCGACGTACATATTGAATGCGGCCCGACTTACGAAATCATTACGAAAAAACGACACCGCTTACATCAACAATACTCCGTCTACTTATTGGGAAATATATTCGCCATCTCTGTATTCAGTTTCCTTTTGATAGACGGTACCAATCACATGTTAGAGCGTAACAAAACTGTGCGTTGAATCGTTCCGCCACCATCGCGGCCCAAAAAAATGGCGGGAAAACAACGTCGTCAGACGACAGCAATGTTTACGTTGTTTTTCTTTGGTCGGTTTTCTTCTTAACAAACACTTAAAGACCCAAATTTTTAGTGTTTTATGAAGTTATTTTTCTTATGTGTATGATAGCTGTGTGACTTATGTATCTGCTTGGCACAGGTCGTATATTTAGGTGCCGGGCCGTCTAGCTACGCAGTGACCCTCTACTTAGCGCTACCATCATTATTGTCAAAATACTACTTTTCGACAAAACAAGAAATGAATATGTACACATATGTTTTGAATGTAAATGACAATTATGTGCATGAACTTGGGTTATTTACCTTCCTTATCAGCTTAGTCATTGGACACAAACACGGCGTACTTATGCAAAATAAGATCAGTAAAAAATCCGTGCGATGTTAGGGCGCGTGTGATGTCCGGGCGCCCCCCGTTAGTGTTGGCAGAAGCTGGCCATGTCTTACTGCACATGGTTGGCACAAATTGAGACAAAACACACCAACACTATCACAACAAGTACCTTCAACTCTGTAGAAAAAAAGAATATCTACATTGGCTGATTTCAACAACTAAATATATAAATGACAATCAAATAGATTACAATTAAATACCCTGGCCAACTAGAGCTTTACCATAGTCAAGTCTAAAAAGGAAAACTAAAAGTGTGGGGAGGGGGCCTGATGGATACAAGGTCAAGTTGTCATTTTCTCACGATCGGCTTGGCTTATTGACTTTTCTGTGTAAGTAGGGTCTATTTAGTTGTGAAAAATGTTGCTATGCCAAAACAATCATCAACAATACCCCATCAGAGGCAACACCAGAGCATTCCACTGGGGAATGGTACGGGAGAAATATTAGTATTTATATCTGTTACAGCGTTAATGGATTGGAATTTGATGTGGTGGCGCTGCCATTTTGGGGCGTTACGCCTGAGCGTTCCCAGAGTTCCTTGATTCCGCAACCGTTCTTGACGGACACCATAGTACCGGTAACAAACTGTATTCGCTTTGACACCCATCAAAGAGTCGCACCTCTTTGTCTCCAGTTCGTTTATCACAAGCGTGACATTGGTGGGGAGAGCTGGCAAAAAAACGGGTCATTTGATAAAAAGGTCACAATCTTCCCCACCAACCTCTGCTTGGAGGGTAGTAAGAGACTGTCAGAGACACCCAAAATCGATCTGCTCGGATCCCAGATATCTGCTTGGAGCTCTCTACATCTGCTTGGGGCCCAAACATCTGCTTGGAGCCCAAATATATGCTTGAAGCTCTCTGCATCTGCTTGGAGCTCAAACGTCAGTGACATGGTGTTCCCCAGGCCCAACGGCTGTGATGAAGAAATGGATATCATATGTCATACTTACATGCTTAGCCAATTGGCCCTGAAGTTTACCTTGCCCTTATATGAGGAATGGAATGCTGCTATCAAGACATGAGATTGACTTTCTGTTTTGTAGGCTATACAAACTATGTATTATATTTGCAAGTCAGCACATAAGGCAGTTTGACAGATAACTTTGATTCTCAACTGACATTCAACAGATGTTGGTCGATTTCCCCAGCAATCAAGACAAACCATCCTCGTTCACCAGGACCCTTCCGCTCCACGTTACATCGCTCGCAGAAAGGGCCCTGGTAACACGGGATGGCATCCATGGTTATTGCAGGTCGACGAGACTTGCTGATGAATAATTAATGAGCTAATCCTTATTTGGGACAAATGGCAGTTGTAGCTAATGAATAGTTAATGAGCTAACCCTTATTTGGGACAAACGGCAGTTGTAGCTCATAAATAATTAATGAGCTAGCCGTAACACGTAACCTTATTGGTTGATAGCTTCCCAGCGTTCTTTGCGCGTTTGCTTCCGATGAGTGGAAGCAAATGGGTTTTAACCCCTCTGATTGGCTGAAGCTGTTTTGGAGGCTCGACCTGCAATAACCATGGATGCCACCCCGTGTTACCAGGGCCTTTTCCGCGAGCGATGTAACGTAGAGCGGAAAGGTCCTGGTGGACGAGGATGAGACAAACATGTTGTAGTAATTGTATCCTAAGTGCGTTGAAGATAGATTAGTGATTGATCTCAGTACTTAACAGTCTGTGTCTTATTCTATTCTGTTACAGATAACTTGTTAGGCCCGTCTGTGCAGACAGAGCCTGAAGATGATGTTGTCCTGTCAGGCAACAGTAAGAGCCTGGCGTGTGTAGGAGGGGGTAGCAGTCCTCTGGAGTACAGGTGGCTGAAGGATGGCCAGGAGAGGACAGGCTTCAGTACCAGCACCAGGCTGAGACTGACGAATGTGTCACCTCAGACTGAAGCAGGGGAGTACCGCTGCATCGTCAAGAACCTGGTGGGAATGGTGCTCAGCAAGAAGGCACAACTGGATGTTGCCTGTAAGACCGGGATTGCCCAGCTGCCATTGACTAGTCTTATGATTCGTTGGCATGTCTGCTGACTATACTTCCAGCGTACATGAAAAGAAAGTTCAAACCAATATTTTGAATTTGATATCTCGTTGAATGGTTCCGACACTTCACAGATTTGTAAATTGTATCACCCTAACATGTAATTTGAATGTTTAGCCGGAATTTTCTACTTACCAGTAGTTTTGATGGTAACATTGATAGTAAGAGGTTAAGAAGTTTTATTGCAAGTCCATGCCCGTGGGCTGATTGCAAATACATGGTAGAAAAAAGGGAAAAACATACATGTGTCAGTGAACTGTGACTGACTTTGTTGTAACAATAGACTACTTTTACTAGATACGACTGTTATAGCTAGCAACACATATGATATTCTATGTGGAATTGCAGTGAACTAATTGTGTTCCCCCTTCTTCAGTTATTGGCCAGTTTCCCTCCAGCCCCACCAGTGAGTCAGTTGAGGCAGGACAGCCCAAAGTCCTCAGCTGTCCACCAATAGACAGTGTCCCAATACCTCGCTACTCATGGTTCATCGATAACACGGAGATTCAGACTAACACACAGAAAAGGTAAGTCCTTTTGTTATTACAAATTTTTTTTTTTTTTTTTTTTTTTTTTTCAAATTCAAAAAATTTTTTTTATTCGAACATTCATAAGTACATAACATAACAACATACACATTTACAATTCCACAAATAAACACAGTTACATATTGTTGCAGGGGCCATTCCCACTGGCTTTTTTTCGCTAGGGTGTGCTCCCTAGTTACATATATCTACAGGGGTCATTCCCACTGGCTTTTTTGGCTAGGGTGTGCTCCCTAGGACTTTTTTGACAGGGGTGTTTCATCCCCCCTGGATTGTCTGTGCTAGGGTTTCTTCC
Source organism: Branchiostoma lanceolatum (assembly GCF_035083965.1). NCBI lineage: Eukaryota > Metazoa > Chordata > Leptocardii > Amphioxiformes > Branchiostomatidae > Branchiostoma > Branchiostoma lanceolatum. The sequence continues at coordinate 15,033,199 of NC_089734.1, read as the reverse complement.
CTAGGACTTTTGTGCAGGGATGTCATCCCTGGGTTTCTGTGCAGGGTTTTCCTTCCCTGTGTTTTGAATATAAGACAAAATCGTTTGCTTTTAGTACAAATTTTACAAAAGTTTACAAAATACATTTATATATGAAACATAACAACATGTAAAACATTACACACTTTACACATTCCAATCATAATAACCATTATACAGGCACAATAAAACAAAAAGTACATTAGCATTATATCAAACAACTACATCATATAGAAAAAGAAGTGAGAACAAGCGTATATAGACAAACAACAGAAACATTGAAGCATCAGTACAGATACACAAATATCATGAATCACAACAACGAAAAAAAAGCAACAGGGAAATACATTAAAAAACAAACGTTACAAATTTACAAAATCAGGCTACAATACTTACTGTTACAACACCAGCCTTACAAAACAAAGAGATTACAACATTCTAATATAGACAACGCCAGGTTTACAAAAGACATCATCCCTACACATACAAGAGCACAATAACATTCTTGGGTACAATAAACAACTTACACCAGATCTACATACACAAAAACATCAGTTGATTGACATTTCCACAAATAACACTCACACCAAGCGAGTAACAGACTCAAAAACAAAGAGTTAACCAACACAACAATCACAGTTACAATCATGATCACTTTACAGCTTTACATTCAATAAATACAATTCCATACATGCGTGTCATTTTTAAGGTCCCAGAGGAAAGTAGCAAAAATGTCATCTCTCATAAAATCCAATTCATTGTCTTTATATTTTACCCATGATCTAAAAATCGCAAATTTGGCTAAGGTTACAACATTGTTTACAAAATTATTGACCTTTGACCCATATCTGTAGCCTAGAAAAACCATCAACTTGTCAACCTTTATCCTACTCACCTTCTGAGACAGTACATTCTCTATCTTCTGCCAAAAATTTTCAAGTCTTTGACATTCTATAAACATGTGTACATATGTCTCCTCTACATTACATATCTCACAAGTAGGGCTGTATACTTCACCTTTCTGATCTTTTATTTTCCATTTATTCAGTTTAGATTTACAGGGTAGAATTTGGTGCAAAAGTTTGAAGTTAAATTCTCTTAGCTTATTTTCTTTAATGTCTACAGTTATATTTTTCCACACTAGATTTTTATCTAAAATAATAACATTCAACAATTCTCCCCAACTATCAATACTTTTTCTTTCTCTGAATATCTGATTATTCAAGTGACTATAAATGGTTTTAGATGTTGCCTTTTCTACAGGTACAAATTTGTCATGAAGTAATCCAATTTGTGTTGAGTTAGGTTCAAATTCACTTAGTTGGTTAGAGTATTGAATTAATTTTGCTTTCCATTCTTTCGGTATTGCTTTAAGAAGATTATTTTGTTCAGCCAAAAAGTTTTTAGTGTTTTCTAATTTCTCCATTAATGTCCTTGCTAATATGAATTTACCATCCGGAAAAATATCTCTTATCTGTACAAGGCCTACTTTTACCCAGTTCTTATAAAACAAAGTTTTTCTCTTTAAAACTATATTATGATTTCCCCAAATTACTTCATTTAGAATTTCCTCTAATGTTTGTGGCTGCTTACTTACCCCGCCACCTGCTTGGTGCCAGGCAAAGACAACAGCTCTATAGAATTTAGGTATAGTAGATATATCTGGACAATGATCTCTATTTGAGAAATTCATTTTAAAAATCAAATCACCTTCTCCAAAATCTTTCAGGTAGAAATTTGGTATCAATTTCCAATGGGCCATATGTCCATTACACAATCTCCTGACCCATGAAGCCAATAGACCTTGAATCTGACATCTAACATTTACCATTTTTATGCCACCATCACAATAATCACCAATTATACAATTTCTAGAGATTTTATCTGGTTTACCATTCCAAAGAAAGCTCCACAATGCTTTTTCTATCTCCTTTATTGCCCATTCTGGGGTATTAATATTAATGAAATTATAAATTAGTTGGGACAATGCAAGTTGTTTAATAACTATTACTTTACCATAAAGGGTTAGTTTTCTGCCTCTCCACAAATTAAGGGTATTCTTTAGCTTCTCTATTTTCTTCTCCCAGTTTAAGAGCTCACATACACTTGGGTTGTGGCCAAAGTACATCCCAAGTGCTTTAATTGGTTCTTTTGTCCAATCTAGATCTAGAATCTTCTTATCTTTTTTCTCCCACACACCAATCCAAATAGCCTGGGTTTTAGTTTTATTAAGTTTAGTTCCTGCTACTTTACTAAATTCAGTTATAATTTCTACAGCATTTACTATCGAATGTTCATTTGCTAGAATTAATGTTGTGTCATCAGCTACCTGGCTTATTTTTATTTCTTCACTACCCTCATTATGCGGAACTAAAATACCATTTATTTCTTTAGATTTTCTTATCTTAGTGGCCATAATTTCTGTCACTAATATAAACAGCAAACATGATAATGGGCAACCCTGTCTTATACCTCGGCTTAATTCTATGGGTTCTGATATCCAGCCATTATTCAATATATTGCAGCACGTATCCGTATATAGTACTTTTATCCAATCTATAAATGCTGGGCCAAAGTTAAATTTGTGAAGGGTTTTGTACATAAAATCTCTATTTACAGAATCAAAGGCCTTCTCAAAATCTAAGAATAATAAAGCTCCAGTCTTTCTTTCACGTTTTGCATAAAATATAATGTCATTTATGATTCTTATATTCTGTCCAATGAATCTTCCTTTAATATATGCTGTTTGACTTTGGTTTATAAGTTTTGGAAGTACCTTTTTCACTCTATTAGCTAGGGTAAAAGCTAAAATTTTGTAGTCACAATTTAGAAGGCTTATAGGTCTCCAATTCTTCAAAAGATGTAGTTCATTTTTCTTATGTAATAATTTCAGGAGAGCCGTTCTTTGTGAATGAGCCAATTCTTTGTTTTGGTAACCCTCTAAAAAGGATTTGTGCACTAGGGGTCCTAATAAATTACAAAAATGTTTAAAGAATTCAGAAGGAAGTCCATTAGGTCCTGGAGCTTTGTTATTTTTCATTTCATTTAAAGCTTGCTCACATTCTTTTAAGGTTATTGGTTTATCTATATCATGTTTCTCATAATCTGTAAGTATATTATCTAAGGTTATATCTGCTAGATAATTATCTACATTATCAGGCTGAATATCATCTTTGCTATATAAGTCTTTATAGAATTTTACAGCTTCAGCTAAAATTTCATGTTGATTAAAGATGTCCTTGTCTCCCTGCTTTAGCATATCAATGTTAGATTTGGTTAAGTTTTTCCTTTCTAGGTTAAGAAAAAATTTTGTGCATTTCTCCCCTTCCTTAATCCATTTTGCTCTAGACCTTATGTAGGCTCCTTTGGCCCTGGTTTCATATAATTTGTCTAGCTGCATTTTTGCCCTTTCTAGTTTATGTTTAGCTAATAGAGCTACCTCACTATCTTCATTCTCTATATCTTTAGTTAGTGTTGTTATTGTGGTGGTCAAATCATTTTCTTTCTGTCTGCTTTTCAATGCTCTCTTCTTACAGTAAGAAATGGAGAATTCTCTGATCCTAACATAGCACAATTCCAAAAGCAAACAGTGGGGTAAGTCAGCTTCTTCTGTTATCGTGTTATGAATTAGATCTTTAATCTCATTACAATATTGTTCTTCTTTAAGAATTTCAGTGTTTAGTTTCCAATAGTTGGGGCCTCTATCCTTTTCTGTGTTATGTAATTTAAGGAAAATTGCATTATGGTCTGTCTTTACACTAGGTCTAATATCACATTTTCTGACTGACTTCAGCAAAGATTTTGAAATAAACCAATAGTCTAATCTACATGATACTTTATGGAAGTTATCCCTATAAGTAAACTGCCTAAGCTCTTTATTCTTTTCCCGCCAAATATCACAAAGGTCTAAAGAAGAACAGAACTTTCTTAAAGCTACTGATGACTGCTCTACATTAATCATTGTCCCTCCCTTTTTATCTTTATCACTATGGAAGACTGCATTATAATCTCCTCCAGCAATTACCTCTCTAGTAGTATTATTGCTAAGCTGTCTATTATCATCTATCCATTTAGTAAGGTTAGTTAGAAAGGTATTTCTCTCAGTTACTTTATTTGGGGCATAAATGTTAACTAATGTTAAGTCTAAGTCTCCAATTTGGCAGTTTATCAGAATTTTCCTACCTTCTCCATTATCACCAAATACTTCTATATTTTCAACATTACATTTTAGTCCGAAATAAATAGATACTCCTCTACTTTTACTGGTTCCACAGGAGTGGAAACCCTTCTCTCCCCAATCTAAATCAAATTCAGTCTTTACCTCCGGAGTTATATGTGTTTCCTGTAAAAATATTACGGCCGCTTTTTGATCTTTACAATATCTAAAAATAGTCTTTCTTTTAACTTTATCTCTAATTCCTTTAACATTTAAGGACAAACAATGAAGATCAGCCATACTCACCAGAGATTATCCAGTTTTTGTACATTTTTTGTCCGTTGGACATGAGCTCCATACCAGAACACAGAAAAGTCCTTAGCGTCAAATCCATAAGTCCGAAAGTCCGATAAATCATAAGTCCGTTCCGTTCCAAGTTCGTCATCGGCGAGAATGCAGACGTCAGGCTCGCGCGCGTGATCAGGTGTTGTTGTCCACAGCTGTTCCACGGGCCTTCTTCTGCGATGTGGGGGGGCTGGAATCGTTGGTCGGACTCAGCCCTCTCTTCCTCGGTGTGCTGGCTGGAACCGCACGCCTCCTCGCCTCCTTCATCATCCTCGTCAGCGCATCGTCTTGCTCACTAGCGCTGGGTCCCTCCTTATGTTGCCGGGTGGTGGTCCTAGATCGTCTGCGGCCCTTCTTGTTGACACTTGTCGGCGGTGTTGACTTCGGGCTGCCATGCTGCTCAGCTGGTGCCCCGGAAGTGGTCTGGTTGACCTCAGTGGTGCTGTTGTTATGGCAACCCTCGTTGTTGCCGGAAGTGCCAGGCGATGTTGCTGCAGCTGGCTCCTTCTCCACGTACAGACGGAAACTCCGCTCGATGACATCTTCAGCCGATGGAGATGGCATCTCGGCTTCTTGGTGTTGAGTTGTGAGGTACTGACAGTCAGGGTCACCACGTTTGTGCCCTGACATGCCGCAGTCCCTGCACACGATGTCGTTGGGGCAGATCTTGCTGTAGTGCCCCTTGAGCAGACATTTCCCGCAGGTCATGTCTTCCGGTTTCCTGTAGTGTTGTTCCCGGTGTTTCACAACACCTCTAAAGTTACCAAAAGTCATCTTGGCGGGCAAAGGTTCGGCCGGTATTTCTATGAACACGAACCTGTTGCCGTTCTTCCATCTGGTCAGCTTCTTGTCTTCGTCCCGGTCCTTCTCGTACATGACGGCGCTTCGGAGCTTGCACCCGAAGCGTTCCAGGGATTTCACGATGTCGCGGTTTGTTATTACAAATTACCTTTCTCCATATTTCAAATTGTTACTTCAGTAAGAACACTGGATCATAAACCTAAACCCATTATGAGACAGTCATCAACGAGACAGATAAGGAGCGGTCTAAACTGAGAGAACATCCTACCTGACCATGAACCCTACTCTACTTTACTCTAACAAGGTGTTCAGTAATTTATGATATTTACGCTGCAGAATTTATTATGGGGAAATATCATACTAAATGGCAGGAAGAATAATTCCAATCACATTGTCCTGTAGGTTCATCACTATTGATGGCCGTCTGGTCCTCCTGTCCTCTTCGGGGTCTGACTCCAGACAGTACAAGTGTAAGGCTTCTAATGACGATGTTGCTGATGACAGAATCAGTCAAGCCATCACCTTGACTGTTAGAGGTGAGTAACTTGATTTTCCACAGAAATATTCATATTGATTATTTTGGGTGTCAGGAATATCAATTATGCTGTGAGAGCATGTCCGTCAGCTACCAGTATATACTGCAAATGCAGAAATGCTCGCGGTGGTTTTATGTTCGCGGTTTTCGCGTTGATCTTTCAGCGCGAACTTAAAACGACCGCGAAACGTTTTACCCAGCTATGGCTGTATCGCTACTATTGTTTCAAACTTAAAACCCCCGCAAACACTCTATTTTCACACCACCGCGAAATAAAAACCACGCGAACTTAAATGCATTTACAGTATTGGGGATGGCTAAATTCAATGTCACATCTGTACAACCCCACCCCCATCCATGTCTTAGGCCAAGAAACTGTTCAATGAGGCCACCTGGCAGACATTTGCAGTTCTGCAAAATCTTGACAAGACCTAATGCTGAAAAGAAAACGTTGCTCATCTGCATTCTGCCTATAAAGTAGGATGTTGAACTATTTAGACATGGCTTAAATGTCTTGTTATTTGAATATCTTACAAGATAAAGAGAAGATTGTAATTTAAAAGATTATTAGATAGATGTCTCATGTATGTTTTGTTGTCTTGCCTTTATTAGGGTCTGTGAGTTCCACCCAACAGATCCAGCCCACCATTGTGATCCCTCCTGTAGACCAGAATGTGGAGAGGGGCAGCAACCAAGCTGTGTTTGAATGTGTGCCTAATGCCAAGTAAGTTGTAGTGTTCACTTTGTTTCAAACTTCATTAGCAAATTTAAATTTGAAGTCAATACAATATATCAATGATAGTGAATTGAAATAAAACACACATTTCCATCAATGAAGGTTAGACATCCAGGTAATTGGATATACAAGGTAACAGTTACTCAACATTTACTTTGCATAAAACACACATTTGTTTGTTTGAAACTGTCTCCCAGCAACAAAACTGACTTTATCGTTTGATAAAAAGAAGTGACAGTTAAAGGAAACATGTCTCTGTGACAAAACACAACGTTGCAGGGAAGTGTTTTGTTCAGAACAAAATGAATGTTGTCTGATTGTCTGGTCTTTCTGTACAGTCCCATCAACAGCCTGACCATCACCTGGAAGAAAGATGGACAGGTCGTCACGTCTGGTCTGAGTGACTTCAACAGGAAACTGACCATCAATGTCCCCACGGACAGCGACGAGGGCATCTACAAGTGTGAGGCCAGACTGGCCGGGAGCTCGTACAGTCCCGCCTCAGCCTACGCCAACCTCACCATCTATGGTCAGTAGTAGTGGTGCCTGCAGCAATGATCTTCTGTCATGTCAGTATGTCAAATGATAGATTTTGTGGAATTTAAGACTTACTATTAAACTTACATTTCTATAGTTATGATAACATGTACTAAGGTGCATTTACTGTCACATTACAGTCTTTCATCCTGTAATACTTACTTCATAAGTCATTTGAATAGGCAAGATTTCTTCACAAGACAGACGGGAAAAACATGTATATAATTCTGTTTTGTCTTGACACCCTGTAGATGAACCGGTGTTCACCCGGAGACCTCCTGTTGAAAGGAGAGGAAACCTGGACCACTCCATAGACATCCAGTGCCAGGCTGCCGGCACGCCCCAGCCCACCATCAAGTGGTACTACGATGCCGTCGACATCGCGTCATTTGCGGACAGCGACAAGTACCAGGTGCTGAGGGACGGGACTCTGCGCATCATGAACTTAGGCGAAGCGGGCCAGGGCATGTACCAGTGTTTTGCTGAGAATGCCCAGGGAAGTGTCCACGCATCCACCAGGCTTATTGTACAGAGTGAGTAGAGATACCTGACTTAAATTACAACATTTGAGACATTTAATTCATTCCTCTGTTTTCAATTTCATTTCAATCAATTCAATCATTTCAATGTTGTTGTTTTTATTTATATTTTCTCCCATTACTGAACCAGTGCAAATTTTGTGGAATGTAAGACTTACTACCAAACTTACATTATTTACAAACCTATAGTTCTTGAATTTTAGTATGTATCTCATAAAGCTCTCACTAGCTACTTGTATGCATCCTAATTGTGTGGCATGGAAGTTAGTTAACTCTTTAACCAGATATTCTTTTAAACTTTTTTAGTTCCCTGGACAGGGATATTTACGTTGAAGTTTAGGGCCAAAATTGGATTGATTCGAACGCTTATTGGGGTTTGTACACAACCATAACAATAGACATACCAGTTGACACATACCTCATTTGTCTTGATTCTTCAGAATTCTGCTTTCCTAAACTGAGCTCAGCAAACTTACTCAACTTTTATGTAAAACTATGAAAGCTAATGTTTCTACTTATATGCATTTAAACTTCACTAGCAATTCTCCATTTCAGCCTCTAGTAGCCCTTTCATTTCTTTCTTTCTGCTAAAAACTGATTTTAACACCACTCAAATTGTGAAGTTGTTGGTGATTGGTTGATGCCCGGGGAATGGTTTGTCTGAGACGTTGTTTTCTGTTTTGTTCTCTCCCTGCATGCACATTTCCATACTCCCACCCACCCATGCACCAGCTCAGCGTGATTAGCTTACAATTTATGTCTGTTGTCAGCCTGTTGTGCTGATATCTCTTTACATTAAGATACTCCGGGTTTCCCAGATTCAAAAGCTCTTACATATTAGCACACATAGCAGTATACAGTTGAGCATGTAAAAAAAGTTGCAATAGACCCCTTTCCAAATACCGCGGCCATTTTGAATCCAGGGCGCGCTCACGTGATTCGAGCGCGGGAAAAGTGAAGACCCGGTAAGTCCACAAGCCAGCGGTAAGGCGTTCCCAATAGAAACCAGCGTTGAGTCATCTTCGGCGGTGAGATGTTCTCCTCCTCGGTGAAATCCATCGATATATTTGCATGGCACAAGTAGATGATATTGTTGTGGAGACTTGGACTAGATATCGGCCAGTAAAATTGTGAATTTCTGCTACTTTTCCATAGTTTCTGCCGGGATGTTGAGCGCGCGCTACAGTGATAAAATGCTGATATGTTTACACCGCGTGCTTGTAGTTTCCCTAATAATGTTAGCTAAAGTCGATAAAAATCCCACAAAACATACACTTTTCGGATCATTTTAGCTTCGTTTAGGTATGAATATAACTCTTGAGCCTTTTGGCTGTCGTGACAATGCCAACATCATCTTGAAATTACGTTAGTTTGAGGGAGGGTCGTGTTTTCTGTGCAGCGTTACATCGACTTCTCTCAGCAATATTTGACATTTCCGCTGAATGCAATCCCACACACAAAAAAAACGTGAAAATATAGGCCTAGGCTTGAGTTCAATGTCCTTAAATATGGCAGCATTCCGGCGGTTTTTTGACGATCTTTTCGGATGCCAAGTATTTAGGCTTGAGGACTCCAAGTACGTGAGTGAAGGTGTGTTTTCCATTCTATCTGACGTTTCTTTAAATCATTTTGCGCGGCAATATTTCATATATCTGTTGGCCGGATGGAACCCAAAAAACGTTAAATAATATTGACTTGAGGACTGAAGGACCTCAGGCCGATATTTTTCCTTTTGTTGTGGGGTTTCATCCTGTGGAAATCTAAAATATTTCCGCAAAAAAGTGATGTAATGAAACGCTACAAAGAAAACACGCCCCCTGCTTCACTCACGAACTTCATCAAGCTAATCTTGGCACTGAAATATCGTCAAAGTCAAAGGAGCCACCGAAGTTCCGTCAAATTTTTATACTCGCAAAGCCCTCAAGCCTATATTTTCACGCTTCTGTAATATCATCCGACGGAAATTAAGATATTACGGCGCAAAGTGAAAACACTCCATCTTCACTCACGTACTTTAGGTTTTGATATTTCAGAAAACTCGTCAAAAGAAGCCGCCGAAATTCTGCTAAATTCCCCCCAAAAATTACCTTTAGCTCAAGCCTACATTTTCAGGTCTTTTTTGGGATTGCATTCAGTGGAAATGTCAAATATCGCTTGCGGAGCGATGTAACAAGAGAGAAAGGAAAAGCTAGACAGAAAAGAAAGAAAGGCTAGACAGAAACACGACCCCCTCTCAACGCGCGTTTTCCCAGGGGAAGTCACAACCGGTAAAATTCTGTATATTTCTATCTAAGTAGCTATAAGGATTCCAGCCCGAAAAGTGTATGCTTAACGGGGTTTTTCTCGACTTGTGAGTGAAGCAGGGGGCGTGTTTTCTTTGTAGCGTTTTATTACATCACTTTTTGCGGAAATATCTTAGATTTCCACAGGATGAAACCCCACAACAAAAGGAAAAATATCGGCCGGAGGTCCTTCAGTCCTCAAGTCAATATTATTTAATGTTTTTTGGGTTCCATCCGGCCAACAGATATCTGAAATATTGCCGCGCAAAATGATTTAAAGAAACGTCAGATAGAATGGAAAACACAACTTCACTCACGTACTTGGAGTCCTCAAGCCTAAATTCTTTTTTTTTTTTTTTTTTTTTTTTTTTTTATTCAAGAAAATACACAGATACAGATAAGTACAAATATACATGACAAACTATGACAAACAGTCTGAAAAAACAAAAAAGCGTGCCTTTTAACGAGATAACAAAATACTAATATACTGAACCAAGAATAACAAACTTAAAGTGTAACAGTTGACAGAACATGAAAAACAATAAGAATCTAATCCATACATAAAGTTCCCCATTTACCCCGATGCTTCTCCAGCTTCCCTCTCCGAGATGCAATAAGAAACTCTGTTTTCTGATAGAAAGATACTAGTTTTTTGAAAGATTGCAAATGTAAACATTTAAAGCGCCTGGACCGAAAGATAAAGACTTTGCCCAGTAAAATAATGATATTTTTTAAAGGAGATGTATTTAAGGACAGTTCACCAAAAATAATCATAAAAGACGTTAAATCTAAAGTTAGACCGACTTCATGGGTCAACCAATTTTCCACTTCAATCCAGAAAGCAATAACATGAACACACTCCCAAAAGACATGTACATAGGTTTCCTCATCATTATTGCAAAACGAGCAGGAATTTGACTCAGTCAAATTCCACGTTCGAAGAATTTTATTGCAGGGTAAAAACTTATAAATCAAAAGGTATTGGAAGTACCTCAAACTTGGGTCAATAGTAGATTTAATGATATTTGTAAAGACCATTTTCCAAGGCACATGTGTATCAAAATAGTCAAACCAAGATAGTCTAATTTTGTGCGCCACGGTAATTTGATTATTACATACAAGAAAATAATTATACACGGCTTTGTTGATCTTAACATGTTTTAACCAATCGTAGTTCTTTTGAGATATCATGCATACTAAATTCTTTGTATGTTCCCTGCTAAGTAGATTCTTCCATCTCGACGGAATGGCGGATATGATCTGTTGATAACGTAGTTGGTCACAAATATTCGTGTACATTAAACAGAATTCATGGTACGACATCAGAAGGCCGTCATTAGATAATAAGTCATTAACAAAGATTATATTTTTATTCAACATAGCAGTAAAGAAAATAGGTTTATTATCAATAACAATGTTTGAATTATTCCAGAGTATTTGTCGTCTAACCCCATCTGGCGACGTGGGTTCCAAATGTTGAAATTCGTACCAGGCATCAAGAACTTGAGATAGAAATGTTGTAAGATTTAGAGATGTGACGGAGAGCAGATGAAAAAAGGGTAGTAAACTCAAACGGAGGCGGGGGTGAGAAATTATTGACCGCGAAACAAACCACTCAGGATGAAAATACAATTTTGGCACCCATGACGCTTTCATTGTTTTATCATATATTCGCAAATTTCTCAAATTTAACCCCCCATTTTCAACCGAGTTATACAAGACTTTACGTGCCACTCTTTCAGGGCCATCGTTCCAAATGAAGGAAAAGATTTTCTTCTCACACCTTTTGAAAAACAAGTCATCCGGCGATGGTAAAACTTGAAATAAATTAGTAAACTGGGAAACCACCAGAGAATTAACAATGGTGATTTTACCATATAATGATATGGATTTACCTTTCCAAGGGCGCAGTACGGTATCCAACCCTTCTAGTCGGGGCTCAATATTTACATTGACAATACTATTCATGTCGATAGGTATATGAATACCTAATATGTCTACTCCACCATCAACCCACTGTAAAGGTAAGTGCGTAGGCAGACGAAAATTAGAAGACTTCAGACAACCTAATCGCAAAATTTTACATTTGTCGGCATTTAAGTAAAGACCAGAGATTTCTGAGAAATGTTCTAGATCGGACAACAGGGCGTAAAATGACTCAAGGTTTGGTTCGAACGGAAAATTTGAGTCGTCAGCATATTGAGAAACTTTAGTGCATTTGTAAATTCTTGGCATCCAAAAAGATCGTCAAAAAGCCGCCGGAATGCTGCCAAATTTGTACCCAAAAGGACATTGAACTCAAGTCTATATTTTCACGTCTTTTTTTTTGTGGGATTCAACGGAAATGTCAAATATTGCTGAGCGAAGTCGATGTAACGCTGCACAGAAAACAAAACCCTCCCTCAAACTAACGTAATTTCAAGATGATGTTGGCATTGTCACGACAGCCAAAAGGCTCAAGAGTTATATTCATACCTAAACGAAGCTAAAATGATCCGAAAAGTGTATGTTTTGTGGGATTTTTATCGACTTTAGCTAACATTATTAGGGAAACTACAAGCACGCGGTGTAAACATATTAGCATTCTATCACTGTAGCGCGCGCTCAACATCCCGGCAGAAACTATGGAAAAGTAGCAGAAATTCACAATTTTACTGGCCGATATCTAGGCCAAGTCTCCACAACAATATCATCTACTTGTGCCATGCAAATATATCGATGGATTTCACCGAGGAGGAGAACATCTCACCGCCGAAGATGACTCAACGCTGGTTTCTATTGGGAACGCCTTACCGCTGGCTTGTGGACTTACCGGGTCTTCACTTTTCCCGCGCTCGAATCACGTGAGCGCGCCCTGGATTCAAAATGGCCGCGGTATTTGGAAAGGGGTCTATTGAACTAGTCAGTTGTGTATAGTCCAGTCAGTAGTTTGCTTCCAGTCCAGAAGAGGATATCTTTCAACCAAATAACTTGATGCTGAAAATTTCCTGGCCTTAATAAGTATGACATGGGTAGACATAGATAAGATTTACTAGATGCTTGTGAGTGATAGAAAGGGAAGGAAATCAGCAAGGTATGGTATAAACCTATCTCCTTCAGATGAAAATTGTCATTGTTATAAAAATGTCATTTTTACATCTGTCAGAAAATAATCTGCCATTGCTAATGGTTGAACTGATGAGTGATTATCCTGTCCACAGGCATTGTTCCCAACATCATCGACCCTCCTGCCCACACCTCAGTGGTGGATGGGAGCGTGGCTCGTATGAGGTGTTCTGCTGAAGGTGCTCCCCGCCCAACCATAACGTGGTACAAAGGTGAGATTCAAAAGCTGTTCTTACATCAATGAATGTGCTTTAGAATATGCAAAGATGGTGAAAGTTAGTTTTATGTTGAAATGCTGGAATAGTGTATGACAAGTTGGGTTTTTTTCTTTAAAGTTATTTTAGGGTTTAGTTCCTGGTTGTTGCTTCTATCACAGTATTGAGGTTATTTGCTTCAAGATTCCTTCAATGAAATCAGAAGTGTACTATAACATATTGGTAAAAGGGGGACATTTTGATTTTTGTTTTACCTATGATAAATCTTGCGTTTTCTTCATTACAATACAAATGTTGTAGATAAAAGTACCCATAGCAGGTAAAACTCAACTTCTCAATGACTTATACCAAGACAGTTTTGCCATCATACTTTTATAAGGTTTAAAAATGTTGATGTTTTTGGTCAAACAAATGTTTCAAACAATTATGTTTATTTACCGTTTGTTACTAAATTCACCTTCAGTAGTTATTTTGCAAAATCAATGAGAAACCCGTGTTTAGTTTGTACCCCATAGTTCTTGGTAGCATCCGTGTAATGTAGTACATACTAGCGTGACCGTTATGTTCTGCTGTGCCACACCGACCACAGGTGTAGCCGTCCTGGGTAGTGTGACCCTTACAGGTAGGTTCACCCATGTTGAATTAGATGCAAGACTTACCTGTCACTCTGAACCTCCTTCTTGTGACGCTTGTTTGTGTCTGTGTTAACGTTTGTGTTTGACACTTGTGCTTGAACTGAGTCCTTGAGCTAGCCACTCATCAAATCGTATGTTTTTGTGTTAATATGTAGAAAGTGTTGTTTGCTAGTGTTATAAACATTACTGATACCACTGTCCTTGTTAGAATAGTGATACTTGTGTTTCAAAATTATAATTATTCTTAACAAGTTGTTTTTCAATGTGTGCATGCTTTTCCCAGTATTCTGTCAAACTTAACTGTAGAGTGCATTGTCGAGGGAAAATTCTGTTCAAAAACAAATCCCCGATTCAGAGGCATACTCCCCTGGAACATTTGGAATTTCTAGCAGTATCAAAAGTTGTTTTGCATTTTTGTAAAGGAAATTGTAACTCAAATAGTCAAAACGCACACTTCAATACATTGTTTGGCACGTTTGCAGGCAGTATGGCGGTTTTGACAGAAATATATTGGATGCCCCTAAAGAAAGTTTAAAGACGCCGAAACGGCAATCTAGCGAGAACGCTAATGCTAACTCTATACTCGGCAACTATTTAGAAGATAATGCTGTGTATCATAACCCAACCTTTACGTGTGAAATAACAATGAGACATATTTTCTTGATGTGATGTTCTCTCATGGCTTAACCTGTGTAACTTACAGATGAGGTGCTGGTGGGCAGCACGGTCACCTCGGTGTCGGGCAGGTTCATGGTCCTGCAGTCCGGCGACCTGCTCATCTCTCCTGCCAGGAAGGAGGACAGCGGCAGTTACATGTGCACCGCCTCCAACTCCATCGGGGCTGTCAGTGCCAATGCCACACTCACTGTGCAGAGTGAGTACAGTCACTGTCTATCTGTTAGCTAGTTAAAATCCTCCCACACCAATAGGTGTTTAGGGCGGTGCCCATCTCCGTTTTATAGCCCTGGCCCACACCGTGGTGCAATCACTGCAGCAAGGGGCTGGTCCACTGGCAGTGGAGTGTGTTGAACTTTCATACTGTTTCAGAAGTATTTACCATTTTTATAAAGTCTTTGGTATGACTCAATGCGCCTCTTGTCCAGGGTGTCCTACCTGGGGCTTGAACCCGGGCCTTCTGGTCAAAGTAATTTGAACCAGATGTGGCTAGTAACAGAAGCGCAGACCACTACAGCACAGGGACACCCCACTTTCTATCTGTTACTGTAGGATTTTGTTGCCCATTACAACTGACCAGAAAAGTATGCTTTGATTGTTAGAACGCCGATTCCTACCTCATTATGATTTGTTTTGAACTTAAAGACAAGAATCCTTCATGGCATGATTTGTTTGAACCTTTGTTTATTCATGAGAAGCTCAGTAAGATCATGAGGGAAGAGGTAAGGGTTAGATAAAATATGTTTATACAGCATTTAGTCCAATAAGTCTATACAATTATTGTTAGACGCACATTGTACAAAATATGGTGACATTGTGATGCATTTCTGAAGATATGAGTTTTTGTATTTTGTAGTTCAAACGGAGATCACGACACCCCCTCGTGACCCTACAGAGGTCATTAAGGGTAGGACGGCTGTGCTGGAGTGTGGGGTGTCACATGACACCAGCATCTCCATACACCTGTCGTGGTGGAAGGATGGGGAGCCCATCCGACCCGACAGTCGCTACACCATCACTGCGCAGGGCTCACTGCAGATCAGATCTGTGTATGTGGCCGATGTGGGGATTTACGCATGTAACGTCACTTCAGCTGGGGGGAATGACACGGCTAGTGCATACCTGCTGGTGAAAGGTGAGTGCATTTTAAATTTCCAGTCTGTTTTTATAATATTAAAACACGTAAAATTCTATGATATCATGATTATAGGGTAAGAGGAAAGTGTATGCTAGGAATGATTGTATATATCATCATCTGTTGAGTAAACCTTGGTCAAAAGTCTCCCGCAAGCTTCAATTTCTACTAAACGATTTCTGACTTTTGGTCTATTGTTCAACTTTCCGTTTCAAGTTACCATTTTCTATCTCCACCCTTTACAGAGCTCCCCCACAAGCCCACAGGTGTTACTGCTGTACTGAGTACTGTGGAGAACAGGGCCATTGTGCTGAACTGGGACATCCCTTTTGATGGCAACAGTCCCATCGAGAGGTTCGTCCTGGAGGTCAAGGAAGACAGTAAGTTTCCAGCATGTCTGCTTTGCAGTTCAAGTTCCAGTGGTTTGTTTCAGTTGATGTGTAGTCAAATGCACAGAATATTTTGTATGCTGGTACGTACGTTGCCATGATTATACCATTTGTGAGAAAGCATTGAAATGCATACAAGCAAGTGCTGCCTTGAAGTATGGCTTGTATGTGTTATCCCAGGTGAAGTCAGTAGATTTCTGCATTGAGGAGTTTCTGAGGAGTATATTATATTTCTATTCTGTTTCCCTTGAAAGTTTATCTCTCGGTTTTTTCTGTATCCTTGAGAAAGGAGCACTGTATTCTCTCCTCCCTCATCCCTCTCCAGTGAAGGTAAGAGTCCTGTCATTCTCCCTGCCCCTTCTTTGCTTCTGCCCATCCTCAACAGGTCGACTGACCCAACTAACCCTTTTTTATACTTCTATCACCCTCAAAACTTCTGAAGCACTTTGATTTCTTTTGATTTTTATAATTTTTGCTTTCACCATTTTATTTTGCTTGTTTTTGACACGAACTGTTGCAGACTATGATTCATTTGTGTGAGCTTACTCAACGTGCCAGTGTCCCGTGGTCAGAAAAGCATCTTATATTCTAATTTTGAATAAAAGGTTGATAAAAGAACTTTTACCTGTGGCATGATGGATAACAATAGCTGTGTGACATGCGTGATGTACATGTTGTGATATTGCATGCAGTGCCGAGTACTCCAGGTATGGCCGTGTTCTCAGTATGACCCCCCCCCCCTCTGTCCCATCAGATGAGTACTGGGCGGTGATGCAGTCCAGCGTGGACCCTGCCTCCACCCGCCTGGTGCTGAGGAACCTGCGTCCCTCCATGGGGTACCAGTTCCGCATCAAGGCTGTCAGCATCATCGGCAGTGGACCCTTTAGTGACCCCACACCGAGGGTCAGGCTGCCTAATGAAGGTATACTGCATTGTATATTTGTTAAGCACCTTGTGATATGTCTAAAATTGGTTGTGCTGAATTTTCTTAGGCTTTCACTATTCTAAAACTTGTCTTGCTGTTTCTGTATTGTTGATATATAATTATCCCATAATGAAGCTCTTTCAAAAGCCTGCAGACCTTTGTACAGTCAGCACCAGTAACATGTTCTGCACATGGAGTCAAACGTTCCAGTCCTAATAAGTTCTGTGTCCTCCTCCTGCAGTACCCGATGCTCCTCCCCAGGGGGTGTTGGCAAGTGCCCGTGACACCGAGTCCATCATGCTGGAGTGGAGGGTGAGTCATTAAGCTGTGTGTTACACATTGTTGCCCTTTAACACCAAGAAGATTATTGTCCAAATGGGAACAAACAACACATTTTTACATATTTTTTTTTTTTATCTTGATAAAGATAAAAGGATACATCATGTTTTTATTCAGATCATATATTCTGGATAAGTTTACAGTGTTTATGTATCATTTGAGACTGGTATGGCTGAAGTAGGATGCACTTGTACTGACGCATTGTTTGAATGTGATTGCTCCACATTGCAGACTCCACCAGAAGAGAACCAGAATGGAGATTTGTATGGTTACATCATCAGCTACAACATCATCGGCCTGGCATCCTTCGCTGACGAGAGGAACATCAGCGATCCGTCAGCGACTAGCTACGTGCTAGATGGTCTGATCGTCTTCACTGAATACGAGATTCGCATTGCTGCGTACAACATAGAGGGTGTTGGGGTGTACAGCAATCCAATCAGTCAGAGGACAGCAGAAGGGGGTAAGATGAAGCTGTGATAGTTGTCTACATCCAGTTCACCTCTGAGGTAATTTGACCCGTAACATGTCAGGGATTTAATTTCAACAACCCTCATTAAATCAGGACCCCTATAGGCCGCGTTAGCTCGCTCGCGTAGGGGCCCTGATCTTCAGTGCCGGTAGACATGGTTCTGGCGCCGTTACTGACAGTTGATCATGAATAATTAATGAGCTATCCTTATTTGGCGGTTTTTGGCGGTTAATTTGTTCTGAACATAGAGTAACGATGTGACACGTAATCAGATTGGTTGATAACTTCCCAGCGTCGTTTGCACCTTTGCGTCAGATGTGGTGACGTCGCCAGACCCATGTCTACCGGCGCTGAAGACCAGGGCCCCTACGCGAGCGAGCTAACGATATGGTCCTGATTTAATGAGGGTGATTTCAACAAACTTGACTTAAAAATCCATTGCAGCTGCATATGGATGACTACATGATAAATTATTGTTTATACAACGGTGAGTCAATGGAAGCCATCAAGATGTATTTAAAAAAAATCAGAGATGCTTTATGAAAATAATGGTTATCATTAATCTTGCATATACCTTGTATGTAAAGTGTGTAACATTTATTGTGTATCTGATAGTTCCCACCCGAGCACCTGATCTTCAGGAGGTTACATCTGTGAACTCCTCTGTGTTGGAGCTGAAATGGACAGGCTGCAACACTGCCTACATCAATGGCATCAACCAAGGGTACAAGGTGGGCATGTGTCAAAGCTTTATATGTCATAGACACAATATCGAAGGACAATTGATATTATTTTTGACAATTCCATTCTCCAATTGCAACCCCAAAAGGCAAAAAGTATCAGCATATTTGCTGACTCAGTTAAAAATTCATACACTTTCTAAAAGGATAACTGCAGCCAAATATAAGTTGACTGACAATTTAAGATATTGGTTATTTACAAACTAAGGGAAATATAAGGCTATTTGCATCCCTTGGTTCAATGTGAATCCTGCTATAGTGTACAGTATTCTTTTGTTCTGTAGATGAAGGCCTGGGGGGTTGACAGGGACCCTCTACGACGCCCAGCTAACATCACCCAGCTGGTGTTACCTGGGCCAAATCAGCAGACGGAGCACATGGTCAACTTGCGCAAGTTCACTCGGTACCGCATCGGTGTGCTCTGCTACACCAGTGTGGGGGATGGCCCACTCAGCAACCTACTAGTGGTCCGCACACTGGGAGATTGTAAGTATTGGACAGTCATGTTGTGTCATTTGCGTAGTGAGCCTAAAGATAAAGAAATATTGACTGAAGGGGATTTTCTGTATTTTTGAGTTAAAATTCAGGTTCGTTGTAGTCGTAGACTGGAGAGTAATTTATGTTCGCAAATCTTATGACCAAGTACATTAATTGTGCAAGTAGCTACCTTTCACCAATTATAGACCCTTGCCTTTTCCCTCCCCAGACCCTGGTTCTGTGGACTGCCTGCGATTCACAGAGGTGATCGACGAGTCGTTCCTGGTGAGCTGGAGGCAACCGAGAGACGTGAACGGAGTTCTGCTGGGTAAAGCATTCAACAGAGTAGCTCAATATAAACAACTAAAAGTCTTGTTGGATTTAAGTGGGAGCTTATCCAGTGATACTACCTGTTGCTTAGTGTTGTTACAGACAGAACGGCTTGGACAGTAGGGGAGTCATTGTGGCTTGAAGAAGATTACCGGTAATGTCTTATAGTAGCTGCTGATGTCTTAAATACCTGAGTTTAAAGGTACCATTTGCCCTTCTCTGTGACTCCAGGATACGAGGTTGGTGTCCAGGAGTTTAACCTGCCCAGAACCCGCCAGGTGCACCCTGTAGAGAACGACACCCTGCAGTACCGTGTGACGGGACTCACCCGGCTCACCAAGTACGAGATTGACGTTCGTGCGAGGACAAGAGTGGGGCTGGGACCTGCTGTCGTCTCCACTATCACCTCAGGAGAAGTTCCAGGTCAGTGTACTGGAAACTTATAGATACAGCAGATGGGTGGTCTTGTGAATGGAGAAACATGTAGCTTATTCAGAAAAATAATGCTGTATATGATTAAAAAATAAAAACAGACTTTCATATAGAGAACTACCTCCAGTCAGTCCAAAACAAATCCTTCATAACACACACTACAAAACTCCGTATTGGAGCACACTGTCTTGAAATTGAAAAAAGGTAGACACAGAAATGTCCAAGCCAATCAGAGACTTTGTCCTACATGTAAAGAAGATGTCGAAGACGAATTTCACTTCTTAATGGAATGTCTAACATATAAAGATTAAGTAGTGAAGTTAATGCAGACAATTAAAGGCAAAACAAATGTAACATTACCTCAGTCGAAAACAGAGACTTTTCGTGTACTTATGACATGTCCTGAAACAATATCTGCATATCTAGGCCAATATATCTATACATCTATGCAGAAAAGAATCCGTGAAATAGCGATTTGATTGTATAAGACATTCATCTCCTCATCATGTAATTGTATAATTGACATATACGACTCCCTATTGTACCTCCTGTTGATATCATCTACCTTTGACAATATTATATAGATAGTGCCTTCATGTAGTTTGAAAAGAGCATTGTACAGCCTAGAACCTAACCATTGTATAGCATAGAACCTACCTATAGCTTTTAGTAGTTTGATATAAGTAGCCAGTAGTATTTTATTTTTGCCTTACATTGTACCTGTTACAATCGTTGTGCAATAAACTTTGACTTTGACTTGACTGTCATAGCTTATAAGTTTTTCTAACATTTTATGCTATTCTCGATCAAATGTGTCATTTTTCATTATTAACGTATGTTTCTGTATCCACAGATCGACCAGAGCCCCCAAAAAATGTAACCATCTCCAGAGTGACGTCAGACTCCGTCTACATCCAGTTCACCCCTGGGGACAGCGGGAAGACCTCAATCATCATCTGGACAGTGGAAGCACAGGTCGGGGAAGACCCAGAGTGGAGCGTTGTGTACATCTCCAACGATGAGAACGCACTTTCCCTGACAGTTCCCAACCTGAAGCCGTACACACACTATGTGTTCAGGATGAAGGCCTCCAACGTGGTGGGAGATAGTGTGTACACACCTGAAACCAGGAGGATACGAACCATCTCAGCACGTAAGTGTCGCATATTTATGCATGGTGTCATTTTCAATGAAGATGGCCAAAAAAATTGATTTTTTTCTTTGACAGTGTTGAGGAAAATTGTATGATATGGACAGTGGCACAGGTTCGAATGGAACATTGCACACTACAGGCACCCATTCCGAATTCCGTAGTACATCCACACCCACACCCTTCATTATTACCACAGCAGCAGAGAGTCAACCGGAAAGTTCTTCGACATCTACAGTCATCATCATTATCAGTGTACTCGGTGGATTGCTGGTTAGTTTCATCGCAGCTGCAGCATTGCTTTTATTCAGGCTGGGACTGCCACAAGGCAAATGTACAGGTCAGTTGTTTAGGAGTCACTCTTTCAAAACAATTTTTTCAAGCAATGTAGTTTCGAATTGTACATATTCTCGTATACATATAGCAATTGTTAGACCATGAAATGTAAATGTGCGACTGGATAAAGTCCCTTCACATCACAGCGTATTTCCTATCCATAGCAGTGACCTACCTGTTCGGAATTAACATGAATATAGTCTTTTAGCACACATAATAACCATAACACGTCCTCAGCCTTTTGGATATTTATACAATCTATTTAATTTCTCTAAGGCATTACGACAGAGCGGAGAGAAGATGATGTAGAGCTTTCCCAGCAGGTATCTGTCAAACATGATTTATACCTAAAGACTCTAGGCATGGAAAAAGCCGTAGCAACACACGCTATGTAATAGGCAACTACGGTATTTTGCATTGGCAGCTCATTTATTATAGCCCTCTAACCTATTTAGATTCGAGATTCATTTTTAGATCTAATTGTAAAGGTATGTTTCACCAGCATGCTAACCTTGTCGTTCCTGTCATTTTGAACCCTACGTAATACCATATACAATGTACCATTTAACATATCAAATGTGAATAAAGGCCAGATATGAACTATCATGAACCACGTGATAAGATTCTTGTTGACCAATGAACCGCGTGCACAGACACACAGATATGAATATGATAATTCAAAGACCCCTGTAATATTTATCTCTTAACGTATCAGACAGGAAATATCAATGATGGTTATCAAAGCCTGCAGCGGTGCCATGAAGACCAGGTAAGCACATGTACCATTGTTATAATTGTCAAATATCATATAACCAAGTCAAGAAAATGTAGGAATTTTTCGGTCATCGTTTGAAACAATTATTGTTTCCAATGGTGACCAGACTAACGTCGATGTTGAAATATCGCAAATTGAAAACTGATTAACAAATCATCTAGTCAAATACAAAATCATTGCCTAGTAGTCAAATATCATAGCTATCATTTTGTGGACTAAATTTATATGCATTCTTTGAGTCACCCGTGATATTTCTACTTTGTGCTATTTCAGATTCAGAATACCAATGATCAGAGCCCGCAGCAAACACTTCCCCTTCAAAGCCAGGTAAAAAAATTATTACACATTAAACATGTAAATATTACGATGCCAATTTTTTCCAAAGTTCAGCAGATTAATTCTGTTCGGCTGACTTCTGATATTCTAATCGCTTCTGGTTGATAATTGAGAAATCTATAATTAGCTATACTGACATTAGACAGTTGATATTTTGTTAGAATATTATTCTTATGTATTAAAGTTTGCATCTTTGAAAAACGCTTGCTATCAGCTATGTCTTGGGTTGATGTCTGGCAATGTATTTCCCCTAGGCCGTGGGCGTTGATCACGTGTACCAAGGACTACAACACCATAGTGCAGATGGCTACCAGGGTCTACAGCATCCCCTTCAAAATCAGGTAAGTATTGAAAAGAATACTTGTTACCATGCCAATGCTGGATGATAAAATGTATATCTAATATTTTAGGTTCGTATCAAGTTTTAAAGCCGAGAATACTATCAAGACTCCGTAACACTATCACTATTGTCAACAATAGCATGCCTGTTCAACTAATGTCATACTACTAGTAACAGTATTCCTATATACATATACGGACGTATATGTTTATTATATTGTCTTTTGTTTGTCTTTTCTCTTGCCAGCCTTTATTAAAAGTAAAAAAAAATACTTCTGACCTCCGAATGTACTTGCCTATTTTATCTTTTGTATATAATGATGACTCTACGATGTCAAATTGAATTGTTGAAATTGACTTAATGATTGATAGTAGCATTGTATAAGTAGTTAATCTGTGTAAAGTGCAATTGTTTATGCATTTGTCTGTCCCTAACCGTTGGCTCTCAAACATCTGCCATGCTGCCTCGAGAGTCAGTGTAGTGTGCTGTAACACTTAACAATGGATAAATAGATAAATAAATAAGTACTATTGCATGCTGAAGTGGCCATCTATACCAATGTATCTATGTATTAGTGTGCAGAATGTGGTATTCTATCTCCGCTTTGCAGGTAAATCCTGGAGATGCTGAAAATGAATATGAAGACGTGGGCCCAAGCTACGAATTCCCACGTAACTTGCTGGCCATTAAGGATTGTCTTCAGGAGGGAGACTTTGGAGCAGTTTACAAGGCGGAGGCATGGGGGATTGCAGGAAAGACGGGTGCTTCTGTCGTGGCTGTCAAGACGATGAACCGTAAGTCCAACTGTTAATGTGTTGAAGTCATCCTACGCAATGTTGTTATAACGCAGCATGCAAGTTGTACTATATCAAGGACATTGCAAGACTATGACTAAGTACAATTCGTGGCGTCGCGGTGGCAGGGTGTTTGGCCCCAGAGGTACTGAGTTCGAATCCGGGATTCCCTGATTTGTCCCGTTGACTTTGTGCCCTTAGGAAAGGCACTTTACACGACTTTCCTCACTTCACTCAGGTGTGAATGAGTACCTAGCCTCGGTTAGGGACGTCCCCTCGGATAGGACGTTAAATGGAGGTCCCGTGCTTGAGGAGAGCCACACCTCGAGCACGTTAGAAACCCCACCGCACTCATCGAAAAGAGTAGTAGTCCTTCCCGGTGTGAGTGGTTCAAACCCTACAGTCATATGGCCGCACATGGGGCAATTGTCGTATTGAGGTCACCTGAGTTAATGCCGAATGGCAGCCGCTCCAGACCCTTGCGATCTAGCCCCGCCAATTGTAAGCTCCTCGCAATTCAGCCCTTGGCTGCGAAGAGAGAGTAGTCGGCCTACCTAATAATAATATTTCACACCTGGATACACAGGGCAATTTTACATAAGATTAAGATACAAGTTTTTACAAACGAGGTTTTATTGCAGATAATTTTCCTTTGTTGTAGGTGTGGGGTTTTTTCGGAGTGTGTGAGCTGTGTATGTGTGTTTGTGTGTTTGTGTGTGTGTGTGTGTGTGTGTGTGTGTGTGTGTGTGAGTGTGTGTGTGTGTGTGTGTGTGTGTGTGTGTGTGTGTGTGTGTGTGTGTGTGTATGTGTGTGTACTCTTGACGATACAGTGTTGTGAACCTTATATTCTATTTTCTGTAAATCTGTGTCAGGTTCTTCTCCTGCAACCAATTTCGTCGAGGAGTTGAGGCTGATGAAGATGGTGGACAAGCATCCAAACATTGTACGTCTCCTGGGATGTTGCACTCTGGAAGGTTCGTGCATCAAGTGCATTTTAATGATAATAATAGCCTTTATTGTACATTCATGCCCTATCACGGGCTAAGTAAAGGTATACAGGTACAGAATACATGGTTATGTTCATATGATGACACACATGATTTCTGATGCTAATTTAAAACAATATATGGTTCTAAAACTACACTAACTCGTAGGTTCGGCTTCTTCTCGTCTCTTTGTGATGTTAGAAATATAAGTTTAGATGGGCTTGTTAAATATTGTATGGTCAAAGCGCATGATAAAAATGAATTTTTCAATATTAGACATTAATTCCCATAATACATTTCTACCGTTGCTGTATAAACTAAAATCTACAATAAAGTGGACTTCATCTTCTACCTTATTCAATGTGAACCAATGCTAATGGAACTGAACTTCATGACTGTCTAGTTTTGTGTGTGTGTATGTCCATGTGTGTGTGTGTGTGTGTGTGTGTGTGTGTGTGTGTGTGTGTGTGTGTGCAAGGGCTTAAACTTTCTTACCGTATTTAATTACTCATCTTGAAAACAGCCAAAGGCTTCTCTTTTACCAAACTTTTATTTGAGGTTAGAAAGCAAGCAATGTATGAATTTTAGTATTTCACATCCTTAACTATGGCAGTGAACATTATGAAGTTTAAACGACGAAAGGAAGTTTTGAAATATCGTAAATGTGAAATACAAAAGTTAGTTATTGTGATGTGATATGTCGTGTCTGTTATCTCGTGATCTGTAGTCAACATTAGATTTGAAGAAAGACTGACAGCAGCTGCAGGGTGTTCAGACCATGTAATGCGGTGACTGGACACAGTGGACATGGCTTAGATTATTGACTATAGCTTTTCTAGCAATAGGTTTTTCTATGGGGAGTCACGTTCATTTGTGCAAATGTGTTGTATCTTCTCTCAAAATTTCAATTATCAAAGAGATATGATGTTAAAACTGTCTTGCTTTTAAATTCTCAGAGCCATCCTACCTGATCCTTGAGTACATGTCCGGTGGAAGTCTGCAGTCTGTCCTGAGGACCAGCCGTGGTCAGCAGTCATATGAAAACCTGCATGGGGACAGCAAGTCCCTCCTGCCACAGGACTTGATCAAGTTTGCTCTGGATGTGGCAAAGGGCATGAGCTTCTTATCAGCAAAGAAGGTACCCACAAAATAATCACTTGAAACTCGTACAGAACAAAATACAGCGACAAATAGTTATGGAGTCTAATTCATTTGATGCGAGGTTGAAGCCTCCATAACAGGCTTCGATAACCGTTACGGACTGGCTGCAGAAACGACCCAGTACAAGAAGGAGGCACAGCAAAAAGTGTAATATAAGCAAAAAAAAGGCAAAGAGAGCCAGCTATGGAGGCTAGTGAGGTTGTGTCTTGATGATGATAAACGCATCTGTTCACGTATACTTCACAACGTCATGTGTTGACCATCGTATCCCTATCATACACTTTACTGTGATCGTAATAGCAAGCAAGAAAATGATGCAAGGTTTGGTCCATCTAATCTACTATGACCTATGTACCAAGCACAAAACAAACATTGTTTGGCTCTATGTATTGGGTATTTTAGGGTGGGAATACGAAACAGTAATATACGTCTTTGTAATAGCCACATGCTACTTTGGCATCCCTGGCTGTGCGCTCGTTACAGCCAAACATATAAATGGATATCAAATAGATAGATGGATTATATAGGCGAAGTGGAAATCATAAGTTCATATGATAAAGTCGATGTTGTTCCAAAGATACCACAATCACAAAGTCAGACTAAAGGATAAAATTTTGAGAACTTATAAAGTCTATGGTGACTCTGCATGAAGATTCAATGATGGCATCGCACGAAATTCATATGTGTATATGTGTAATCTTTGATTATCATGGAAGCTGATCGGTGTCGGTATTAACCATTATGATAGTACAATACTAAACTTTCTTCCAACACTAAGGTACAGACGGATCAAATTTTCAACGACCATCGTTGCCTTCTTTAGGATCAATAATGACCAATCACTTGTCTGTAACTCTCACAAGTTTACGTTCGAAAGTGATTGGTCATTATCCATCTTGAAGAAGGTGACAGTGGTCGTTGAAAATCTGTCCCGTGTATACATTTCTGTTAGAAGAAAGTTTAGCAATGTACTATGTGTAAACTTGATTTGCTTGTATTTGATTGAAAATTTAAAAAAATGCAACAACCGCTCTATGTTTCAGATCATCCACCGTGACCTTGCCACTCGAAACGTGCTGGTTTCTGGGGAGAAAACATGCAAGCTGTCAAACTTTGGGTTCTCTCGCGAGGGACATGAGTATGAGAAAACCACTAAGGTCTGTATTTCTCCTTTTTTTGATTTTGATATACCCCAATTAAAAACGGGTAGGAGTTGTTCACATGGTAGGTATTGGCCCTGACACTAGTGCAGCTTTTCTAAAAAAAAATATCAATATGGATCCATGCTGATATCAGCAGGCAACACCAACGTTTGGGAAATTGACTAACTGTTCCTTTTCTCAAATTTCATTCATATTTACTATTATGTATATACGATGTGTGCTACGTGACGTTTTGGTCATTACAGCATTCGGTATTTGTTGTAACTCTAGATCTTGGCAGCGTTTGAAATCCCTGAGAGAAGATGCTTTAATTCGTTGCGAGATGTAATGGTTATCGACTATCGTTAAAATTGCGCTTCAACACATCCAGCAGCTCGAAAATATACCATGGGGTGTAATCGTCAAAACATTTACTGTGCTATCTACAATCATCCCAATACTAAAACAACTTATGGCAATGTCCCACAGACCCGCCTCCCTATTCGCTGGATGACTCCGGAGTCCCTTTTCCAAAGGATGTACACTACTGGGAGTGATGTCTGGTCATTTGGAGTGCTTTTCTGGGACACTGCATGGAAACAAAGATTTCCACAAGTTTGCAAGCTTGGGCACTATGGTGAAACCCAACATTTCCTTGCTGTGTACACGGCTTTCCTACACCCGTGTCACCAAGATTGGACACATGTGCACACAAAAGTGCACACAAAGTGTCCAAAGTTTCCCACCTTAGGAAACATCTCGTGCCGGGAATAATTAACCATGATAATAGAGACTTGTGAAGTGCGTGAAAATTTACCTCGAGCAAGGAGCGCCTTGCCTGAGTAATTGTTTAAACTTTTTGCCCTGGGTAAAATGACGTAAACCTATGATTTTTTAAAACCTCATTGTGT
This sequence comes from Branchiostoma lanceolatum, assembly GCF_035083965.1. NCBI lineage: Eukaryota > Metazoa > Chordata > Leptocardii > Amphioxiformes > Branchiostomatidae > Branchiostoma > Branchiostoma lanceolatum. The sequence continues at coordinate 15,005,450 of NC_089734.1, read as the reverse complement.
AAACCCCTGATACGTGTCTAATTCGTTACATAATCAGGAAAGCCTAAAATACTGGTGCCAAACGATAACGCATTAAATGTGTGGCATGGCGTTGTATTGAAAACAAAACGAATGCTCTCATGATTTCACTCCGTTGACGTATGGGTCGAAGTCGTTGATTAAGGAGAACTCCAGCATATTGCCTGCTTTGCGTTTTCATTGCAAACATTGGCGTCTCTTGGTGCAATTTTGACTCCCATTTGTCTGACTCTAAGCCTGAGTCACGTTGTAAACAAAGACAAGACGACGTACCCACGCGGAGTATAATTAGCATATCATTGTTCCCAAATTAAACCACAGAACTCGATATCTAACATTGAAGTTCTGTTTCACGTCACTGCTCCATAGGTATAAGATATACGGGTGATTTGGGTTCGAAACCTTATCCCCAAACCTGGACCGCACGTCATCGACATAGCCTCTAAAAGGCCCCGAGGATGACTGGGGATAATAGTAGAAATTGGCCAAATAGATCAAGGATTGAATAGTATGCTAAGGGAGTCGGCTACGGAGAGAGGGTTCAACTTGCAAGCAAATATTCTCACTGTAGCCGGCGAAGTTAGTTTATCATCGACCATTCGCGATCTTCTGTATTTGGGTCTATGATCTACGAGTTGATTTGGATATGTGCTTTTATGAACTAGTCATTTGCCCGTTGCAAAAATAAACACCGATTTGATGTGTATTGTGCTGTCTGGGCTTTTGTTTCTATGACAAGGGCGACAAAAAACTGAACGTAAATCTTATCTTTCTGTATTAATTTTCTGTAGCGACTGTGATGTTCGTTCAAGTCACATGAATCTAGACTGCTATGTGTATCACTTTGATTAATAGAAAGATTAACTACGTCACACGCGAACTATCATCGACATAGGTCCGTGTCTCCGTAAAACACACACACATACATGTAACATGTTCACCTTGCACTGAATGGCGTCCATTGCCTTTTAGTAAATGTTGTTTTGGAACATGACATGTTATATATTTGACTTGATGTATTCTAATTTCCTCGCCGGTTATATCGTCGATAGAACGATTTACTAGCAACTTTTACTGTTAACCTACTAATTTTATCAGGCTGTCGTCATTATTCATAAGACACGGCCGCATGTTTTAACACCGTCCTTGGCAGGTATTGTTAATCTGTGAAAAACTAGTAATCAGGCTGCTCAAATCTGAATGTATGCAATAGACATACACGGTGTTTCACAAGTGATTATGTCTGTGTCAATGCAAATTCTAGTAAAAAAAGGGACATCCAATAGTATTTCTCGGTTAGCACGTGGTTTAAAAAGCAGGGACCAATCAAGGTTCTTGTCACCATTTTCAAATCTTTCAGTTTGTATTTGAGATGTGCAGATGTGTGTTGTTGCTATCTCTGTGTCTGGATACTAGCGTGGGTTATTTGACTCCTGCCTGGGATTATTTTGAGCCTGGTTTCTATTCTACGACAAGACTGATGCAAGGCGTTTGAACACAGAACATCGCGACAGGAAGCTACGGAGGTTATATGGACAAATGGCCTCCTTGGTAAAGCAAGACAGTCCGGACTTTTGACTACGGCTTCGCCCCGGACTTTTCAACCCGTGTCGGATGAAGAATGTGGACATTGCAGCGGCGTGTCTGGATACAGTAAAGCAACGTGCGACGAGTCATACGGACCCGGTGCGGCTAGGTTTTAGCCTAACACTACTGCGCCACTGGACAGTTCAGCCTGACTACCTCAGTTCGATGAAAACGATGACTTTCTGCCTCTAGAGGGCAGCAGTTAGACAGAATTGTAGGCAACAACATTTGAAATCCATGTAGAATTCGAACTTATCAATGCATGTAGCTGTTAACCTAATAGATTTGTTAGAGTTTTGTACATGTTTCGAAATAATGTTCAATGTATCTGTATTCTTTTGTTAATTTTCATTCAGACACTTCGTACGTTTTCACCTTTTGTCTTGGTATTGTTAGCTTAGTCTGTGTGTAACTGTGAACGTTTTAAAAGACTGCATGTGTAAATGTAAATGTATGTAATTTAGAGAATGTATCGACTGGAATGTATTGGTTGTTGTTTATCTCTAATTAAGTGAATAAAATGTCAATCTTTACGAACAATGATTCCGTGTGCTTTCGGTATGACGAGGTGGTATAAGGCAGGGGGCTGGGAGGGGGCAGGGCGGTGTCCCCCGGGTTGGGGGGGGGGGGGACGGTTTCCGGGCGTAGTAGCATAGCAACGACGCTACTTTCAATGACAAAAGGTGTTTTGAAGGAGTACCCGGATGTGTCTGGACGGGCCGCGTGGTTAGACCAACTGGGGAGATAATTAGGTGATAATCACGCGATAATTACTGCTAAATTATGCACCACTAGTTTGCACACAAAGGCCGACACATGTAATTTCCACACATGTCCACACGTTTACACACTTGTGCGCACAGGTTTTCATCGAAGGACACAAAGTGTACACGCAAATGGTCCGTTTACACAGATGTGCATAGGTTCCCCAAAAGGGACACATCGCATTTTCACTGTGGGAACTCTTTGAAACCCGTGGAAATTAGGGATTTCCTAGCAGGTATACACAGGTTTTCAAAGCGGAAATCTGTCTGTTCAAGCAGTGGGAGATCGTCACGCTAGGCAAGTATATATTTTCCCTATGGTGAACTTGTCTTTTTGGATATATTTCCCACTGTAACCACTGTCCAAAGCACATTTAATACATAGGACATTATGATAATTCAAAACAAACTCTACCCAGGACGCAGGTTAGCCATTCAGATGATCGATTTTGATTACAAATATATCACCAGAAGTGTAGTAGACAAAATAAGCTGCTAAATGTTTTCAGACGATATCCTTTCTCACCACGGTTACTCAAGCAACTAGTTAAAGTTGGATGAACGTGGATATTCTAATCTTATCCCGTGTAGATAATGGATAGAATTTCCAATTTTATCCAGTTGCTCGAGTAACTGTTACCTTGCGTATCATATTACCTGGATGCCCAATCTTTATCGAGTTGTCATTTATTTTTCTTAAATGTTAAACTGACTCAATATGACTAATACAATTACGTCGCTTCTCTGTAAAGACCACATGTGAAACGACTGTATTTTCGATGACACTGATATTTTGGGTACTGCAGAGTTGTCATACAATCTCTAAAGAGGGATTCTCGTTGAACTTCCTAATGTAGACGGAGAAAATATAATGATTGAATGAATGTTTGCACGTTGTATCAAACAGGAGGCACACCCTACCCCGACATGACCAAACGTGAGGTGATGAACTACGTGAAACAGGGACGCAGGCTGGAGAAACCGGACCATTGTGATGACAGCATGTAAATTTTTGTTTGTTTGTTTGTTTGTTTGTTTGTTTGTTTGTTTGTTTGTTTCTATATGTGTATGATCATGGAAAAATATTTTGGACAATACAGAATTATTTGTAATTTCCGAAATTTCCAACCAGAGAAATCTGAAATACATTTATTGGTACAATTGGGTTTTATATACATTGTATCAAAGATATAAGTGAGGGGTAGTGAAGATATACTGCATATATAAGTAGAGTAGAAATACACAATGTTTAAGTAGGATACATATATGCTACGCTTGTGTATGATAGAGATGTGCTAAAAGGGTAGAGATACTAGTATACTATATTTGAGTAGGGTAGAGATGTACTACATGTCAAATAGTAGAGATATACTATCCTCCTTTTGTATGGTAGAAATGTGCTACACTTCAATATGGTAGATATATGCTACACTTGAATAGTGTAGAGATGTGATACACTTCAATGTGGTTATGCTACACTTGAGTAGGGTAGAGATGTGCTTCACTTCAAAAGGGCAGAGATATACTACACTTGAGTAGGGTAAAGACGTGCTACACTTCAAAGGGGTAGGGATAAACTACACTTGAGTAGGGTAGAGATGTGCTACACTTCAAAAGGGTAGAGATAAATAATACACTTGATAGTAGGTAGAGATGTGCTAAACTTGAGTGGTTGATTATACCAATCAGCTCAAACCTTCAATTTTAGACTGAACAGTCTTGTTATCTCTACTCAGCTTCAACCTGATGATGAAGTGCTGGAATGAAGATCCTTTGCTGAGGCCCACTTTTCCACAGCTGGAGCTAGCTTTGGAGACTCTTCTGCAAGTTGAACATGTAGGTTTATTCTTTGATTCCCTAAAATTTCACTTGTGTTGGTAAGAAAATTATTTGGAAGAAGTTCCTTATTTTCTAAGACTGAAATCATGGCAAGGCCACCTTCGGGCAGCAAACCCTACACTTGCACAATGGGCAAAATATTAGTCATTTGCCTCCATAGGTGACATAGATTTGAGATTGATTGATAGTATAAGGGCCCGCTCACAAACTGATGAGGGCATTATATGGATAGTCGTGCATATGCCACACAAAATTCAATAGTCTATTACGGCAAATACAGTTTTAGATCCTCCTCTGTCACAGCCTGCTTGTAAATTCTACATCAGAACCGTACGACTACCTACAACGAACGTGAACGCGACGTAACGATTGTTTGATACTCGTCCTAATTGGCACAATATGATCACTTTCTGTACTTATACGCAAAGTGCAACGTTCGGTATATTTGTAAAATTGTAAATGTGTTGTTGCGCTGTTTATTAAAGTATTCCTTAATAAAGACGTAAAAAACGTTCTGTGGATTACTTGAAATTAGTGCCTTGTACATTACAATAAAGGTCTTTCATTCATGCATTCACCACTTGAACTTAGAACTGATCATGGCTCAATCTGGCACACGTGCAAAGTATTCTGTAACTTGGTAACTGAAAAAAAAAAATCGAATGAAGTTATTATCAAACCATAATTCATTTACTATCTCAGGTTGCATTTTCATTTCTACAAGATTTCTAATATACAAGCATCTCTCTTTATTACTTATTATCATTATCATACTATGCTGATAACTTATCCCTTCCCTTTGACATCTTATACAGGACTACATTGTCCTAAATGGTTTCGATGGAAGCGCCTACAGTAACCCGGAAGAATCCATGGACGAGCTATACTGAGATGTCGACGGCTACCTTTCACAGTTGGCATCCTTCTTTCCATTACAGTATGATGATACTTACACGGCAAATAAGCATGCCGTACATTTTTCTTGGTAGCATTAGTAGTTTTATTATGATCTGAATTAATGATGATGGTATACGATCTATATTCTTTCGAATTATCCTGTTGTGCTTGTAATGTTGTCATGTTATTTTTGTATAATTTTGACATATTTCTTTACAATCTGCAAATTATGTTCAGCATTGATCATGTGTAATCGTAACACACTCATTATGTTCAATAACTTGAAATGAGTTACATTTCCTGTTCAATGGTTCTCATTTATTTTGAAATGTGTTTTCTGTAACTAACTACTGATTCATTTAGAGGATTTATGGAATAATTTCAACTTTTGTCATATCGTCAATCTTGCTTAGTTTTGATAACGTACGATTTAGATTGTATTTCATATTGTTTTTAGATATGTGTGCATTTGCGAATTAAAACAATAAACAGTGTGCCATGATGACAAGGTGATGGTTCTATAACGTTCGTGCACGTATTGTTACACGCAGGCAAACTGTTCCAAACTTATTGTATGATAATACAAATCATTGTTGTGTCTAGTAGTACACTCGTGCGTAACCAAGAAAAGAGCATATCTATGGGCAGCAATAGAAAACAAAGTTATCTAAAATATGCAGTGATTGCAAGGTTACCATTGCATCTATGCTGTCTCTTGATGAGTTTTGATGCCGATATTTCAAAGATGGGTTTCTACGTAACATTATGATAATAATTATACGTACTTGATACTTATTATATATACATCATTATATAATACGCAGATGAAAAGGTTCAAACTTGTACCGATTAAAGAGAGGCATAAATCCAGACACGAAGTCCTTATGTTCTGTATATAAGATAAACACAACCACAGACTTAGAGAACGTGTGGTATGTACAAGAAATGTCCTAATATCATTGAAATTGACCTATGACCTTGAAAGGCGATCTTCTTATCATGCAAATGTAGTATGTTTTTATGTAGTTTTATGTGTGTTCTGGTCATATGTATGTTTTATGTTTTGTGCTTATTGTGATCAAATGCATGTGCGCTCTGTGTTTTCTAATAAAACATCAAAACATCATTCACGCCATTCTTCACTCCATTCCTCTAGAGAGCGGGCCTCTAGTCTGTATAACGCAAACTCCAGCAGTCCGGGGGTTTCTGTCCCCTCCCCGCCTTGGGTTGCGAGGCGGTTACAGGGCGGCGAGCGGTCACAGGAGGCTTGATTGAATACGGGAGTATGCATCGTAGAATTTGGCAAAAAAAAACTTTTTTCCTGCTTGCAAATGAAACCCTCTGGTGGCCAAACTTCCCTGGCAAATAAGCTGGCGTAGTAAGTCTTATAGAGACTACAACTAGTCCAAGAATGCTCAGTTTTGTACGATGAAACGACGAAAGTGACCAAGACCTAACTTTTGAAAAGTGCTGCACATAAATTTTGATTAGACCGTAGGATGTAAAACAGCCGGCAAATCGACTGACCTCTCGGGCTCGAACTTTTTCCGGTTCCTGCCGGATGTCTTCGTCATAGTGGATGGCCCATACGGGGAAAGTGACATTGATGCCGCCTGGGATGCGCAGACCGTTCACTTCGGTATCTATCTTACAAACGCGGTCAATCCTTGCAACAAAACAAGATTCATCATCGCTGCAAGTCTTAACATTGAGCTCAACAAAACTGGGTTCATCAACGCTGAGGGTCTTAACACTGAGCTAATTATTAGAAAAACATTGCTAATCAACGCTGAAAAGTCTTTACATCTAACGCAACAAAACAAGGTTAACTAACGCTGCAAGTCTTTATAATGGAGACGCACTCACCTGCGTCGTAAGGTTTAGCGAAGCAACTCGCTAAGAAGTTGGACACAGGAGATTGGAAGGTACCGACCTTCCTTTCCAAATACTCGAAGAAAAGTGGGGCGCAAATGGGACGGTAGTCACGGTACAAACCGGCTGTTTTTCTTCACACGCTGCACCGATCATAACACGCAATGGCGCACCTATTGGTGCCTGCCACCTAGCCTCCTTCGCAGCCAGTTCGAAGAACACTGGCGTTCATTTTGGGGGGAGAGCGCTGATTTGCGATGTTCAATCTGCCGACCACTTCCCGAGATATTCATGTCCAAAGGTCAAACCAAAAACGCCCATTGTAATTCCAAACAAGCCGCTGGGGGTTGCAAACTTACACAACTTACTTCACCGCGGAAGGGCTTAATCTGCCACACAAAATCATGACCGTTGCTCTTGCAGAAAATCTGACCTCAAAATATGAAGCTCCACTGCAGTATTTCAGGCACCCGCTAGGAGGCCCATTTTCGAAATTCGACCTTCCTTTTTGCGACTCCGACTCCTACCCATCCACCAAATATCATGCAGAACTATCCACAGTTTCTCGAGCTAAGTTGTCTACATACAAACACACATACATACATATACGTACATGCACGTTGGCTCTGCAAAGAGCGGCGGTTGCAGAACCTACACTCGTGTGCCCCCTGGCAGAAAACGATAGAATTGCAACCAGTTTGGTCTCACTAGCACTATGATGTGTTTCCGAATAAAGCGCACCGGTTGGCTATATGGGAGTCTGCATGCAAATGTTCTTGTCCTTCATTATCCTTCCAAATTCTGCATGGAAATGTCTTAAGTTTGTACTTCTTTTGAATAAGCGGGCAGTTTAGATATTAGGTAATGTTCAATGCAATGCGGTGTAATGTCGTCTGATAATAATTCATAATTCCATCCAATAACGCGGCTGTATTCTGACTTTTCACAAAAACAATTGACGTCATGTGTATTAAATACATTAAGGGACTGAGATGCGATTGGCTAGAATAGCTAATGACGTCTCACTTGCTAGAGCAGTAATGACGTCATTCTGGATAATTAGTTAGCCCACATGGTTTTAAATTCGTGCAAGAGAAGAAGACCGGAGACGAACGCATCGGAGACAACCAAGGGAAAGAGGCGACAACAACGCCCCACAGATCGACCTCTACTGGTACTAGGTTACATCTACTACATCACTTTATCATTATAGAAATAGTGTGTATTTACCAGATTGTATATCTCAAAATATGCATCACGTACAATTACCAAGGCGTAGAGCAATAAGTCCACTCGGAATTTCGACGACGTATGTGCAGTGTCAAAGGTGAAGGCCCCTGGCTTGTAAGCAGTTCTAGTCTCCACATTGTTTAGATTTACATAACAATGCCTAGGCGGGTTTTTTGTTTGCGTTTCAGTGGTCGTTACCTTTGACACTGCACATGCGTACTCGAAATTCCAAGTCTGTTTTGCTCTGTGGTATGTTAGTATCCGGTAGACAATAATCACTGAACATATTTCTTCTTTGATGGTCCTTGTTGTTTGAAAGATCTGTATTTGTGTCTATATTTGAACATACATGTTGTTTAGAATGCCCCTAATTGCCTCCCCCCCCCATTTGTAAGTGAAAGAATCGAACTAAGTGGGCGTTGATGTCCTCGCTAGAAAACCGCCGAATAAGCTAGTTCACGGTTGCTACTACGCATGTGCAGTGTCAAAGGTGAAGGCCCCCAAGTCGTAAACAAAACCCATCGAGACAAATGTCGAGACGAGCACTGTTTACAAGCCGGGGGCCTTCGTCTTTGACACTTCACATGCGTAGTAGCAACCGTGAACTAGCTTATTACGTTGAGAGACGATTCACCCACTCCTCTATGCGTTTCGGTGAAATGTCCATTACTCAATCACCAAAAAACAAATATAAATTGCATTAAATTGCCTAGTCTGTAGTTGAATATAAACAACACTAGTTCATACGTTAAGAATCAGAATCGGCAGATCATGCAAGCTCCATCTGTATATATTATAAAGCTGCGTTTCTTATATTTCTTTAACTAGTTCTTGTAGATGAATGGTAAAAATGCCTTGGTGGCAGCCTCTTAAGCTTCTAACCCATATGTTATTTTAAAATCATTGTGAAATGACATGAAATGGTCTTGATGTTTCTCATAGATGATTATGCACGCTTTCTTATTCTACATTGTCTTGAACTATGACTTCACATGCAAAAAACATACATATACAAATGACCCTTCGTACTCCCAGGTGTAGTAAATTCGCTATTCCTCTTCTAATTGGTTCAAAATGGAGTGTATGCCTTATTACCAAATGAAAAGTTCGAGTCCCACAATCACATGTGAATGACTGATCGAAAGAACTTGATAATAAGATCTTTATTAGACAAATATTCATGTTTCATATCATCTTAAGATTAGTAATATGGCGACACGAACATAATAATTTTTCCTGCACACAAATATATGTCTCTCAGCCTGCCTCTTGTAGACCCAATTAAAAATTATTCTAGCAATGGCATCATGTGTAGAAATACATCTTTTTTTTTACCTGGTCTGTTTTACATATTCTTTATACTAGTCATTTGCAGGCTTATCTCAGAGTAGATCCTTTATTCAAACCAAACAAACAAGCAGACGTTTAATATTTTTGCGTTTATGTCCTTGTTATAGAAGTGGGTTGGACTGTTACCATGGCAACAACAAGCATACTCTGTGAAGACGTCAGTGGAGGTTCGGAAGGGGATTTTGCGAGCAGCCCTACGAAAAATAAGGAGTACAGCAACCAATCTGGGGGTCTTGAGCCACAGACCCACACAAGGAAAAAACACTACAGGTGTGAGGAGTGCAACAGAGAGTTCAGTCGACTGGATCATCTGAAAGGACACATGCGAACTCACACAGGGGAGAGACCCTACAGATGTGAGGAATGCGGCAAGCAGTTCAGTCAACAACAGCATCTGAATCTTCACATGCGCACTCACACGGGTGAGAAGCCCTACAGGTGTGAGCATTGCGGCAAGCAGTTCAGTCGGCTGAATAATCTAAAGGTACATATGCGGTCTCACACCGGAGAGAAGCCCTATAGGTGTGAGCAGTGCAACAGACACTTTCGCAATCAAAACCAACTGAAACTGCACATGCGCACTCACACAGGTGAGAAGCCGTACAGGTGTGAACAGTGTGGCAAACAGTTCAGTCGGCTGGCTCATCTGAAGTTGCACTTAAGGACTCACACGGGGGAGAAACCCTACAAGTGTGAGGAGTGCTGTAGGCAATTTGCTGATTTTCACGATCTTAAGAAACACATGCGCACTCATACGGGTGAGAAGCCATACAGGTGTGAGGAGTGCAGTAGTCAGTTTAGTTTGCTGGTCAATCTGAAGACACATATGCTCATCCATACAGGGGAGAAACCCTACGCATGTGAGGAGTGCAGCAAACGGTTTAGTTAACTGGGTAATCTTAAGGGACATATGCGAACTCATACTGGGGAGAAACCTTTCAATTGTGAGGAGTGTGGCCGGAGTTTCAGTATGTTGAGTCACTTGAAAAGTCATATGAAAACTCACACTGGCGAAAAACCATTCCAGTGTAAGGAATGCAGCAAAAGCTTTAGCGTCCCGGGTAATCTGAAGACTCACATGCTAACACACACAGGACAGAAGCCCTACTACATGTGTGAGGAATGCGACAGACAGTTCACACAGCTAGGCAGTCTGAAGAACCACATGCGAACTCACACAGGTGAGAAACCGTATAGGTGTGAGGAATGCAGCAGTACGTTTCGCCAGGCTGGAACTCTGAAGAAACACTTGAAAACGCACACAGGCTTGAAGACTGCAGTCAACAGTTAAGTCTAAAAAAATGTATAAAAAACTCTTGAAGATTCACTTGGGGAGTAATCATATCCGCATGTGCTGTGTCAAAGGTGAAGTCCCCTGAGACGTATGGGCATTTTTATGCAAATCGAGACAAGCCAAGGGCCTTCACCTTTGATACTGCACATGTACATGTGTACTCGAATTTACAAATGGGCTTATACTAAGTTATAGATAAATGCTGTACTTTGTAAAATACGTTTTAAGTTGTTCTATTTATCCTTTTTATCGTTGTTAAATGTTGCGTAACTAGCGCAAGACTTTTGCAAGTAGTTGAGTTGCAAACACTTTGAGTTTTCGGGATTATAATGAAAGATGTTGTGTTGTTATTGCGTAGGGTACGAGCTTTTTATTACTTATCTACGAATAAATCATTATTTTGTTAATCTTATTTTCTTGATCTGATCGACGAACTACATACAAATTTGATTTCTCTAGATTGAGCTAACTTTCTTGTCTGTTTTCTTTTTAACTTTTACCAATAAAGTTTATTTTCTGCATACTTATGTTATTTTTTTCTCGCTTATATATAGGCTTGGATGTTTCTAAAAGTTAAGACTTTATTTTGGTGACTTAGATGTCGATGAAGTGTGTTGTTTAAGGAAATAGCAATCAATAAAACATTGTTTTTAAACAAGGTCCTCACTTATCGACAGGCTGATGTGGTGTCAAGAAATGAAGATAGGAATTGATCAGTATCATCAACAAAATCAAAGCCTTTATTTCTTTCTCGTATCTACTCCTGAAAACTGAGCTGTACTGATGTTTACTGACGACGTAATCAATCTGATTTACTTCAAATGGGCAAATCATAAATCTCCTTCTTCTGTCAAACTTGAGACAAAGCGAAATGCTTTTTCCCTACCTAATCGTATATTCTGGCTCTTCTGTCGCGTGCTTTAATGTTGTTGTAATGGAGAAGAAATTCCAAAGTATGTCAATTCGACGTTAATCGTTCCTTATTGGTGGATTCGTTCCTTCCGAATCAAATTAGTCTGCCAGCTGAAAGCTTGGGCTATATACGGGACCGAGGACATTCTGTTTACCTAATGTAGCTTATAAATGTTCTTGCTCTAAGTACTAGTGTTAAAAAGGAGCCTCTAGCTTTGTGTGACGTTATTACCCTTTTACTGCACATAAGCCATTAAGAAGTCAAAAGCTAACCATTCAAATCACCGTTAATTGTGTATTATTGGTGGATTCATTTTTTTTTCGAATCAAATTAGTCTGTTGGATGAATTTTCATTTTGTCAGAGAGTGGATTGTGCAAACAATTGTGTATTCCAGGGATGATATTGTTCGTACAAAATAAGCAAAAGGTGGGCAAAGTGAAAATTGTTATGAAATGTTCTTGCTCAAGTTTTGTTTGTTGGTAGAGCCTTGGTCTAGACATGCAAAAATCAACAGTGGTCAACGGTTGCCGTGGCAACGAGCAATTTTCAAAATGGTGGATTTCCAACGAGTGAAAGCATTCATTTGGTATTGCCCCAAGAATACCGTCTTTAGCCTTCTGCATCTCACACAAATTAACAAATATCGTTTTGCCTTTTACATCTGATGTTACCCTTATCTGCCAAAAAAAATTATATTAATTTTTGCTGAAAAATGTTTATTTTAGTGAGGTGTATAAATTGTCTAGATATTAGATTTAGATATTTTTGTGAAATCACAAAATAATGAAAAGCCTTGAGGGGTACAGATAATGTTCACAATTTCAAGAAATTAACAGGCGTACTTAAGTGTAGCACGCCTTCTTATCGTCTCTTTATTTTACACAGGTCTGGCGTCACTACCATTGGATTGAGATTAACCACAACCATAATTCATATCCAGAACGCTAGCAGTACATAAGAGCATGCCAGTGGGCCAGAATCTATCATTACTTAGTTGGTAGTCGACCTAATCACATATGTATACTAAAACCCTTTAAAAAACATATTTCAAGACTTGAGGTATGATGTTAAACTACGAACCGTGAGGTCAACCATGGTTCAAAGTCGTTACTTATACAATGTACAAACAGTATTGTTTTACGCCAAAGACAATTACTCAAGCAACTGGATAAAATTTTGAAACAGTCAGACGTTTCAGACAGCATCCGCTATCTTTCGTCAGTGACTAAGGAAAGATTTGGCAGAACCAGGTTTTACACCAAAACCCTGAATAGATATGTTAATGAAGTGAAGACAAATTCGGATGGCTCAATAGAATAGTAAGTCAAGACAAGTTTGTATGCTAATGACTCAGTTTCGAATTCAGACAGCATCCGCTATCTTTTGTCACTGACTAAGGAAATATCTGGCAGAACCAGGTTTTATACCAAAACTCTGAACAGATATGTTAATGAAGTGAAGACGATTCTATGTGGTTCAATAGAAGAGTAAGTCAAGACATGGTCGTATGCCAATGACTTAACTATCCTTCATCAAAGCATTGTTTTTGTTTGTTTATTGTCTCTAATAGCTTTACAGTTCCCTTTTCGTGTTATTTGTGGTACTTTTCCTCACGTTGTCTTATCCCTTCTCTATGCAAATTAGCACATTCAGCATTGCACTTCGCTTTGTTCCACAATCACGTGTAACCTACCAAACCGGTTACTCCACTGTCCTTCAAGCCACCATCTATAAAACTTGGCTATTCTGGTTCTTTCCTTACATACCCACTCTGAAGACGCAAGAACCGGTGTCGCTGTTAAAACATTGTGCAGTCCCTTTCCTTGGAGAGCTAACGTTTCAGTACGGTAAGTAATGTTCTTGTATAGAGCATATTCTTGTATATTTTCTGTTCCAAGATTTTAGAGGCATGTGGGTTAGGGGTTGGTAGCCTTTTTCCAAGCAAGTATTCTAAAGAAGCCAAGATTCGTTCATGTTCTGGGCAAATCATATCCGTTCTACAATAAGTATTCAAATGAATACTTATTGTAGAACGGATATGATTTGCCCAGAACATGAACGAATCTTGGCTTCTTTAGAATACTTCCTTCTAGCTTATCAAATAGCATCCTCGTTATTCATAATTTTTGTTGTCCAAGCTAAACTTGGTCCATGCAGAATCACGTTGATTTATTTAACTATAAATCATATTTGTCTTGAGTCAAGCAGTCAGGTTGCTCAAAATGAAGTTTTTTAATAAACATGTTCTGTTACTGCTATCGACCTATCGCAGCTACAAAACATTTTGCAAGGAATGATGTTTCTTTGTCTTGTTCTTTTTTTAATATCTAAATTTTCTATTACCCATAGCTATAACGACATGTGAATTTATATCACATTAAAGTGGAAAAAAGTTCAAACACATTATAAATATTTGCACCATACCTATATGTAGCATATGTTTCCTGTGTTATATCAAATCGGTGGTCATCTTGAATGCATGTACAACTAGGTAATACCATAGAGCCGTCTTTGTGTTTGAGTGTCGAATTTTTTGTACGGGAAATCTCAACTGTGCTGCCTTTTCATTATTATTTGTTTACGGTACAAGTCGTGCGAGTATAGTCTTCTAGGTTTTGTCGGACCCCTCTCTCTATGGAAATTAATGATTTAGCACCCTTGTCCACTTCATTTGATTTTTACTTGAATGTAGTCTGCAATCAACGACCACACCAAAACCGGTTTAACACCATTAACATTCCAGTATAGACATATTTCAAAGTGACCAACTTGTCTGTGAGCTATACTTTGTCTTGACATGTACACATGCGGATAGACCAAGTCATGCTTATTTTGATTTAAATGTGCTAAAACTCTTCCTAGTACTCAATCTAAAGATAATCGAATAAGACAGAGTACTAGTACCCTCATAAACTTATTTTGTATTTCTCTGTAGTGTTTCGCTTTCTACTAAATGTTGTGAATTTTGACAGAGAGTTTACTAGACGAAGTTTGCATGTCCTAAGTCATATTTGCAGGAATTCAATTTTGGACTATCATTTTGACTTATGGTTTGATTTCTCATTTATTTCCACGTAGATCATCATGGATATTCCCACTGAAATCAATCAAGAAGAGGTTGCAGAGAAAACAGAAGAATTTTCCTCCAAGGAAGGAAGTGATGGTGCTGACAAAAAGACGATCCGGATGCAGCCTGACATCACTGATAGACCACTTGAGGAGTCCATTTGTCAGTTGAGTCGAACGAAGCCACTCGAGGCAAATAAGGCAATAAAGAAGACCCACCGATGCGTGGAGTGCAACAGACAATTTAGTGACCTTAGTAATCTGAAGAGACACATGCGAACCCACACTGGTGAAAAATCTTTCAGGTATGAGGAGTGCAATAAGAAGTTCAATCGGCAGAAAAGTTTGAGTTTACACATGCGTACTCACACAGGAGAGACGCCGTATAAGTGTGAAGAGTGCAAAAGACAGTTCAATCAGCTTGCTGTTCTGAAGAGACATATGCGGACTCACACAGGAGAAAAACCGTACAGGTGTGAGGAGTGTAAAAGACAGTTCAGTCAGCTGGGTGATTTGAAGAGGCACATGCGGACTCACACTGGTGAGAAACCATACAAATGTGAAGAGTGCAACCGGCAGTTCAGTGATCTTGGTGCTCTGAAGAAACATATGCGAACTCACACAGCTGAGAAACCCTACATGTGTGAGGAGTGCAGTAGGAAGTTTAGTCAGCCGGGTGTTTTGAAGAGGCACATGCGGATTCACACGGGAGAGAGACCCTACGGGTGTGAGGAGTGCAACAGACAGTTCAGTCAGCTGGGTGATTTGAAGAGACACGCGCAGACTCACACAGGTGAGAAACCCTACATGTGTGAAAAGTGTGGCAAACAGTTCAGTCGGATGGGTAACCTCAAGGCACACATGAAGACTCACACTGGCATACAGATGTGAGGAGTGCGAAGGGCAGTCCAGCCATCAGCTGGGTCATTTGAAAAGACACATGAAGACTCACGCCGATGAAAGGCCATGTTTAACAATGTGACACTCATATGAATTAAGGGTCGTCATAATTATTGCTTCATTCATCAATAGAAACAGCACAAAAGTTTTGGACACATCGGCATCAACATTCACATGGGAGTTCATTTAAAAATGGAACTGTAACCGAAATATACCGCATCCCCATTACGGGCGCCATTTCGAAATGCACTCCCGCAAGAGTACAGTTTAACGAGAACGTGCGTTAGGTTGCTAGAAAACGAGGTCATCATGGCAGCACTATCTTATGGTCAGAGTTTGTGCATGGAAGACACACTTGTACAGTTTAAACTGTGAATAACAGAGTTACACGTTATGGAATAGGACTGCTCGGGTTGTGAAGGTATCAACTTCTGTCCTCTGTGAAAAACCTATGCAGTTCGGTATAGCAATTAAACCTAGCTAGTTATTACCACTGACTAATTAACTAATATCTGTAAATATACTTAGCTATCAACAAATAGAAAAAAAATCGAATGAAGTCAAAAACTTACATTCGCCAAGAAGGTTTTGTTTTCGGTAGCATTAACTTTGCATGTATGTAATGTTAAGTGTGTGGATGAACAGCATAACTTAGGTTGCCTGGATGGATTGTATTGATATTCAGTATGTTGGTAGGTCTTGGTATGATGGTGCTCAATATATCGTGAACAACAGATGTGAGTTGATGCTTTTCTCTGTCTTAATACAGTTCTTTGATTGTTCCGTATTTGCTGCCATAAGATGCCAACATTGTGCATATCCCATTTTAATCACAAAGAAATAAACATTGTATCGTTGTTTAATTCTTGGATGTTTCCCTTATGATATAAGAAAAGAAGCCTACTTACTCACGGTAGGAGGCATCAGGAATATCAATAATTGCAAATAGATTTTGATTTTCGCACTTAAGGGATGTATTTGACTCTCAGTGTCACGTCTAACATGTCAGTTTTAAGTATAACATCGGTGGCGAGCGGGACACTGAAACAAGACTTGTTTTCCCTACCTCCCTACCTTTTGAATAATTAATCTCAACGATATTCTCAATGCTGCTCCCTGCATGACTAATTTATGCATGTACCGCAGCCCTTTGCATGGAATTAACTATATCCTTGACAAAACTCTTACATCTGTACAGTTTCTGGAAAAAACAGACATATATTACGCGATGGCAAATTTGCGAAGAGTATATTCATGAGCAGATATTTCAATACAGATATGCGAAGAATGATTTTCGTTGAATATTTGTCCCTGAATGATACGCTGAATCCTACAAATAGATAAAGTGTATGCAAATACATGACAACTAAACATCACACATTGTATTTGTTCAAGCGTAAAAGCAAATAATTGATATTGTTTATGAGATATGCAACGTTATGCAGTGCATATGAAAATTCTATTTAGGGGTGCATTTTGAATTCTGAATCAGTAATGATATACATATGGGCGACATTTTCGAAGAAAGAATAATACAGTACATGTTTCCTTTTCATATCTCACGGGTAAATCCGTGCAAAAAAAAGAAAATATATAAAAGGATTGACTTTATTGCAACTAGTCGTAGCAGAACTCTGTTACAACGTGTAAAAGAAATATTAGACAATAGTGGATACTCCTCTATGTTCTATTTTACGATTCATCAAGTGACATATATCAGTATGCACTATGTTAAGGTCCAGAATTACCAATATGTATATTCAAACTTTCTGTCATAATTTGACTATTGATACTGATAAGCTAAGGTTTTATAAGACATGCAAGAAATCATAAAAATAGCAAAATTAGAATTAGTGCCCACCCCCTTGAGATCGAGAAATGGCGGTACAAGAACTTACCTGTGTGCGAAAGAACTTGTAAATACTGTATGTCAAACACGGTGGACAACATTTTCATTTCTGAATCAATGATGATATTCATATGGGCGACATTTTCGAAGAAAAAAATAATACAGTATATGTTTCTTTTCCATATCTCACGGGTAAATCCGTGTAAAAATAGATATAAAAGAATTGTGTGCTACACTTGCTATGTTTATTGTAAGAAGACGTGCGATGTAATATTTTGTTGATTTCATAAAAGGGCTCTTTGTGGTCTAAAACTGTTGATTTTATAGCTGAAATATATGCATTGGACTTATATGAAAACACGCATAGCACCAGACGATGCATTTGAATCAGCTGATACGGATGATGCGTGTACGGGTGCATTTCATTTCTGAATCATTATATTCATATGGGCGACATTTTAGAAAAAAAAACTAACACAGTACGTATTCCTTTCCTGTATCTCATGGGACAATCAATGTAAAAAAATAGATAACAGGTTTGGGACTGCGTGTCACATTTACTGTATCTATTGTAAGGAGAATATGTGCGATGTAACATGTTGATTTCTTATAAATGATCTTTGTGGTCTAAAACTGTTGATTATATAGCTGGAATATATGCATTGGGCGTATAAAAAAACACATATAGCCTCAGACAATGCATTTGAATCAGATGATACAGATGATGACAGAACGGTAGCATATGATTAAACTGCGAGATGGAATTTCACCAACCGTCCCTTCAATCCCCAGCACATATATTGTAGTCAACCGCAGACGAGAAAGGCAGTCATAGCGACGGAGGAAACTGAGAGTTCTGGTCCCGTGAGAAAGATATATAAGAGTCTTGTCATTTTGTCCTAGTTACTGAAAACAATAAAAAAAGTGTTTGGTAAATTGTCCGTTTCAGTTCAGTTCAGACTCTTGACCTCAGTGGTCGTAGGGGCGTCATGACATCCAGCAACAGCGATCCGTGCCCATCCTGTTCTGTCCTCGGCCTCTCTAACTAGTTGTGATGTGCTCAGGCCAGTCCACACCTTGATATTATCCAGCCACGTCTTTTTGGCCTTGAATTACCCGTTTTCTCTTTCCGGCTACAGCCATTATACGTAAAGTATACGCCTAGCTTATACACATAATATATGTACGTGATCAGCAACTATAGTATAGAATTCTAACATTGATAGTTGAGAGAACGAACTGTTACATTTCCTGCATGATATTTTAGACATTCAAAAAATCCAACGACACATGGACAGATCTGAATTTTTGACATATGCCACGAGCATATGAAATTGTCAGCCGATTGAACAAGACAACCCATACAAATAGCGTGGACATGACAAGAGGTCCAAAATGGGATTAATTCCTTATCTACACGCATGTTGTGCTGGTTAGAATTCGTTTCTAACTTTCCCGAGCTACAAGAAAGCTAGTGGTTTAGGCTATAACGTACATATCCGCCTATCTTTTGAATATCATCGGTTAAGATAGAAACTACAGACTTTTCGGAAGAAAAAAACCCTATAGATTGTATTTTATTTTGTCATGGGTGACGTCAACATCTTCAGATTCAAACGCCTTTTATATTTACAGGGCACAGCGTACATTACTTACATCAAAAAGACGGAATCTTGACACTATTTAATAAGGTATTGTCTTCACCAAACATGCTATTCACACCTATTACAGGGCCTGTATGCGGGTCCTTTATATGTACGGGTTGGGGGTATTTTTCAGCTGAACGCATCATACTGCAGAGAAACCTTAACGCACCGTACGCGGATGTAACTATGCCACAGCAGCGTAAAAAGAGTCAAGGGAAAATGACCTAATTGTCTTCGCCGAGTACTATAGTACTCGGAGAAGATTGTGTTTTCGGTTGAGCCAGCTGTTTGGTGGGTCTGTAGGTATTTTAAGAGCATAACTCAAGAAACCTTCGATGAATCTTTATGATTTTGGTAGGTGTGTAGTGGTTGTACAAAGGAAGGTCAAGTTCGAAAATGGTTTACCTAGCGTTTTTCAACAGTACTGCAGCAGACTTTACATTTTCTGTGTTTGTATGTAGGCAAAAAAAGTGACGGAAACGTTGATGGATCTTTAAGATTTTTGTTAGGTGTGTAGATGTTATAAAAACGGAGGTCAAATTCAAAAATAATTCCCCTGGCATTTTCCATCGGTCCTGCAGCGGGCTTTGTGTGGATGTGTATTTGTATGTGGACAACATAACTCAAGAAGCTGTAGATGGTTCTGTATTATATTCAGTGAATGGGTAGGGTTTACAGGAAGGAAGGTCAAGTTCGATAATTGGCCTTCTAGCGGGTACCTAAGGTACTGCAGCGGAGCTTCAAAATTTTGGGGCATATTTTCTGAAAGTGCTATGGTCATGATTTTTGTGTGGTAGATAGTTCATGCCACAGGAATGAAGTTGTGTAAGTTTGGCCCCCCTAGCGTCTTGTTTGGAACTGCAGTGGGTGTTTTTGTTTTGACCTTCGGACATGAATTACCTGAGAAGGGGTCAACAGATCGTCGTGAAGTTTTGTATGTAGAGAGCTCAGATGGTGCTTTACACAATCAATGACTAATTATGCAAATCAGGAGATAATCTGCATAATTAGTAAGGATAGTTTGTAAATCCACTACATTCCATAATTGGGCATGTGACAGTGTTCCCGAAACAGGTCAACAGAGGGCCTTGCAAAGAAGTATAAATAAACAGATGGGGCACATAAATAAACAGATGGGGCAGTCTCATTACACTCCAAGCAGATGTGTGGGTCCGGTTGGTTTTTAACGCGTTCAGTTTAGGCATTTTTTGTCCAACACACGGTTGGAGACATAACGGAAAGGGGACAAAATAGAAAGCCTGACAAAAACGCCTAAAAACATGTGAATAACCAGCCGGACCCACTCCTCTGCTCAGAGAGTACACTGCACCAAAACTGCACCACTGCTAGGTATGGAAAAGTCAAATGTACTATGTCTTTCCAAAAGTGGATGATATGGAATAAAGATTTATTCTATTCATATATATTGACTGCACCATTTCATCATCACTTTCAATATTTTGTCATGACCAGTTATAACATATATCAGCACACTAGACATATATACAAGCTCTGTACCACCAAATGATTTTAAACCTATCTAGACTGGACTCATCCCCCCATCAATCATAACTTCCAAACGGTATGGTGTATGATCAAATTTGCAGGGGGTGATAAGCATGTAAATATTAATCACTCTCCATAATAAGCCTTGATTATTTGGCGAAGATAGTGTGTTCGTGGAACTCTAGTTTTTACTACGATTGAGTTTGATACAGATGCAATTAAAAGTGCACACACACACACACACACACACACACAAACACACACATCCCAGACAGATAGACATACACACATTGACCGACGGACACATAAGGGTACACAATCGAAGATGCATTGAAATTGTATTTTTACTATTAATTAGCTTTCGAATTACAAGTTATTTTTGCTTTACCAGGTTTTAGGTACAACAATGGAGGCAGACAGCAGCATAGCAAGTTCGCTTCTTTCACTAGGGGTCAGAGTTGAAGGTTCAGTCCCCAAACGACGATCAGCTGCAGCAGAACCGTCGGACGGGTTTTTCCACCAGGTTGTGACGTCAGCCAGAACATCGAGAGTCGTCGATTTCATCACTTTTACGTCTAAAAATCGGGTTGAAAACGTATCCGCTGCTTGAAAGCTTACTCTTCTTTTCAAATATTAATATTGATACAATTTCAATCCACAATGGTGATATGGTTATAATCCCCAGTATTTATTAATGGCAACCATTTATAAAGGTCAAACGTCACGTAGCCCGAAAGCTATAAGGCCTCCCAGATTCGGTGAAACCATCGTATACAACACTTCGAGGATACCGTAACACCGAGTACAATGGAATTTATTACACCTAACCATGTCGAGCTCATCCCCCGATACTAGTTTTCCATTTAACGTTCAGAAGCAGTTTTGTATTCGTCTATTGATATCATGGCCCCCTCCCCCACTCGTCACCAGCAATCATTGAAAAGGTCAAAGATCCAACATAGCCGAGAAACGTTCTGAAGGTCAAACCCGCACAGTAACCATATGCATGTTTATTCTTTGCTAATTAGGGGAGCGTGTGTCTAACTATTCCATTTTACGTAAAACCTGACAACATGAGGGACCAAGCGACCTCCAATCCATGATGCAAGCCTTTTTTCCACTTTGGAGCAGATCCACTATACTAGGGTATTAAACGTACATATCGTAAAACAGTAATTACATGATTTTTATAGGAGAATCAATTACAGAGGTAGGAATAGTAGTCACTAGAAGACACGGGGTTATGAACATTATCTTGAATACTTTTCAACTCTTTAGATTCCACAAGATTATCAATCTTCACTCACGATCCCACTGAGATTCTCATATGGTAAACAACAATGGTGGACTGGATATTTGGGAGGGGGACATGAACATG
This sequence comes from Branchiostoma lanceolatum, assembly GCF_035083965.1. Lineage (NCBI taxonomy): Eukaryota > Metazoa > Chordata > Leptocardii > Amphioxiformes > Branchiostomatidae > Branchiostoma > Branchiostoma lanceolatum. The sequence continues at coordinate 14,983,340 of NC_089734.1, read as the reverse complement.
AGTCAACTTCTGACAATGTGATTTTGGGTATGATATAGACCTAGTTACTAAAACATAGTCTTGTAGTATGTGAAGAATTGAATGTGTTTTTATCTCAAAATGTATATATCCCCTTTGTTTAAAGTGAGAGTTGATCCTTCAGGCACTGAGTTACCTCTGAACTGGCTACGTCATGAGCAGTTGGACAAGTCTTTTGAGCAGATTGAAAAACAAGTGTGACCCGTGACATCACGGACTACCACAGTTACATACAGCTAGATCGCAGTGGAACGCTTGCAAGGCAGAATTGTCTTTCTGTTGCTTTGGACAATCATTACCTGATTAGTATTCATTAAAATCAGTTCCTCTACTGTCCTGAAGTTGTGGACAATGAGTACAGATAAGCTAGTGAACGGAGACCTGACGCTGGCTGGACCGGGGTTTATGTACCGGAAGCCCCGAGTTCGGCCGGCGGGGCTGCAGGCCGCCTTCGCCGTAGCCGTCGTGCTGGGCTTCTCGGCGCTGGTGGGGGTGCTGCTGCTGCAGAACTGGCAACTCAAGCAGATGCTGTCAGCGTATAATGAACGCAATGACCAGATGCTAGATCGCATCGCTTCGCTGGAAGTTCTGACTAAAGATAAGTCCTGGGAAGGCAACAGTCGTGTGGAGAAAGCTGAGGTATGAATTTCAAACCATTCACTTAAAAAATAATATTTAAAGATTCTTGGGTATGCTTAAAGTTTAAGCGAATTGAAACTGTGCATTGTGTCTTGTATGAATTAACTAAGGGTTTTAGCTACTTTGAATGAAAGTGATCAGATGGTGTACTTTCTCTGAGTATAACTAAATATACCTGAATCTTGGGGATGGCGTTCCTTCCATTTTGACATTTAACTTAAATCGGTCTAATTGAGCGGAATAATTGGTCCGGGTAGCCGTCTGACAGGGTAGCTTGTTGACATGAGGCATGCTGGGATCTATTTGAAGCGAAGATTGATAGGATCTGCATGATTGTTGAGATTTCTGTGTATTATGCCGATTTTTGTTAAGCTAGGGTCACATTTCCAAGCCGGGGCCCGACCGGGCTGTTTCAGAAAACAAAGAATAAAAAATGCATATCAAGAATATACATAACGTATGATAAGAAGAAATTGTTAAAAAATTTTTTGTCTTTTTTTTTTGTCTTTTATGTAATGGTTTTGTTCCCAGAAGCTGCCCAGCCGGGCCCCGGATAGGAACTGTGACCCTAGCATAATCTATTAGTCGTTTTCAGCACAGTACGACATTTGCATATTAGGGATAAAGAATATAGTATAGTATAGTAGTAGTCCACAGTTTTCTGCTGCTGCAGTAGTTGAAACATCATGCAGCCGCATTCAGTCTTTCCGCAGTATGTAGTAAAGTAAGAAAACATTAAGTACTGTACAACAATGCCAAAACTCTCCAAGCAGAGGAGTGGGTCCGGCTAGTTTTTAACGTGTTTTCGAGGGTTTCTGTCGGGCTTTCTACTTTGTCGTGTTTGTTTAATAAAGTTTAGCGAATACAATGCCGAGGCCTATCGTGGTTCAGTATGGTATCGAAAGGTGAAGTAAATTTATTTTCCAAATTTCTTCCAGTCGGCGGACGGTTTCGTCAACCTCGAGGCCCAGTCTGATCCCGGCATGCACCGCAGGGCGAAGAGAGCTGCCAACTCCCTGACTCTGCCGTTCGGAAGTAAAGATCGTCCTTGTCTTCTCTCAAAACTGGCATTTCTATAATTGTTTACACTCCTTCAAAATGCTGCCCAATCCCTATTCACAGACTTTCCTCCTGGCCGACGTCTGACAAGACTGGCCTCTAGGTAATCTCTAAACAGATCTATCAGTGGCAAGGCACAGCGCTTATGCTAGTGCCATGCAGTAATACTAGTACCTGTAACATCATTACACACGGAGTATGATCGTTTCTAGTTCTGCATCCATGTTCAAGAATAGAGTAGGTAGAAGGCATACTGCTGCTAAAACCTTGACACCTGGCAAGGATTTCATTTGGTTTGAGCAGATTTAATAACAAAAGTAGCCTTTATGTTTCTTGTTAAAAAATGCATGTATATAGTGGATTTGACATCTCTTGTAAGTCTAGATATATGATTTTTGGCGACGCCTTAGGAGCGAGCCTAATAGTTTACTTTACGCCCGATTTCTAAGAATTCCCAGAATTGTTTATTTCTTAGTTGATGTTACTTTTGAATGTTTTTAATTTTCTTCTTCCCTCTCATATGTACCGTGTACATATATATCGACCTGTTTTTGGTAAAAGAAATTACTAACTTTGCAAAACAGGTTGCAGTGAGGGAGCCCCAGGAATGCCTGGTAGAGACGGGCGTGACGGACCTGCGGGTGCTGCCGGAGCTCCTGGCCTACCCGGTCCGGTTGGACCGGCCGGACCACCTGGATCTGATGGGGCGGTTGGACCTGCCGGACCGACTGGATCTGACGGAGCGGTTGGACCGGCCGGACCGCCTGGATCTGACGGAGCGGTTGGACCGGCCGGACCACCTGGATCTGACGGGGCGGTTGGACCGGCCGGACCGCCTGGATCTGACGGAGCGGTTGGACCGGCCGGACCGCCTGGATCTGACGGAGCGGTTGGACCGGCCGGACCGCCTGGATCTGACGGAGCGGTTGGACCTGCCGGGCCGCCTGGATCTGACGGAGCGGTTGGACCGGCCGGACCGCCTGGATCTGACGGGACCTGTGGCAGCTGTAACAACACTGACAACCCGTCGCAAATGAAAGGTAATTCGGAAAAGCTTTTTTTTTGTCAATTTCATCTTGATTTCGGATTGGATTGTTTCTATAGCTTTCATTGTTTTCAGCACATTCAAAGAGTACATGACAGGTTCGTATCTGTTTTCTCACAACCATGCATACGTCTAATAATACAACTGGCGATAACATAGAAACAAGAATTGAAAGAAGCTATATGGTAGTAAAAATATTAGAAAACTAGTAAGACCGCTAGTTTTTTAGCCAAGTAAAAATCAAAAATGTTTGACCCCTGACCTCCCTCACGAAACCCGCGAAACACCCGGCGGCGCTAACTCCCCTAACTTCCCGGCTTCGCGCGCTACACGCACGCAAAGCTGTTTTGTTCTGGGGAATACCCTATCCCGGTTATAACCGGGTCCAGCACACAAGGCATATTTCTGTATCCCTAGTTAAGTCGGGACTGGCAGCTTAAGGGTTCAATTAAGATATAGATACGTTTTAAGAAAATTTGTTTTGTAGATTGTAACGACGTGTACAAGGAAGGCCACAACACCAGCGGTGTCTACACCATCCAACCAAACGCTTCCAGTGAACCTTTTCAAGTCTACTGTGAGATGGAAAACGGCTTCGGCTGGACTGTCATCCAGAAGCGCTTCAACGGTTCTGTAGATTTTGCTAGGGACTGGGAAACTTACAAAAACGGGTTTGGGGCTCTTGTCGGTGAGTTTTGGCTCGGAAACGATAAAATTAACCAAATCTCTAACGCTCAAATATACCTTTTGCGCATCGAACTCGAGAATTGGTCCTCGGAATCGAGGTACGCGGAGTATGATGGGTTCTATATCGAGGATGAAGCAGCAAAATACCTTCTGCATGTTGGTGCCTACAGCGGCACTGCTGGTGATGGTGGGTTAGGGTTAAGCTATCACAATGGTCGCAAGTTTTCCACACACGACCAAGATAACGACGTTTGGAGCGATAACTGCGCCACTGTCCATGGCGGTGGTGGTTGGTGGTATAGAATCTGTGACACCGTTAACCTGAACCAGCCGTACAAGCATGGCGGCGGGGGGACTCATTACAATGGTATGCAATGGTGGGCGTGGACAGCTCACCGGTTCTCCATCAAGTCTTCTGTCATGAAGATCAGACCTGCTCCTTAGTAATAACTGCCGCTTAACTAAACATTGCATTTCCTTTCCTCTGCAATAAATGTCGCAAAACTAAACCTTGCATTTCCTTTCGTCAACAATAACTGCCGCAAAAAAATCTTGCCTTTCCTTTCGTCTACAATAACTGCCGCAAAAATAAATCTTGCCTTTGTTTTCCTCTGCAATAAATGCCAAAAAACTAAACCCTGCCGAAACAGTAACAGCTTTGCATGTAGCGTTTTCACTTTAATACAAAGTCCCTTTCTGAAGAGTAATGCTGGCAAACTGTGATCTCTAATGGGTGAAGACTGGGTTGCTTGGCATTCGGGTTTACAAGCTTTTTTACGTTAGGTGAAATCTGCCTATAGAAGTAAAGTCATTCTACATAAGCAGCTATACTGATCGGCAAGTTCGCATAATGCACAGGAAATATTGTGCGTTCATTCATTAATTCATTCATTCATATTGCAAACTCAAAATCTACCTGTTCATGTAAAGCGAAATATCGTAAACTCAACATAAAGCGTAGTTGGTCCTCACGAAGTAGTAGGTATCCCACCGCCCCCATGCAGACCTTTTAACGTACATGTTCCACAAAGTGTGCTTCTGGAGCAAAATTGTATTGAGATGACAAAAGTATCTTTCTACTATTGAAACTGTGTCAAGAACCGGGAATAAACGTAGAGACGGCGACGTTTCCCGTTATGACAATTCCAGCTGCAGTTTTCAGACTGATTAGAAGGTGGCGCTGCAACACTTTGTCCTTGTTTAGTGTATGGAATTCGTCAACAGGTTCCTTTCCTGGCTGTTTGGAAAATTCTGATCATTTTCATACTTAGCAAGTATAAAGCCGCATCAAAGACAACATAATCTAAACTCGATTTTACATCCTTTTGCCTTTTTTATTCCCAAAACTAATCTAGAATGGAAAAAGTCGTTCTTGTTTGACGGAACATGATTGTAGGGGCAGTAGTCTCCAAGCAGTTGCAAAGACCAAATCCAACATGGCAAAACATACTTCTTCTGCCAGTTGGATACGGTCTTCGCATCCGATAGATCTGCTTGGAGAGTAGACGGACAGTAGTGTCCTGTTGTTGCGCTTGGATCAGCGTTAGCTTGTAACGTTATCATTAGTGAACTTCAGTCCTATCGAGACGTAAGTTGGACGCATTTATAACAATACTATAACAATGGCAATCTAAATACATTACATGTTTAGCATTGTAGTAGGCCAAGCGATTGTATGTAAGCAACGTTATGATCACTAGGTGCATTTCATTCCTAGTAAGTTTGACAGATTTAATTTATAACTCAGTTCCAACGTAGGTGATAAAATAATGAGGTTTAAATACATAATATGTATAACATTGTAGTAGGCCAATCGTTTGCATGTGGGTAACAACGTGCAAAACTAGGTGCATTTTTTTTCTTATCAATAAGTAAGTTTGGCGAATTTATAACTTAGTTCCAACGTAGGTGATAGAACAATGACGGTTTAAGGTACATAATATGTACAACATTGTAGTAGGCCAAGCGTTTGTAGGTGTGCAACGTTAACGTTATCACTAGGTGCATTTTATCTTTATCTGTAAGTAAGTTGTGCGAATATAATTTAGGTCCAACGTAGGTGATAGAACAATGACGGTTTAAAGGCACATAATATGTATAACATTGTAGTAGGCCAAGCGTTTGTATGTAGGCAACGTTATCACCAGGTGTACTTTATCCGCATCTGTAGGTAAGTTGTGCGAATTTATAACTTAGTTCCAACGTAGGTGATAAAACAATGAGGTTTAATTACATAATATGTATAACATTGTAGTAGGCCAATTGTTTGTAGATGTGCCATAAGTTGTGGGTTAGAGAACGGAGATGAAGCAAAGCAATTCATTTTGGTTTAAAAAGCCTACAATGTATAGGGTATGACAATAGATAACGGTCTGTAGCAGAAAAGAAACGTTATTGCATCAGTGTTAGATTATGTTGATACACATAGCTTAACAACAGGCTAAGTAGTGTATCACCGAAAATAATTATATACTATTGTTATCCCTTATTATTATACAAATATACCATCCCTTATCATAATAGAAAGGCTTTGAGTATAAGGTGTAGTACATATAGTAAGTATAACAGATTTTGTGATGATAATGATGGTGATAATTAAGATGTTGATCATAATGATGACGATGATGATGATATTGGCGATGATGATAGTGATGATGATGATAGTGATGATGATGATGATGATGATGATGATGATGATGATGATGATGATGATGATGATGATGATGATGATGATGATGATGATGATGATGATGATGATGATGATGATGATGATGAAATCAAAACATGGTGTATTTTTACTTTTTTTGCTCTGGGCCTTTTTCCAAATAAGACTGAGTTCTTAACATTTATGATTAAATGTTTGCACGCACACACACACACATGGACACACACACACACACACACATACACACACACACACGTGCACACATACACCGACATGCACACACACGCACACGCACTGATACATGCATACAAACACACGCATATATAGACACCGACACACACACACACACACACGCACACACTGAATAATTGATCGATGATCAGAACATTCGTCAAACAGAAGGCGTAACGTGCTCACTTCTGTTGTAGATGCGTTCGTGCCCACAAACTGCTTACGCCACGTGCATGTACGTGAAATCTAGGCTGACCGGTTTTATTAGCGATGCACATTATGAAGTTAGTTCAGATAAGATACGTAACAAGTAACTCATAATTATCTAGTATACTCTTCTCCTAATTAAACACATAATCATATTGTATAGTACACAAGAAAGACAGACAGCAGCATAGCAAGTTTGCATCGTCACCAGGGGTCAGAGTTGAAGGTTCAGTCCCAATACGACGATCGGCAGAACGACAGGTTTTCCACCAGGTTAAAGACCGCCGATGGCAACGCTGCCAAATCATACCCGTGACGTCACGCAAATCAGCTAGAATCGTCGCTTTCAGCGCTTTTACGTCACAAAATCGGTTTGAAAACGAATTCACTGCTTGAAAAATACCCCCCCCCCCCCCGAATTTCGATACAAGTGCAATCCACATGGGTGATATGGTTACAATCCCCACTATTTATCACTGGAAGTCATTTTTAAAAAGGTCAAAGGTACCCTCACCTAAACCGTCAGAGCTAAGGTCTCCCAGATTTTGGTAAAGCCACCGATTACAACACGTGTTTACAAACACATGCCGTTGAACCATTACACTACTCTTTTATCTATATATTTATAAAATATTCACAGATAAATATCTGTGAGGTGCTGACGAAAGGATCCTTCGACGTTCCTAGAGACGGCCTAGACAAGAGTTGATACTGACATACTGTAAATGCAGTCACTTTCACGGTGGTTTTACCTTCAAGGTAAGAGGGAAAAGACTGTTTCCACGGTGTTTGAAGTGCGCAGTAGTCGAAATAAATGAGTAGAAGTACAAAACACATATTCGTGGTTATATGATTTCCCGTTTAAGTGCCACTGCAAAAACCAGGAAAAAAGTGACGGAAACGTTGATGGATCTTCATGATTTTTTTGCAGGTGTGTAGATGTTGTAGAAACGGAGGTCAAGTTCAAAAATGGTTCTCCTGGCATTTTCCATCGGTACTGCAGCGGGCTTTGTGTGGATGTGTATTTGTATGTTGCCAGCATAACTCAAGAAGCTGTTGATGGATCTTTATTATATTTATTGGATGGGTAGGGTTTACAGAAAGGAAGGTCAAGTTCGATAATGAGCCTTCTAGCGGGTACTTGAGTTACTGCATCGGAGCTTCAAAAATTTAGGGGCGTATTTTCTGAAAGTCATGATTTTTGTGTGGTAGATAGTTCATGCTACAGAAAGTTAGTACTGTAAATTTTGCCCCCCTAGCGGCGTGTTTAAAACTGCAGAACGTGTTTTTGTTTTGACATTCGGACATGAATAACTTGAGAAGGGGTCGACAGATCGTAGTGATGTTTTGTATGTAGAGAGCTCAGATGGTGCTTGACATAATCAATGACTAATTATTCAAATCAGGAGCTAATTTGCATAATTACTTATGAAAGTTTGTTAATCCACTGCATTTCATAATGGGACATGTGACTGTTCACGAAAACAGGTCAACAGAGGGCCTTGTCTAGAAGTATAAACAAACAGACGGGTCAAATAAATAAACATGGGGCACCCACTATTCTCCAAGCAGAGGAGTGGGTCCAGCTGGTTTTTAACATGTTCAGTTTAGGAATTTTTGTTCAAAATACGGTTGGCGACATAGCTAAAAGGGGACAAAATAGAAAGCCTGACAAAAGCACCTAAAAACACGTCGAAAACCCAGCTAGACCCACTCCTCTTGGAGAGTACACTGCACCAAAACTGCACCACTGCTAGGTGCGGAAAAGTCACATGTACTATGATCTACTATGTCTCTCAAAATGTCTATGATATGGAATAAAGATTTATTCTATTCATATATATTGACTGCACCATTTCATCATCACTGTCAACTTACAAAACTGCTATATCGAACCTTTGTGGCCCATATAATATTAACATACTCATATTTTTTCATGACCAGTTATAACATATATCAGCACACTCTACACATATATTAGTCCTGTACCACCAATGATTTTCAACACTATCTAGACTGGACATATTCTCCCTCGCCCATCATAACTTCCAAATGGTATGGTGCATGATCAAATTTGCAGCGGGTGATAAGCATGTAAATATTAATCACTATCCATAATAAGCCTTGATTATTTTGCGAAGATAAAGTGTTCGTTGAACTCTAGTTAAGAAATAAAATTAATGAAATAGATTGCGTAAAAATAGCCCAGTATAGGACAAGAGTTAAACATGTGTTTACCAAGCCTCGAAATAAAAGCTTTTGTATCTATATAGATACAGATACAGATACAGAACACTATCTAGACTAGACATATTCTCCCTCGCCCATCATAACTGCCAAATGGTATGGTGCATGATCAAATTTGCAGCGGTTGATAAGCATGTAAATATTAATCACTATCCATAATAAGCCTTGGTTATTTTGCGAAGACGTTCGTGGAACTCTAGTTAAGAAATAAAATTAATGAAATAAATTGCGTAAAAATAGCCCAGTATCGGACAAGAGTTAAACATGTGTTTGCCAATCCTCGAAATAAAAGCTTTTGAAAATGAGGGAACACGTGTACAGTGTAACAAGTAATTTATTTGTATTTGTATTTATTGAAAATGAAAGACAAGTCGTAACACTGGGTCAGCCTAGGCAGCTTTCGCTGGTAACGGCTGACCCACAAATACAGACGAACATACAGTTAGATCATTACACTATCATAATACATGCATAGTTAATGCGATACCTACCTACCTACCTACCTAGTCCCTTGACCTCCGGGTCGTTGGGGGGACAAGGTAGCAGTGAAGATGGAGATCTGTCTCCAGGCTCGTCTGTTTCTTACAGCAGCCAGCCTTTCAGACAGGCTAAGGGACGTCCACTCCGCGATGTTATCCTGCCAGGATTTCCTCTGTCGTCCCCTACGGCGACCTCCTTCCAGGGTGCCCTGCAGTATGGTCTTGGCCAGGTTGTCGTGGCATGTCACGTGGCCGAACCATTGAAGCTTACGTCTCTTGACCGTTGCTAGCAGTGGTTCCTGTGGGCCAACGATGTTGCGTACAATACAATGCATAAAACAGTATAGAATCATTTGACTCAGCAACAACCATGCAATATATACATTGACATAATAATATACATTAACATGATAAAGTCGTTGGGGGAATGGTCTACAATAATATAGCATTGCGGTGGAATAGATGGAAGGTTGATAGGAGGTAAATTTAAAATCAGGACAACAGGCTAGGTGGGATTTGCATCGGGCCTTGAATATTCTCAGTGTGGGTGCGTTTGTGACGTTTCTGGGTAGACTATTCCAGAGCCGTGATGTGTAGGGGATAAAACTGTTCTTGTAGATGTTGGTTCTGCATCGAGGGATGTGAAGATGTACTGAGTTACGGAGGCGGAGCTGGGTTCGGGCTTGTCTTGTTGACGGGATGAGTGGCTGGGGTGGGGTGGTACAGGGCCGGTGACGAGTTTGTACATGATCACTAGACGGTTGTAGTTTCGCCTAGTTGAGAGCCTATCCCACCCAAGCTCTTGTAGCACGTCTGAGTACGGTGTCCTGACCTTGGCGCTGCGCCTGTAACAAGGCGGCCTGCGTGGTATTGCACACGTTCCAGTACCTTGGTATACTCATTTGGTATTGACATCCACAGACACGCACAAGATCTCTCGAGACAAAAGAGCGTGATTCGCGCCACAGATGCGACTCTGACGACTTGAAATAAGGTCACAGGAGAGAAGAGGGTCGGAGCGCCAGATAGACTGACAGGTCTAAGGTGAGTTCAAAACAAGCCAAGAAAAGGCGTCGCCAACCTGAAATAGTTTCAACATCTGAACTAGATAATTTTGTTTGCTTGTTTATTTGTTTGTTTGTTTGTTTGTTTGTATTGACACCTGGTAAACCACCTGATGTGTCGCACGACGTGAGAGGCTCTATGTCTAAGCAATTAGGTAAATAAGTCTGGGCCGCAGTGAAATAATTATCATGACCTATTTGGTAGATTTGTGCACACAAAATGATCTCAGAGTCTGTGCAAGCCATGTGTATCAGCACAAGTGATATATCTTAAGCCCTCAGCGAAGTATTGGCCAAAATCAAAGAAGAACAACAAAATCGAGAATCAATCGTTCGGTTAACTATTTGCTGTGTTTTCAGTCATTTGCACTTTCCTGACCACTTAGACTTCATGGTGAAGGCAACTCTTTTAGCCAAACTTTTTTCCCCTTTTTTTCATTCTCACATCAGGTTTGAGGTGCGTAGAAGACATCATCCACATAATAAAATCAGTATATATGAAGCATTCTTTTACCGATGGTACCACAATAAAGACTTGAATCTCTAAAATAGTTAATTGCATCGAACAGCAGTTAATTGCCCCCTCCAAAGTAAATGCGACCAGTCAGTGACAAGCATTTACAACCAATTATATTGAATATCCTATCAACAAACTGACGTGACAATTAGAAATTTACCAATCGATCATATTCCTAGGTGCATAAATTCATTCGGATCGACAGATGATGACATGGACATGTAATTTCTTATTTCATGGAGAACAACAAGATAATTTGTTGACCTTAGCCTTAACGACACTGCACCAGAATCCGAAGGGGCAAGGCACTCCAGTTGTTCCGGACGCCAATAGGTTATTTTAGCATTCTATAGGAATTGCAACGTACTTCTTTGATTATTATATCGTATCAAAAATAGTATATATTTCCTGACCTAGAATGAAGAAGGTAATACAGCAGATTGTAATGGTTCTCATCGTCAAGATGATTAGAAGAAGTTTAGACGCAGTATGTTGTCCTGGATGCAAGGTCAAGAAACCATGGTCATCTTGCGCCTCCCATAGTAGATCATTATCTAGTAAGGGTATCGGTTACAGACCTAACTTCCTTCGGGAGGCCACTTGTCTCCTTTGCAGTACGGAGTTACAACAGGATGTGCTAAATTCTTCTCAGCCAAACTCTATATGCCTTCCTAACAATGTCTATGTAGCAGTTAGGGGCTTCGTATTTGGGAAACTAACAAAAAAAGTTCCACAATGATATTTTACCTTGCACAAAATATTAAATAATGCAGTCATTAAGTCGACGCTTCTACGTGGCTTTTATAATTAACATCAGGAATCGAATAGAGAATCTCTCTGATGCTAGGGTCACATTACAAATCCGGGGCCCGGCCGGACAGTCTTTGGGAACGAAAAGTATGATATAAAAGACAACAAAAACACAAAACGTACCCAAAATAATTTAAGAGCATAGCTTGTGCAAATTCATTGACATACACTTTGATTTTTCGTTTCCGCAAACAGCCCGGCCGGGTCCCGGTTAGGAAATGTGACCCTAGCATAAGGATGCATGTTGTTCACTTATAAAGTGACATTGATTGAACGAAATGAATTGAAAGTAGAGAAGTTTCAGCAGTTTTCCTCCACGTGAAAAGGACAGAGACTGAAGGGATACGTATGTATGGGTGTATTTATGTATGGTTGTATGTATGGATGTATGTATGTATAGATGTATGGATGGATGGATGCAGAGACTCTGATGGAGATGTTTGAAATCGAGGACAAAGGAAATACATAGACGCTTAAACCTACAGCGGTGCATGTTTGTGCACGTGTACGGGACGCCTGTTTGGCGATGTCCTTGTCCCTGCACCACAAAAATGAACGATGTCCTCGTCCCTGCACCACAGAATGGACACTGCACGAAATGGCCTCGTATCCCGGCGTATACGTACAGGGATTCCTCCGGAAATATTCCATATCCCGGTGCGGATTTAGCGTATCCGTTAATTATATCGGATACGCTAAATCCGCACCGGGATATGGAATATTTCCGGAGGAATCCCTGTACGTATACGCCGGGATACGAGGCCATTTCGTGCAGTGGGACGTCAACGGTTTGGTAGGTCAATCAGATGCACACACATGCACGTTATGCAAATATACCACCCTGTATCTAGAAGCTTTTCTATTCTTCTGAACGATTTCTGTCATCAAATTTACGAGTAACTCAAACATAAACACCAGAGACAAAAAACAATCAAACAAGAACCTTTTTTTTATGAATGAATGAAGACCTTTATTGTATACATATTACCACTGGCCATGGGTTCAGTACAATGCACAACAGATATCAACAATCATGGTTTCTAAAATTTCTTATTCGACCGTCTTTCAAAACACGTGTTGCTGTGCACAGTATAATGGTTGAGACATGTGAAAATGTCCATGACCCAGTTGCAACATATATAAGAAAACAATACCTCCATTTTGGATGGAAACTGCCGTAGAGTGGCACTTGTCTTCGATAAATGGGTATTTGTAATTCAAAAAAGTAATCCAAACGAAAGCTTAGCATTTTACAACAGAGAAAGAAAAATGATACAAGAATCGTTCTTTATTATGATATCTACAATCAAGGATCCTGCAATTTCTTATTCGACCGTCTTTCAAAACACGTGTTGCTGTGCACAGTATAATGGTTGAGACACGTGAAAATGTCCATGACCCAGTTGCAACATATATAAGAAAACAATGCATCAATTTTGGATGGAAACTGCCGTAGAGTGGCACTTGTTCTCGATAAATGGGTATTTGTAATCCAAAAAAGTAATCCAAACGAAAGCTTAGCTTTTTACAACAGAGAAAGAAAAATGATACAAGAATCGTTTTTTATAATGATATCTACAATCAAGGTTCCTGCAATTTTGTATTCGACCGTCTTTCGAAACACGTGTCGTTGCGCACTGTATAATGTTGAGACACGTGCAACTATCCATGACCCAGTTGCAACATGTCATAAGATGACAGTGCCCCATCTTTTTTTTTTCAATTTGAAACCAGGCAATTTAGGAGCTGAACTGTTTCATACATAGTAAAAACAACACACGATCTTTTCTGACCAATGACGATAGGAGGCGAGAGCTTTCTGTCTGTAATTGCATGATAATATGTAAATCATAACAGTTATTGTCTGCCACATACAATCTGTACCGCGCACTAGCCAGCTGAGAGGGAAAGAGAGTGGACGTAAGTAGAAGTATGTTAACTCAGTCTGGTTTTTCATTGTACATCATACATACACTATGAAATACACTTTTGTAGCCAGAGTGCCAGATTGCCGGGTACTGCAAAAGAAGACTCGTAATCATTTTTGCATTTAAGAAGAAGAAAAAAGATACAGTTCCACGATGTGTTGGATGCTCACATTTCGTTAAGGACTTTGGGAACAAGATGTGAGTATGGTATTTATCAATCGGGACGTTATAAACTGGCTTAGCTTTTCTAGAGACAATTTGGAAATACTGAAACCTTAAGTCAACTATGTCCATTCTCCAACGTTAAGTGGAAATGTAGAATGTATCGTAATATATATGATAATAACTTTTATTTGTAAGTTCATGCCCGTAGTCTAATTGCAAGGGTACAAACAATAGAAAGGATAACAATGGTAACAATTGTCTATTCTATGCATTTAACTGATATTTCTACATACAACATTATAAACAAATGATGGCTCGTCCAACTAGCACTGCTTTTCTTGCCTGCAGATTTCGTTTTATAGTAAGGCCACCATTCAACTAGAAGGCGATCGCGCTTCGCTTTCGGGCAAACCTAACTTAAAGTTGTTAACCCTTGACTTTATCATTGGAATATAATGCAAAATGTACAAGACTAGTATGAAAAGACAAGAAAATATTCTAAGCGTAAAAAGCTTCGTCTTTAACCTATTGGAAATGTCATGGAGTTTATATTTTATCTTTGAAATTCGTTGCATGCTCTGTTCAATTCTAGGTCACAGAGAGCACGCAGTGAGAGCGCCGTCTTACCTGAATTGGGGGTATAAAGACAGTATTTTCTGTACATAGTTCTTCTACGTATGAAAGGGTAATCCAGATCCTAATCAACAAACATTTCCTACCTATCTATTCATTTCCCTGTATATCTTCTGTCATAGGAAACCTTTGTCTGTTGAGCATACTGAGGCGATACAAAATGAAATCCGCGACGTCCTTCTTCATGTTGACATTGCTGACCACTACTGTTGGGAAGATCTTTCATTATACCGGCCGCAACTTAACGCACGTCCCGATAGACTCCATCACGCCAGACGCCCATACTGTCAAGCTGTCAGACAACAAAATATCCCAGCTCGGCTCTTTTAAAACAACACCAAACATACGGTATCTGTTCATCGACAAAAACAGGGTAAACAACTTATCTTCGCAAACATTCCAACGTCTGAATGAACTTCGTCTTCTGGCTCTGGACAGAAACTACATCGTATCCCTTCGCGACTTCGTCTTTTCCGACCTCGCCGCGCTTTTAAACATATTTCTCTCGAACAACCTGATTTCTGCCATATCAGAACGTGCCTTCCACGGTCTGGCAAGTCTGGAGTTCCTGGAACTTTCCGGGAATAGACTGTCTGTGGTTCCCATGCAGGCCATCAGGCTGATTCCGAGTAAACAACTCTTGTTAGTATCGCTCATGGTCAACAAAATCAGTCAAATACCCAGAGATATAAAATCAGCACACCCGTCCGCTTCATACCAACTGCAGGGGAACCATTTGCGCTGTGATGAAGAGAAGATCAGCCATGATCATGTTATGACAGTTGATTTCAAGTGGCCAAATATTAGACCTTACGTCATGTATACTGAACATAACCGCTCTTTTGTCCTTAAGTCTTTCCTCATCAAAAGTCGGCATAGATACTTCGGTGTTCTTCCTTACACCTTCTCGGTAAGTGAGCCTCATTATTCTTTTGCTCTACCTCATCCTGAAAGTTTCAGGAAAGAGTTGTATGCTGATTCCTACTTCTGGAAAACCCCCACGGGGCTTCGCGTGGTCGAGTCTATGACCAAGGCGCTCATGGTCGAAGACTTCACCGAGAAAGACTCTGGCATGTACACAAGTGAACTAAAGAGGCTGGGTAGCACGATGACCTATCACTGGGACCTGTTGTTGTGTCCAAAATGGCAACCAAAGACGGAGAAACAAAAACAAAACACGACAATTTCCCCATTCGAAGACTCTTCAAAACTGGGCCCTTGTGCGAGCTCTACGAACCTATCTTGTTGTTCCTATTGGTTTGTTACCAAGCCATCATCATATCAGAAGCTCTGTGTCGTTGGAAATTCCAAATCTCAAGCCAAATCCGTCGTCTTATCCACAATTTCCATTGCTATTGTCGCAATGATTATCATACTATTTCCTACAGCGTTGTTTTGTTGGAGAAAGGGACGAACTAGGACACAAAATAATCTCATCGCCAATAAAACATTTTACATGGGGGTACAAGTCGCGGCCGTAGGCATCCCACTGCACACCCTGGCCGAGTTATCGGAAGATCCGACAGAAGGAGATTCAAACGCCTTTCCTCTTCAACGTCTGCGAAGGCAAGAATCTCAATGGTCGGCGATGAAAATGGGAGCCACGCAATATAGTCTCCACTGCGTGGCAGAAGCGCTCCCTGCGGACACGGTCAGTACTACAGAAGCTCAGGTTCATTACTACGAGAACGATGACGAAGCAGATGCAGATGAGGAGGTCCAACATCACCACTACGCTTCTGCAGCGCCGCCCCCTCTACCGGTCTATGAGGAAACTGCAGCTCACGCTCTGAACACAGAGGGAGCAGCTGAACAACCAGTTTTCCAAGCCGAAAATGTCGGAACTGGTGAGGAAGAAATGCCTTACGGAGTAGCCAAGGCAAATTCACTGTACCAACGAGATTCGGATTTTAACCATGGAAGTCTCGTGGCAAGTGAGCATACAAGTAGCATCACTGCAAACTACTGTGCGACAGATTCGAGCCGAATGGAAGAAAGATTTGATGCCACAGCAGAGGTAGACATACTTTATTATCAACGAGACATGGCTCCGAATGGCACAAGTGAGCATACAAGAAGCAACGCTGCAAATTATTGTGTGACAGATTCGAACCGAATGGAGGAAAGACTTGATGCCACAGCAGCGGCAAACACGCTTTATAAACTAGACACGGCTCCGAATAGTAGAAATCTTACAAGTGAGCATACGAGTAGTGCCGCTGCAAATTGTTGTGCGGCAGATCCAAACCAAACGGAAGCCGGCATCACTGACTTGTACGGACAGCAATCTGAGCGCACTGACATGGCACGTGACATCACAACGACTTCTCGTGATTCTGCGGAGAATTTTGGCATTTTGTATGGGAGCATTGCGGCAACCGTAGAGTAATACTGTAAATGCAGAAATGTTCGCGCGGATTTGATTTTGCGGTAGGGAGAAAATGGAATGTTTGCGGTAGTTTTGAGTTCACGCGTGAGACAGTTGTAGCGCTACAGTCACATAATGGATCGACTGTTCGCGGTGGTTTAAAGTTCGCGATAAAGCGCGGTGGTTTTAAGTTCGCGATAAAGCGATTTACCGCAAAAACCGTGAAAATAACCACCGCGAACATTTCTGCATTTACAATATCCGGGTAACCTTACCAGCGGGACCTACATGTATACAAATCGTTACTTTTGTGAGGCTTGATCAGTTTCACGCCCGACAAGTACATCAGCGCACGCCGGGGAGTTTTTACGGGGTTTGTTTCAATTGCTGTAATTAGAAAGACCGGCTGGAAAGATAGTAGGACAGAAATAGACCTAGTATGCTTATTAGTAAAACTTGAGCCTGTAAATTACGCCTAATAACTTGGCCCATTGAGAATCCAATCTATTGACTAACTAATGCAATGGAGAATTAACAGAGTAGCGTAAAATAAGAACATGCAGCGGGGTCATCCTCAGATCAACTCTAAACAACGTTTTGAGCTAGATGTGATTTGCATTTGTTGATTGTTATTAGTACTACCATTGAGCATTGTAAGATAGAAGTTTTTCTTGGGTAAATGTGCATTTGAAAATATCGTATTGCGTGTTTTATGTTGCATTGGGTAATGGATAAATAAATGGAAATAAATGTATCATTACCTTCATTATGCTTTTGGTGTCATTTTCCTGTTTGTTTGTGTGTGTGTGTATGTGTGTTTGCGTGTGTGTGTGTGTGTGTGTTTGTGTGTGTGTGTGTTTGCGTTTGTGTGTTTGTGTGTGTGTTTCTGAGGACAACATAACTCGAGAAGACGTAAATGGATCCTGAGGATATTCGGTAGATGGGTCGGAGTCGGGAAAACAAAGGTAATGTCTGATAATGGGTACCTTAGTGACTTTTTAAAGTACTTAAGCGCGGATCTTCCGGTTTTGAATTATTTACATTTGTAACTGAAAAAGATAGGAATGTCGATAGACATCAATTATGCATAATTACGCATGATCAATTTTGCATAATCAATGACACATACTTTAATTCCACAGAGGTAATTGATGGGAATCTCAAACTTACGGCATTATGAATCTAAGTAAAGGTGGACATCCTCAGACATAATTGATGCAAATTAGCTTCACATTTACATGATTCATGAGGAAACGTCAAATAATCAGATGCGCATGCATAATATGACTTTTATAGCAGAATAAACAATGAAGATTTACAATTACAATATTTTCGATTATAGGGATGTAATATATATGATATAAGTGTTGTAGCGTAGGTGGAGCATTAGGTATTGATTATGCAAATATATACCTTATTTTCATAGAAATTATTTGCACTTAATATTATTCTTTAGCGGTAAATTATGGAGCATCCTACTTGAGACACTTGTAAGTTAATCAAAGGTTAACAGATAGATACCCATGTAATTCATAATGGACAGATTATTACGTTGTAGGGATGGTAATTCATAATGTTCTTTAAAGCACTTTAAACGAAATTTCATCCGTGTTTGAAAAAAACATCAGGAATTAAGACATTTTTTATGGGACGTGGCGATAGAGACACGTGATTGCAGCCATGGGTCGAAAGTGTCATATAATCTGTGTCGCCCCCGTCTCGGAAGTAGCAGTTCCCGGAAGTAGCAGCAGATGGGCCATTCCGTGTGAAAATTTGGGTAGGTCCCAATTCTGCCTTGTGTCTTTTGTGTTAGGTTAAGTCTTCATTTATAGCTGCACTCAAATTTCGCAGCACAGGGTCTTATTTGCATAATTAATATCTAGTAATACTACATTACTCATGTCATATATATCGCATTCCTATGATCGAAAACATTGTAACTGTAAAACTATCTTGTTTATTATGGAATAATATTTTGCATATGGTTATGTGGCGTTTCTGAATTAATCATGTAAATGTAACCCTGCTTTGTATGATTTATGATTAATATTGTCCATCTTTACTCAGCTTCGTAATGCTGCAAGTGTGAGCAATCAGCTACCTCTATGGAATTATAGCATTTTGTCATTAATTATGCAAAAGTGATCAATGCATAATTAAGCATAATCGACGCCTATCGAAATTTTATGTCTTTTTTCAGTAACTAATGTAAAATTTAGATATATCAAAACCGGACGTTCCACTGCGGTATCTTAGAAAGCATCTACCAAATATCATCAAGATCCATAAATGACTTCTCGGGTTATGTTGCCCACAAGCACACACATACACACACACACACACACACACACACACATACACACACACACACACACATACAAACGCACACACATACACACACACACAAACACACACACACACGCACACAAACGCACACACACACACACAAACACACACACACACGCACACACACACAAACAAACACACACACACACACAAACACACACACAAACACACACACACACACACGCACACAAGCAAATGGCACCTAAAGCATAGTAAAGGTAATATATAATTTATTTCCATGTAGTTATTCATTATTGAATGCAAGGGGAAACCCGCAATACAATACTTTCAAACGCACACTTACCGAAGAAAAAAATCTATTTTACAATGCTCAATGGTAGCGCTAATAACGAACGACAAATGCAAATCACATCTAGCTCAAAGCGTTGTTTAGAGTAGATCTGAGGATGACCCCACTACATATTCTTTGTTTTCTCCATTCTATCAATTTTTATCACATTAGTTAGTCAATGGCAACCGTTCTCAACGGGCCAGCATATTAGGCGTAATTTGCAGGCTCACGTCTATGCATATTTCTGTCATACTATTATTCCAGTCGGTCATTTTAATTATTACAATTGCAAAAGACCCCCTAAAAACTACCCGACGTGCGATGATATACTTGGCGGACGTGAAATTGATCAAGCCCCGCAAATGTAAGGATTTATGTAGGTCCCGCTGGTAAGCTTACCCGGATATTCTAACTGCAGAAATGTTCGCGGTGGTTTTATGTTCACGGTTTTTGCGGTTAATCACTTTATCGCGAACTTAAAACCATCGCGCTTTATCGCGAACTTAAAACCACCGCGAACAGTCAATCCATTGTGTCACTGTAGCGCTACAACTGTCTCAAACGTGAACTAAAAACTACCGCGAACATTCCATTTTGCTCCATACCGAAATCAAATTCATGCGAACATTTCTGCATTTACAGTATTACTCGACGGTTGCCGCAAAGCTCCCATACAAAATGCCCAAACTCTCCACAGAATCACTAGAAGTCGTTGCGATGTCACGTGCCATGTCAGTGTGGTCAGTTTGCTGTCCGTATAAGTCAGTGATGCCGGTTTCCGTTTGGTTTGGATCTGCCGCATAACAATTTGCAGCGGCACTATTTGTATGCTCACTCGTGAGAGTTCTACTATTCGGAGCCGTGTTTTGTTTATAAAGTGTGTTTGCCTCTGCTGTGGCATCAAGTCTTTCTTCCATTCGGTTCGTATCTGTCGCACAGTAATTTGCAGCAGCGCTACTTGTATGCTCACTTGTGCCGTTCGGAACCGTGTCCGGTTGATAATAAAGCGTGTTTGCCTCTGCAGCTGCTGTAGCATCAAGTCGTTCTTCCATTCGGTTCGAATCTGTCGCACAGTAGTTTGCAGCGTTGTTACTTGTATGCTCACTTGCCACGAGAGTTCCACGATTGAAATCCGAATCTCGTTGGTACAGTGAATTTGCCTTGGCGACTCCGTAGGGCATTTCTTCCTCACCAGTTCCGACATTTTCGGCTTGGAAAACTGGTTGTTCAGATACTCCCTCTGTGTTCACGGCGTGAGCTGTAGTGTCATCATAGACCGGTAGAGGGGGCGGCGCTGCAGAAGCATAGTGATGATGTTGGACCTCCTCATCTGCATCTGCTGCGTCATCGTTCTCGTAGTGATGAACTTGAGCTTCTGTAGTACTGACCGTGTCCGCAGGGAGCGCTTCTGCCACGCAGTGGGAACTATATTGCGTGGCTCCCATTTTCATCGCCAACCATTGGGATTCTCGCGATCGCAGACGTCGAAGAGGAAGAGCATTAGATTCTCCTTCTGTTGGATCTTCTAATAATTTGGACAGGATGTGCAGAGGGATGCCTACGGCCGCGACCTGTACCCCAATGTGAAATGTTTTGCTGGCGATGAGATTGTTTTGTTGAATAGTTCGTCCTTTTCTCCAACAAAACAGCGCGGTAGGAAATAACATAATAAGAATGGCGACACTAGCAATAGAAATGGTGGACAAGACGAGAGTTTCTGCATGTGACTTAGAGTTTCCAGCGACACACAGCTTCTGATGTAATGATGGTGCGACAATAAACCAGTAAGAACAACAAGATAGGTTCGTAGAACTCGCACACGGATCTCTGTTGTTTTTACCCAGTGTTGAAGAGTCCTCGAATGGGGAAATTGTCGTGTTTTGTTCTTGTTTCTCCTTCTTTGGTTTCCATTTTGGACACAACAGCAGGTCCCAGTGATAGGTTATCGTGCTTCCCAGCCTTTTTAGTTCACTTGTGTACATGCCAGAGTCTTTCTCGGTGAAGTCTTCGACCATGAGCGCCTTGGTCATAGACTCGACCACGCGGAGCCCCGTGGGGGTTTTCCAGAAGTAGGAATCAGCATACAACTCTTTCCTGAAACTTTCCAGATGAGGTAGAGCAAAAGAAAGATGCTTAGTTACGTAGAAGGTGTGAGGAAGAACACCGAAGTATCTATGCCGACTTTTGATGAGGAAAGTCTTTAGGACGAAAGAGCGGTTTTGTTCAGTATACATGAAGTAAGCTCTCATTTCTGGCCATGTGTTATGTTTGATAACATGATCACGGCTGATCTTCTCTTCATTATATGTACAGCGTAAAGGATTCCCCTGTAACTGGTATGAAGCGGACGGATGTATTGATTTTATGTCTCCGGGTATTCGACTGATATTGTTGACCATGAGCGATACTAACAAGAGTTGTTTACTCGGAATCAGCCTGATGGCCTGCATGGGAACCACAGACAGTCTATTCCCGGAAAGTTCCAGGAACTCCAGACTTGCCAGACCATGGAAAGCACGTTCTGATATGGCAGAAATCAGGTTGTTTGAGAGCAAGAGGTTTGAAAGCGCGACGAGGTCGGAAAAGATGAAGTCACGAAGGGAAACGATGTAGTTTCTGTCCAAATCCAGAATACGAAGGTCACCCAGGCGTTGGAATGTTTGCGGAGATAAGTTGTTTACTCTGTTTTTGTCGATAAACGGATACCGTATGTATGGGGTTGCATTAAAAGAGCCGAGGTGGGATATTTTGTTGCCTGACAGCTTGACAGTATGGGCGTCTGGCGTGATGGAGTCTATCGGGACGTGCGTTAAGTTACGGCCGGCATAATGAACGGTCATCCCAACAGTACTGGTCAGCAATGACAACATGAAAAAGGACGTCGCGGATTCCATTTTGTATCGCGTCGGTATGCTTAGCAGACAAAGGTTTCCTATGACAGAAAATATGCATGGAAATGAATACAGGGGATAGATAAGTAGGGAATTTTTGTCTATTGGGATCCTGAATTAGAGAAACGATGTACAGAATGTACTTTCCTGAGACCATTTCGATTTGATTATATGAATGACCTCCTCTGCACACCCCAAAACTGATGCAAGCATGCGAATAAAAAAAGTTTGTCAAAAAAAGTTACCTTCATTTTAAATCTACGTGGTCAGGAAGGATGAACAAAACTAAACACACATAGTATATGGTATACCCAAATATCTTCATTTTCGTGTTTTCAAAACACGTCTTCTTTAGAATTGAATTTGGCATCCTACGACATCAGTATTTGTTTTTGAACATGTTATTATTTGCAATTTACACTATGTATTTTCTCATTTCATTGCAGCTCTTTACGATTTACAGTATGGACGAAAACCTTTTTTTAAATATTGGAAACAGACGAAAAGTGATACTGATGTAATCCATGTAATAAAATCACATCAATCATCTTACTATGAAAAGAAATCTGCAGGCAAGAAAAGCAGTGGTACATAAATGTAGCTCAGACGAACCATTATTTGTTTACATTACGATATGTTCTACTCTTCCACTTAACGTTGGAGATAGTTGGTTTTCGGTTTCACTGTTTCAAACTTTTTTGTGTGTCACAGAATCTTCGACTTACCTGCCAATTTGCATAACAGGAAACTCAGAAACAAACACACGTTTCGCCAGTTTAGAACGTCCCTTTTCATGAATACCACACTGACATTCTGTGGCAAAGCTACTTAACAAAATGTGACCATCCGACACATTGTAGAACTACATCTGATATGAATTGTTTTAAGTTAAAATGCAAGTATAATTACGAGTCTTGTTTTGCAGTACACTGCAATCTGGCACTCTGGCTACAAAGGTGTATTTTATAGTGTATATATGATATACAATGATAAACCAGTTTACATACTTGAATGAATGAATGAAATTTATTGCTCGACAATCGTACATGGTACAATTTAGGCATCAAATCAACAATACTATAAGGCTAATCTATCCTACTATTCTAAGTACAAAATATTATAGAAACCAGTATATTGTTTACAATATAGTCATGTATGGGTAATTCTGTCTCGCTTTTGGGATGATTATGGAGGAATTGACCTATGTAGATCATTGGAGTCGGACATGACAACAGTACATAGAAAATATCGCTCTGTACAAGATAGGATGAAGTTTGTCTTGTAATAGTCTACTACTTACGCTTGTGCAGGATTAGCCTGCCTTACGTCCACTCTCTCTCCCTCTCAGCTGGCTAGTGCGCGGTACAGATTGTATCTGGCAGACAATAACTTATGATTTACATATTATCATGCAATTACAGGCAGAAAGCTCTCGAAAGATATCGTCATTGGTCAGAAAAGATCGTATGTTGTTTTTACTATGTATGAAACAGTTCAGCTCCTATATTGCCGGGTTTCAAATTAAAAAGAAAGAAGATGGGACACTGTCTTCTTTTGACATAATGCAACTGGGTCATGGACATTTGCACGTGTCTCAACAATGATAATACTGTGCACAACAGCACGTGTCTCGAAAGACGGTCGAAAAGAAATTGTAGAAATCTTGGTTGTAGATATCATTAAAAAACTGGATTTTTCACATTTAAAAAAAAAAAGAAGAAGATGGGGGCTCTGTCTTCTTATGACATGTACCAACTGGTCATGGACATTTGCACGTGTCTCAACCAAATACAGTCGAATAAGAAATGGTAGAAATTTTGGTTGTAGATATTATTCAAAAGATTCTTGTCTGATTCTCATTGTGTCTGACGTATCAAGCTAAGCTTACTTTCAAATTCCTCGTCAACATTGGAGGACGGATATCGGCCAGAAGAATAGAAATTCTACTGAATACAGGGTTTTATATTTAGATAACATGCATGTGTGCATCTGATTAACCTATCAAACCGTTGACGTCCATTCTGTGGTGCAGGGACAAGGATATCGTCCCTTTTTGTGGTGCATGGACGAAGACATCGCCTATCAGGCGTCCCAAACACGTGCACAAACATGCACCGCTGTAGTTTCAAGCGTCTATGAATTTCGTTTGACCTAGATGTCAAACATCTCCATTAGTCTCTCAATCCATCCATCCATCCATCCATATCATCCATCCATCCATTCATACATCAATATCTCTTCAGTCTCTGTCTTTTTCACGTGGAGGAAAACTGCTGAAACTTCTCTTCTTTCAATTCGTTTTGTTCAATCAATGTCACTTTATAAGTGAACAACATGCATCCTTAGAGCGATTTTCTTTTCGATCCCTGATGTTATAAAAGTCACGTAGAAGCGTCGACTTTACGAGTGCATGATTTATTACTTTGTTCAAGTACAATGATATCGTGAAGCTTTTTAGACACAACAAAAAGTACAGTGACTTTCGTACGGTCAACTAAAAAGCTACAAAACAAATACAAAATATGTGTCCGAATTCTACTAGCTAAGTAAAACAGGAACTCAATTCATCACATGTGTAACTTGGTCGGTGAGGAGCTCTATTTTATATATATATATATATATATATATATATATATATATATTAATATAATTATGACCTAATTTGTATAGTCAATGAGAAAACTGTAGGATACCCTAGTAGTTGATGGTGGGATATTAATACTAGTGACACATGTAGCTTAGATAAGGGTGAACATTATCAGATGTAAATCATATAAATTTACATTTGGGAATCATTTCCATAATATGAATTCTACAATAGCTTCCCGAAGAGGCATACAACTTTGATATTTGGAACGTGTGTTATTTGGAATGAGGAGGTAATAGATTCAACCAGATTATGCCAATACAATTTTTGCATAGATATTTATGGAGCAAAGGCAGCACAGACTCAATGGTAAATGATGGAAATATCCCATCGTCATATTATTGATAGTAATGTGTTCTACGAATTGATACTGATACCACTTAAAGTTGCCTTCTAGGGTTTTAAAGACAAGCATAATACATACACAATAAATGCAAAATTCCACTGATAATCAAATCTATATAACGATTCCTGCGTGCAAGATACACTTCACATCTTTTAACTCCTTTACGTATATATATAGTTCTGCAATTACAGCGGGTATATGTGGCATTCATCAAATATCCAACAGACGTAGTGATTAAAAAAGGGTAACAGTTTTTTATGGGCTCAAAATGAAAGGTAGCCTCTGCGACTAGAATATAAGTGAAACATTATGGTACTACATTTGTATGTACAAGTAATGGAATTGTGAGTAAGAAGAAGACGAAATATCACACAGTTATTCTTATATAAAGAAACAACGGATGATTGAACAACTGCGACCGATAAACAACCAACCAGTCAGTACGGGGAAGGGTGCCAGTGTACCTGGCAGAACTCTTTCGATGGAAGTCTCCGCCTACACTAAAAGCCCGAACACGCACAGAAGCCAAACGGATTCGGGATTACGACCCCCCCACCGGCTTCACCGTCCATCAGCTAGAGTAACATCATATCGCAGCAGTCTACAACATTATGGGGCTGAGTTATGGAACACTCTCTCACTGGAACAACGAACTGCACTTAATTACAAGACCTTTAAGAATGGCACTACCGGCGGCAATTGATATCTGTACTGTATGTAACATGGCTTTATGATTGGTTATTATTGTTATTGTGTAAAAAGTCATAGTTTGTGTTTATATATGTGAAACCAGGGGTACCTGTGTATCTTCCCTGTAAAAATAAAATAAATAAAAACAAAGCCAAAGCCACCTTCAAAATCAGCATGATAGTAGCCACGTGCTTGATATACCCAATGCTGAAATGCTTTGATTTTCACAAAAATAAAGGTGAACGTTATCAAAAAACTACATCACCGCAACGAATAAGTTTGACTAGGACCTAGATATGATTCAAAGAGTGAAGTTTCACACATGAACAGCTTTTAAATGAATCTCAAATAATGATTCTTTACAATATGTAAATCATTTTGATGACGTACTGTATGCAAATGTGTGTTCAATACTACACATTTGCATACCGTAATCTTTAACAAGCCATTAATAGTTTGATGAAGCTATCTTTGTTTTGTACTTATCAGGCCATGTTGATTTGATAAAATGAATCAATTAATTTTCGTCCGTGAAAAAAAATGGTCAAACTGTAAATCATACATAGCAGCTGCAAAATGTGAGAGCATATTTCGGA
Source organism: Branchiostoma lanceolatum (assembly GCF_035083965.1). Taxonomy (NCBI): domain Eukaryota; kingdom Metazoa; phylum Chordata; class Leptocardii; order Amphioxiformes; family Branchiostomatidae; genus Branchiostoma; species Branchiostoma lanceolatum. The sequence continues at coordinate 14,956,770 of NC_089734.1, read as the reverse complement.
AACAGGATAGTAATGTCGAGAAAGGCCAACGTCAATTCCAAAGTCAATGAAAAAGATGTGAAGGAACAAAAATGAAGAACGTATATTGCAGTATACCATACTCTGTGTTAAGTTTTGTTCCTGATTCCTGATTTCATATTGAAGGCAAGGTTTTCGTGAAACTTTTTGATTCATTCGCACGCTCGCATCAGTTTTGGGTTCCCCAAAGGATGTCATCAATATAATCAAATAAGATGGTTTAACAGATGACACTATGTTTCCGGACCGACAGTCTAATTCCGTCAAATTTTTTTCCAAGTAGATTGACCAAAATTGATTATTGTCTACAGGTATAAAGTGAAACAAAAAGTTATTAATACCTAGGCTAGGTAACCAAGAGATGTCTCTAGGTACATGGCCAGTTTTGCTGCATTCTTTGATAAGATTTGGGGCAAATTGTATGGACTGTTTCCCTTTACTTATTGGTATTCTGCATCATGTTGTTACCTCATAAGTATCAGATGTCGTTTTCTTCCCAATCTAAGAATTAAGATAAATACCGGAATTAGACTGTCTGTCTGGAATCATTCTGTATCCGTTTTTGGAGAATACAGAACTCGGTACGCCCCTTTACATATCTTGATGAACCAAAATATGTTCAACATGCAAAGAACGGGTGTCAGAAATAATAAGTTAAAGATGGGGCCAAATTCCATTTTGAACATTTCGCCTGTCTTCATGTGCGGAATTAGTCCAAAATACATGGGGATGGTGGCGATACGGCAAAGGAAGAAAACCACCAGCATGGCCACACCGTTCACTTTGTACAGCAGGGAATGGCGATGGCCCAGAGTGTGTAGGATCAACCTGAGTTGGAGACAGAATTAATTGCATTTACTTTCTATGATCACATATCCAAAAATGTATTTAGGACTCTACTCATTGAACATGGCGTGGATACTGACTAAAGTATTACATTATTACTGCCTATAACTTATAAGGCAGTTCGTAGTTGGAAGTGCGCATGTACAGCGTCATCAGGTGTAAGAATATCTCAGGAGGAAGCCAAAATTTACGTCAAGACAGGGGTCATCTCCGTTGTAGAATGGTGATTTGACATTGAACGAACTCGCTCCCTACATCCCGACTTTATCTGAAACAATGTATTTTTGCTAGGTAAGGTTACACACACTAACCGAAGGACGCCAAAAGAGGGGATTGTGTAAGGCAGTTCACAATTCAACTGCGTATGTGCATTGTGAATGTCAAAGTTCAAGCCCCTGGTATGAAGATTTTGATTATGGTTAGGGGGCCTTAACTTAAACTTTGACATTTGCACACAATGCGTCACATGAAAACTGGCTTACAGAATGGAAATTATATCCTGAAACAAGGTTTTTCGAGTTTCTGGAGTACTTTTTTTCACTTATGAGAAATATACATTTTACTGTCACACTGATGCAATGTTTTATACTAATGACCTACCTCATATTAACGAAGGGGCTGGACAGTTCCGTCAGAAACCAAGCGTTGCCAAAATACAACGCCGCACAACCAACCTAGGAAACGATAATTAATCACAATACGTGAGATATCCACTGTAGCTATCTACCATCAATAACTTTAAAAAATAATGTGTTGTTCGTCGAGTCAAACGACGAACTCTAAGAATATCATTATGGTCGCAAGGTGGCTTAACTATTCTCCAAGCGAAGGTACGTTTCGGTCGAGCGGCTACAACTGTCAGCCAATCATGTTGCCGCCTGACCGTAAGCGGTTACGTGATTGGCTGGCCAGGGCTAGCGCAGCGAGAAGGAAGGACCGTAGGCCGGTACGCCAGGGTAGATGCGGAGACGCGAGTCATCCGTGCGTGAGCTCGGGAGGGTGGTGGCGGACGACACACACCCATGCCGGCAGTTCCGTGTGAAATCCGGAGACACTAAGTACGATCTAAGACAAACTTCAGTCTACAAAGTACCGTTGAGCCGTTCGAAGAGGCATGAACAGTCCTTCTTCCCAAGAACTCTAAAATTGATGCAACAATGAGCCAAAAGGTACATTGATTGCCATGATCTCCATATCTGTTAGTGTTTTAGCTTAGTATTTGCACGATGATCGTCAGCAAGATTTTATATATCTAATGTGACTATGGTAAGCGTGCTTTTAACAGATTTTGCATATCTATTGTGACCGTGTGATTTGCCTCTGTGTAGTTTTGATGGCTCATTTTCGTATGTCATGTTGACTTGCTGTTGTGTAAATTTGCAACGCAATTCAGGTTTACAAAAAAACTGCGAAGTTGTAAATACTGAATAAAGTTTCAAAGTTTCAAAGTTGCTTGATATATTCAACCGGCAGGCTGGCCTGGCATGAGAGGATGACGCGTGACCGCGGCGTGAGTATGCCGACAAAGGCCAACCTTGGTCGGAAAAAAAACTTACCATGACATTATGGCCGCTCCAGGTTGAAATAGCGTGATGTAGAACCATGCTCCAGTCTCGTAGAGGGACAAACATCACCATAAGTAGACAATCTGAAGGTCAGGAAAAAAAAGTATTGTCAAAGCTAAGAACCCAGATAACCTATATCAAGGTATCAAAAGGAAATAAGAAGTCAGTCATTTTATGTCAATTCATTGATTATCTTTTCAAATGAAAAGCTTATATACTACAAGTTTGCCATAAATCAGATCATCAGAGTGTAGAGAAGTAGAATGGTACTACTTAGGGATCAAGTGAGCACAGACACACAAGATTTGCCGTGGCCGAGTAACAGACTTTATTTCGCATTCACATCCTCCCCTCTCTATTTCTGTCGTCCGACTGTACTGTCTTCCATATTGTGTGTCCCTTTTTATCCGTGTAGGACTCCTTATCTAATTAAGGATCTTTACCAGATGTGTTTGACAGGTCAATTAATCATGTGACAGTTCTTCAAGATGGGTCATCATTTCACATGTTTCTGTCTCATCTTGTCTCCCAGGGGGGGTTGTCACCATTTCTCAGAAATTTAGATGGTCTATGGTAAACATATGGGACAAATATCTGACACATTGCGAGTTGAAATACATGTACGACACGTTACAAGAGCACGGGAGTCAACATTGCAATGTTCACTATTTGATTCAACTGCTGCGTTTGGCTTCTTTTGATGATAATGATCAGAATAACTTTATTGTAAAATCATGTCCGAAGGCTAACTGCAAACGAGGGAAAGCAAAACACTTGTATTCAACATATGTATCCTTAACGGACAAGGAAAATTAATTGTATAAATAAATTAGAAGAAAAATTACAACTATTATAAATCTCTTTCTGCTTAAGCTATTTGAAAGGTTTGGCTTCCTTTTTCCATTTAGAGGAAAATAAACTGTTGAAAGTTTTGGTAAATAAACGGGTTGGACAATTCTAGCAAGAAATAAGTATTTGTTGATCAGTGAAGTGCCAAAATTTTTAGGTAATTTAGGAGAATTATAAGAATGATTTATTTCTTTCAGAATGATATTGTGGATATGGACCTAAAACATCTTTAACAAGACTTCGCAGACCTCATATCTTCAGGAACTATTCTGATTATGCAAATGACTTCAACATTAGCATGCTTTTCATGTACACCTTTAACTAACTTACACATGTCGTAATATTGACAGTCTTAGCAATTACCACTTTAAGAGATGAATTATGGCATCTAATAAATACATGTCCCAGTGGCGCAAGCGGTAACGCAACCCCGCTGCTTCGCCATCTGGATCGAATTCCGTGGATTCCTAGGGCCCGAGTTCGATCCTAGGGGTCGACTCCAGCTCGGACATGTTGTAAGGGATTGCGTTCGTCATTTCGGATGGTGACGCAAAGCCGGCAGCCCCGTGTATGAGGGAGCTTCAGGCATTAACCTCAAACGTCAAATCTCTGCACGTAAAAGAACCCAACACACTTATCGAGAAGAATAGGGGTGACCCGGTGTGCTTGGCCAAAAACGCGAGCCGTAGCGAAGCCGCATTGCACTACCACTAGCTACTTGAAAAAGCATCATGCTTCACCTCAAATGAGGATGCCTTGAAACGAACGAAAACGAATAGACAAATCAATCTTAAAGATCATGTGAGCTTTTATCTATTAAAATTACACATAATATCAACATAGTGCGATATCATTAGTATCAAAGATTGTATATTACATGCCAAGGGATTAATAAATGTTTAATAAAGCACCACAATGATCTATCAAATACCTCATAGTTCTGAGTGCACAGGTGGAAATGAATATGAAATTCATCAAAAATGTTCCAGAAACAATACCAAAATCGAATGACACATGAACAAAAATAGAATTTATAACGATCGAAGTTCACACAATATCTAACCATATAGATATTCACAACGTTTCTAACAAATTTTAACACTTACCGGCAATAATGTATCCAAGACTGGTGCATGACGTATGGTAAAAGATTGGTGTTTGAAACCTGTTAACATTGTATACGGGAAGATATAATATCTACGGTTAAGAATGGAAATATAAAGTTCTTATAACTACTTTCATTATAAACAACCTTGATGTACGACACACATGTACAGTTGGATACATTTCATGACTGCAAAATGATATTTAAGCTTTTTTGATTACAACATTAGAAACATCAAACGAGGCTGTTGAGTTACTGGTGGTCACATGACTAAACCCCACTCTCTTATTGGTCAAACAAGCCATTTAACTTTCAAATTGATTGACAGTCTGGAACGGTCTATCGAGACATTTGAGTATGTTGCCATGGCATTTGAGTACGTGAGTTATATTCTAATGTCGTCTGTATTCTTGTTGTAATGACTTCAAATGAGTTTAGAATAATAGGATGGATATACTGCTGATTTCATACTGACATTTAATGTACTATGCCTACCATAGATCTTCTGGGTTCAAGCCGTCGACGAAAAGAAACATGTACACGGCAAGACCACCGATGACGCAAGCGTGGAATATGGACATCACACTGAAAAGGTAAAAATGGTTCTTCAACTATAAGGGAAGCACTGAATAGAAAATAATTTTGATATCCTATGAAGTACTTAATCAATGACAGTGGCAGGAAACACATTCTTCCAACTTGGTGTATCTAAAAGATTATGTAAATGGGGTGTAATGATACGAGTAAATGTTACCTGCTTTGAGTATTTTTTCCTGTATACTTGTTATTTAGAGTCAATTCCACATTACCATGTGGGTGTTTGTTGACTTTTGTTCTAACATTTTCAAAACGTTTTAAAAATCTATGTGAGATACGTAACTGTTAAGAAAAATTTCCAACATTCATTTGATATTCTAAATATTTTCTACTGTGTTCCAACATTTTAATAAAATTTCCAGCATTGAACACGTTATTTGTATTACTTTCTAAACTGTTGCAACATAGATTCATCATTTGTTTGGACATGTTACAACATTCTAAAAACATTGTGTAACTGGGTCAGTGGGCTGGGAAGAGGGCAATTCTCACATCCCTGCAAAGTATAGGGGATTATCTCTGGGTTCCATGCATAGCACCCTCCTGAAAGCAGAGCCCCTATCGCTCGATTCGTTGGCTCGCTCGCGTAGGGGCCCTGCTCTTCACTCCCGGTAGACACGGTTCTGGCCCCGTCGCCACCAAAACAGCTTCAGCCAATCTAAGGGTTTGCTAAACCTCATCTCGAGCAAAAGCGCAAAGGACGCTGGGAAGCTATTAACCAATCAGGCTACGTCTCTCATCGTCACTTTAGGTTCAGAACAAATTAACCGCCAAATTGTGCCAAATAAGGATAGCTCATTGATTATTCATGAACGACTGTCAGTAACGTCGCCAGAACCGTGTCTACTGGGGTTAAAGAGCAGGGCCCCTACGCGAGCGACCAAACGAATCGAGCGATAGGGGCTCTGCTTTCAGGAGGGTGATGCATAGACACTTCAACACATAATATTTACCAGTGTCCAGACGTGAAATCTAAAAATATACGGAGGTAGACAATAGAGCGTGATTAGAACCTAATTTTAAGGGGGCAATAATCCAAATCTACCATTTGGAAAACGATGTAAAATGTTGGAACATGTTCCAACAGTGAAACAATCACATAGATGTTTGAAAATTGTCCTTGCATTTGTGCAATTACTTTCATAATATTTCTAAAATATATAGATAAGTTCAAGCATATATGTTCAAACTTTCATTCTTAATTGTTTGAACAGTCTGGAACTATTTTGACTGAAATAGTCTTTTATCTAAAATTGTTCAAACTCATTAGCAATATTATGTGAAAACCCTCTTGGTGACATGAAATTGACTTTACTACAAACGGATCTTTCTCAAAATCATCATCACAAATTGGAATCAATCATTAACTATGTTTCACATTCTTAAAGAAAGAGATTTTCCCTTCTGTGGTTTTACGTTAATGCAAGCTTGTATATCATATCCCGTAGATAGATTTGAAACCATGACAACCTTATCTGTTGTCTTATCACCCGACTGCCAAAAATCTGGGACGTATTTACTGATTACAGAGAACAATGGCCAGCGTAGAGCGGTGTCAGAGTGGGGGGTGAAACGCATATCAATTTCCCAGGTCTCCTAATCTTAGAAGGGAAAACAACGAATATAGAATGAAAACGGTATATATAATACATTTATGATTGTCTGGTTACGACAGTCTGTTAATAGTTTTATCGCCTTCCAGCTGTACACAAACAATATGTCATCGACCAGGTATGCTTAAGGATGTCCGTAAGAGCAAACTTGTCTCACCTGTTTCTCAGTACCACCTGTTTGTTGGCAGGTAAAGTTACGAAGGCAGGCGCCATTTTCCTCAGCAATGGGTAGGAGAACCATTCAGAAATGGCCAGATGGAAGAAGAAACTTCCAACTACCGTTAAGATGTACTCAGAGTCGTAACCCATCTTGTTCAGTGGTGTAGTGTTGACGTGCTTCTATGAGTTACACAGAATCTGATAACGTTTCAAAGTCCAGCTTACTGACCTACTGTCTGCCAACATGGAGGATCAGTCCACTGTAGTATAGCCCGGGGGGGGGGAGGGCATTTTACAAATACACTACTTCCAGCACCACCACTTTTCTTCTAGATGTCATGTACCATTTGAACTACTCATTCACTGATATGATTCACCAATATGGCGGTGGATGGACGTTACATGATGACACATATGTTGCTTTTTGCTTCAAGATTACTCGTTGACAGAAACCCTCTTCTTCCAAGGAGAATACCTGAACAAAGGAAAGACAGATTACCGTGTTATTCAATATGCAGGTAGCTTGGACAGAGATGTATACAATGAAGTGAAAATTATGCAAATTGTGACTTAGTTTGCATAAGTCATGAGGAAAATCTACATTTCTTTTCTAGGTATGTTGTGACAGCTTACACCTGTTGGTTTCGAAACTAGGTCACCCCAGGGACCCAACAGCTTCATATAATGAAATGGTGATAATGCAAATCAGAATCTAATTTGCAGAATTAACGGAGGCATTTTATAAACCCAATCCGTTCAATGGTACGGCAGTTAAAAAATGCAACATAGGGACATTGATAGAAAAAAGTTATGCAAATGAAGACCTAATTCGCATAATTAATGAGAAAATATTGTAGTTCCGCATTGGTAGATTAATGGAATATCATACTTGTGGCATGTGGAAGTTATGTGACAATGAACAAAGATGAATATAAATTATGAAAATGTGGGCCTAATTTGCATAGTATTAAATTAACTACAACTCTCAACATTACAAAAATTTGACTCACAACAGCCATTACAAAACTCCTGATTAGTTCACACAATCTGAATAACATAAAAATGTAAATAGAACCACATTCCTTTGCAAAAAACACAACACCGATGTTGTAAGATAGAAGATGAATGTTATTTTATTCTGGACTGCACTTCCCTTCATACAACAAAATGAGAGAATTATCCTTTTCAATTAATATTTCTTGATCATATGGATTACATCTTCTGAGGACCTCAAAACTGATGCGAGCGTGCGAATAGAATAATGTTTGGCAAAAATGTTTTTTTTAAACTTAAGTATTATGAAATCGACGTGGTCAGGAATGATGAACAAAGCTAAACACTCATGGTATACTGAATAATAGATTCTTAATTTTTTTTCACATCTTCTTCTTTGACTTAAGCTTAGGACTTTCTTCGACATTGGCATCCGTTTTCTGAATTTTATTTTTTTATTTTTTTTTTGCATTTTGCAGCTGCTCTGTACGATGAACAGTTTGGCCGAAAACGACTTTTTTTGGAAACGGACAAAAATTGATGCTCGCGCGAAAGTCATCCATATAATCAAATCAACATGTTTATAAGCACAGACAAATTCATATTTCTCATGCAATAAGATAAACCAGGTATTACATATAAGGTCCATGCACGTACATACACAGCTGTCTTAAGAGGTGAGAAGTTGAACCTAAACACAATAGTATACATTAGTCATTGTAGATGTTGTAAGATATCACATTCTTATTTCCCTGTAATTGTATTACGTTCTTAATCAGCTGTAACGCGACCTGTAAAGAACATGTAAGAGCATAAACGTACAATAAAGGTCTTTTTTTCATTCAGACAGTCCAAAGATTGTGGTATGAACATCTTTATTCAGTCTCATTTAGAAGGTCCAACATGTCTTTGGGGATATTATTCATTTTGTCAATTTTCACTTTGAACTTCCCCGCAACTGCATGAAAGTGGTCTTTCATCCCTTTCTGTTTTTTCTTGCATTTCAGGAAAGAATTTTTCAGTTTCTTTAGTATATCTGACTGTGTGGGGCTCAGTGGTTTGGTGTTTTTCTTGGCTTTGTACTTCATGACGTCTCCCAACGTTTGAAATGCTGGACGGTCGTCAAGTACAAAGTACAGGTTTGGGTTGAGTGGAACTCTTTGCTCTTCGCATGGTTTCTTCAACACTGGTCGGCCTTGTTTTCGTCGTATCAGAGAGTCTATGCTGGAATAATCAATGCGTAACAGGGTACAGAAATTGTGATTGATGTCAAATGCGTTACTCCATGGCGACATTGGAATGTGTTTTGTTGGCAGGTCCTTTCCTGTTTTCGTTCGGCTGCAAAAGTCGTTCACCTGTTGGTTGAGTTGTCGGAAGAACTCAACCTCCTCAAAGAAGCCTGGGCCTTGTTCCTCGATCTTACGCCAGAGGGTCTAAAAACAGAGGGCAAAACTCTCAGTGAGCGGTATCACAACTAACAAAAAATGGCAACATGATCATTTGATTTTTTTCATCTTGATTAGAATTAGGAACTTATTTGCATACTTACACATTCAATATTATAAGAAACGTTTATGAGACATTGGTGATAAATGAATGAATGAATGATAATGATAAATTTTTAACATACAGTATATCACATAGACTGAAGTTAAAAACGCCATACAGGAATTGTGGCCATTAGTGCATAGTTTCAAATGAATAAATAAGACAATAATTATTAAGTGACGTCATGGAAATTAAGGTCTTTTGTATTTATTCCTTTTTCTTCTAATTTCTTCTTCCTTTCTTCTGCCTCTTGTTCTCGTTGCTTTTCTTCTCTAACGCCCTTGTTAGTGATATTACTTTACGTACAGGAGTGCCAAAGAATTCATACGAATTTTACGGAATTCATACGAGTTTTACGGAATACATACGATCCATTATGAGAAACATGAGGATTTCACGGAATACATACGATCTATTACTAAGAAACATACGAATTTTACAAAATACATTCGATCCATTACTAAAGAAACATGCGATCCTTACTAATTTGTTCGCCATCAAGCAAGCACCGAATCTAGCTTTGTCTGGTCCTCCCAGTTGGTCTAAGCCTACATTAGTCTTAATTTAGTGCAGCTTGAGATATTTAGCAGGATGGGATACGCCATTATTAAGCTCTTAAAAGCCATGATATCGTACGAAGAACTGGTTATCCCGAGTCCACCATCTTGAATTTAACCCAACAAATAGTAAGGAGCGTATGTTTCCTGGTAATGGATCGTATATGTATTCCGTAAAATTCGTCTGTTTCTGCGTAATGGATCGTATGTATTTCGTAAAACTCGTATGAATTCCGTGAAATTCGTATGTTTCTCGCAATGGACCGTATGTATTCCGTAAAATTCGTGTGAATTCCGTAAAATTCGTATGAATACTTTGGCACCCCTGGTGTACAGTATGACTTACCTGGTTGAAGTAGTCATACATGGCGTAATCTACCGAACTCCACTGACGATGAACCTCCCTCTCCGTCTCTGTAGGCTGGTAGGACTTGTACGGGTACGTCTTGCTGTTTCTAGATTGAGTTTCATACAGTATATCTCTAGTCTCCCAGCACATCAGCCTGTATAAAGTATAGAAAGAAATGGTGAATACAAGACTCTGTACTTTCTCAAAATGGTCTTGTCTTTTGTGGCGTTTGGCATTTTATATCTTTGTCATGGACTTTGTTTGGGGTTTGGGTGAGGCATAGCTCTCGAAGCTATTAAGGGATTGTCAACATCATTTTCAATATGTGTTTTAAGGCCTTGGCTGCTAAAGTTTTACCTTGTTTTTCCTTGGTATGTCATAAATACCAGAATACCTCAATGTATTTTAAACCATAATCCCCTGTTGCGCCGGAACTAAATGGCCACAAGACAGTAATCCCGACCTACTATTTAATACATGGTAATCATGTAAGAAAGAAGCTGTCAAAAGTCACCTACCTGAATTTTAGTCCATGAAAAACTTACATTGGCAGGGGTGTCTGACCTCTAATATTCAATTTAGAGCATAATTTCAACTTTTTAATCGGCAGAAATCGTACGTATTTAGTCATGTTTCTAAGAATTGACCTCTGACCCCTCTTCATAACCTGATAATCACACCGAAACACCAAACTTCTACTGCCTACAGACACCACAAACATGGATGAAAGTCTGATTTTTCAACACAATTCGAAGGTAAAAACCCTTACCTGTAAAATCCAGCTCCAAAATTCCAACAGATTCAAATGTAAAGCCCTTTTATAAATACTTTTACCAAGGGTACCAAACCTATCTCGCTAAAAGTGGGCCTTCTGCGCCTGCGCGGATTACTGGAGTGTGGTCTAATTCATAGTTCACCAAACCTACAACACATCAGCCTACATCCAAACGCATCTTACTCCGCACAATTTTGAACCGAGTTGTATTTTGTTTGGACTGAAAACTATGGATGCAACAAAAAAATGAAACCTGCCTTTTAAGCATGACCAGAGAATGATCCAGATATTCTAATATAAGGATGAGGGTGAAGTCTTGATCCAACTGTTGGATGTAGTCACGGCCACTTTCCATGTTTTCCGCTTTCTCTACTGGGTAACCCATGTCGAAAGCTTGTGCGTTTCTCGTCTTGTCCACGAGTATGTCCCCAACAATTCCACTGGTTGGGTACTTGGCCGGGTTTTGTAGGAATTCCTTGAGAGGGTTTTTTCTGTTCTTGAATGGCAGGAGACGGTCAAGTTTGTAATAGTTGAAGGACGACTTCAGATGGCTAAAAGGTTCTCGTAAGATGGCCAGGTAAGCCGTGTTGCTGGGGAATTTGCTCTCCATCCATTCCTTGTTGTACACGGTATGGTGGAATAGGACGTTGTAAACCTACATGTATGCAGTATGGAAATAGAAAATAAAGTGTTGTTTTAGATGCACACAAATAAATCCAGCCAGTAAAATTTTGGTAAATCACAGTGTAGGTGATCATGTTTAGCACACTGAAGAGCCCTTATCTTCCGCAGGTCGTGACAACAAGGTCAAGGGCAAGGTCACTTGACACACTAGACTGCGTCAAATTGCGCCGATTGCGACGTTAGTTAAAATCCTCCCACACCATAAGGTGTATAGGGCGGTGCGTATCCCCGTTTCACAGCCCTGGGCCACACTGTGGTGCAATCACTGCAGCAGGAGGCTAGTCCACTGGCAGTGGAGTGTGTTTAACTTCCATACTGTTTCATAAGTATGTACCATTTTTATAAAGTCTTTGGTATGACTCAATGCGCCTCTTGTCTAGAGGTGTCCTACCCGAAAGTTGAACTCGGGCCTTCTGGTTCCAAGTAATTTGAACCAGATGTGGTATGTGACAGAAGTGCAGACCACTACACCACAGGGACACCCCGCCGATTGCGAAAGCCATTCATAAAGTAGCGCAGACCGGCGCCGATCGGCGCAAAGTTGTCATTTAAAATTGCGACATTCTTGAAAATCTTTAAAAATCTGCAAAAATAGGCGCAAAATCTCTCTTTTTCTATCTTAATCATTGTACATTGCTTTTCAGTGGCAGCACTGCAATTCCAATAGATTCATCGTGTATCTGATTTGGATCCGAAACGGATAATGTCACATTCCGGGTGCGGCCATTGTGTTTATACAGGTCATGTACTTACCCGTGCTTATGCGTGGTACGTCATTCTGACCGAAAAGAAACATTGGCAAAAATTTACAAGGTTGGCTCAATTTCCCTGCGCAATTTGACGCTATTCAATGATATACCTGAATAAAAATACTCTTTTTACACAACCAAGAGATTTATTCCACCGACGTTTCGGTAACCATCTGTCACCTTCTTCAAGGCAAATTCTGACTGGTTCGCATAGTAATGCCGCACAGGTGTTGCCGCTTATACATAATGAGATGCAGTCCCAAACGCAAAATATTTACATATGTTCAATCACAGGAGATGACATCACTATGCGGTCCCAAACGTACAGTGAAAGAATGTGACAGATTGTACCGAAACATCGGTGGAATAAATCTATTGGTCGTGCAAAAAATAGCCTTTTTATTCAGTGACTTACCAACCTGATGAAACTATTCACGGCAATAATATACCTGCTTAACCACTATAAACTGTACTATAACTTGAATATGTTCCAATAGATCGGAGAGAGGGAGGGCGGATTTACTGTTATTACCTCATCCGGTGTGTGAACGTATTCGTTTACTCTCGGGACGTTGGGCCAGCTCAGAGTCCCCCTCCCTAGGGGGAACATCACCGTCGAGTTCTTTCTCAGAGCAAACCTGTAAAAACAACGGGATACTAGAGCAAAGAATTTGTGCTACAGATGCTTCAGGTTTCTATGTTAGTTTAGCGATTACGGGGTCTTTTTATAAATATGAATTGGTAATGAACTTTTCTTTTTATTTGAGTTGAATGTGTGATAGGTGTGTGCCGATTTGTTAGAAATAGAGAGAACGCTAGCAACCTCAAAAAACACCCCTCCCTATAAAATGGTATGGCGACCCTGTGACGTCACGATTCAAGATGGTGGCCACCCCACATGCTAACGGATCCAACAAAGGTTTTGCTACGCAAACCTGTGATTACATGATGAAGATTAGCAGCCAAAAAAACAATCGCATATTTACTCTTTCTCAAAGAATTCACATTCTCTGTCGGCTCGCTAATTGGACGGACGTGCGCGCGGCTACCCTATTACGTTTCTGTCCGGTTTTATGAATGGACAAGAAACTTACGCCAGGAATAATTACTCAAGCAACTGGATAAAGTTTTGAAACAGTCAGACGTTTCAGATAGGGATAATGTACTGCCCCCCACCCCCGGACGAACAACATTTAGTTACTGTACTAAAATCAACAGTAGCTAATTGAACTATTGACCCAAAACTTTGTCTTGAATTATTCTTCTTTAAAGACTACTTCAAGACATCTTAAATTGTCTTAATCTCATTAAAATACCTATTCAGAGTTTTGGTATAAAACCTGGTGTTCTCAGTCCTATCGTTAGTCACTGACGAAAGACAGTGGATGCTGTCTGAAACGTCTGACTGTTTCAAAACTTTATCCAGTTGTTTGAGTAATTATTTTTGGCGTATCTTACTACCTGGATGTCTAACCTTCATCAACGTGACAAGAAACTTAGTTACGAAGATTAGAAGCAATGAAAGTGCTGGATATATCGTTACCGTGCTACAATGGGCGTAGTTGTAGAAGACCCGGCCTTGTGAACCTTGATAAAGACAAAGTCCGTACGGGGTGAGCAGCCAGCGGAGTTGTTGTCCTCTTTATATGGTGTTCTATGAGTGGAACGCAAAAAGAACGTCGACTGAATGAATGAATAGATGAATGGATGAAGAATGGACAAATGATAAATGCTTGAACGAAGAATGAATGAATGAATGTATAAACTTTATTGCTCGACCATCGTACATTGTACAATGCATGGCAACAACAATACTACTGGGCTAATCTACCCTTCATTTAGAACTACAAAATACTGTCGAAGAATAGTTTCATCAGGTTGGTAAGTCACTAAATGAAAAATACTATTTTTTACACAACCAAGATACATATTCCACCGACGTTTCGGTGACCATCTGTCACCTTCTTCAAGGCAATTCTGACTGGTTCGCATAGCAATGCAGCACAGGTGTTGCTGCTTACACACATTAATGACATGCAATCCTAAACGCAAAGTATTTACATATGTACAATCACAGGGGATAACATCACTATCCTTCCCGGCCAACAACAAGAAAAAAATGTGATAGTAAAACTGGAACTTAGAAAATGAAAACAGCCGGAAGGAGTCTACAACGGAGGCTAACCACACCTTGCCTCAATACGTTGATGAAAGTTAGACATCCAGGTAGTAAGATACGCCAAAAATAATTACTCAAGCAACTGAATAAAGTTTTGAAACAGTCAGACGTTTCAGACAGCATCCACTGTCTTTCGTCAGTGACTAACGATAGGACTGAGAACACCAGGCTTTATACCAAAACTCTGAATAGGTATGTTAATGAGGTTAAGACAATTTAGGATGTATTGAAGTAGTCTTTAAAAGAAGATTAATTCAAGACAAAGTTTGTGCCAATAGTTCAATTAGCTACTGTTGATTTTAGTTTTAGTGGGCTAATGTATTGCCCACCACCCCCACCCCCGGACGATCAACATTTAGTTACTGTACTAAAATCAACAGTACCTAATCGAACTATTGCCACAAACTTTGTCTTGAATTAATCTTCTTTTAAAGACTACTTCAAGACATCCTAAATTGTCTTAACCTCATTAACATACCCATTCAGAGTTTTGGTATAAAACCTGGTGTTCTCAGATCACCGATAGATCTGCTTGGAGATCAGTCGTTTAACACAATTTTGCTTACCAGGCTTTCATGGTAATATCCAAGACGTATGATGCCAATACAGATAAACTTTCTTACCTCACAATATGTGCCTCTTTGATGTCTGTTTTCGTCATCGAATCCTCGGCAATCCTCGGCTCATATTCGGAGGGATACGATAACACCTTCCCGGTCCACCCTCCCGTAGACATGACACCCTTCCAGTCCACAGACAGGGAAAGCACCAACGTGACACAGACACAGAGACTTCCTGCCCAGAGGGCCTTAGCCGTCGTCATGTTAGAGCCTAAGTTCATACCTAACACTTATATAAACAGGGTCGCGAACAAGCAGACTTTACAGAAGCAAACAGACGAGTTTGACACATATTAGAATATACCATATATAGCAACAAGAGGGGTGGCGCTAATATAGCACATCACTGCATTGTTACTGGTGAACCTTCAATTCAACATAGGTAAAGGTGCATATAATGGACTTACATAGAGAACACATTTTCAGTTAACACTAGTATAACGTTCCTAGAATAACGACGCATAAAGGTCTCTGTTTCACTGACACCCCGCACGGATATGGTATAGTCCTGTTGTCTGCAAGCCGTCCGACCGGTTGGTATGTAAATCTTTGTGCATGTGACCAATCTGGTTTGACAAGTGAAATCAAATGCAGAAGCAGCTCTTTTTTTTAAACAAAAGATAACATCGATGATGATATGAATACAAGAGCAATCATCTTGGTAAAAATTTCATCACAGATTAACAAAGAGAGGACAGTAATCGAACAGTGAACAGTTCCCAAATCATTTTAAAATGAGGGCATGGCCATAATGATAATAATAATAACCTTTATTGTACATTCATGCCCTATCATGATGCGCATACTATTTCCGGATAACACCATACCCACTGTAAGGTCATTTGGTTCTAATAACATGGTATAAGAGCCCAAAATATATCAATATAGATATTACACAGTCATCCTGTGGTGAGTCAAAATTTAGTAAAAATAATGTATGGGTACATTATATGAATGAACTAGAAAGGAAATGTATGCGAGAGCAAATACAACATATTTCATCCATTTCTACATCCACAAAAAATTGATTTTTTCATAATCACCCAAGTCCAGAATTGAATTTTAACAAATGTTCCCTGCATACAAGAATGGACTCGTCCAGTGGCGAATGGACCAACACGTTTCATGCAACTTTCTGAATGTAAACAACTACAACCTTGCCGAAGATTTCTTCTGCAGAAGAATTTCCGAAATCTGGTAGTCCAGAAAATTTTGCATTACGCATTATCAGGAGTAAAGCCTGATGATTACTGGACTTATGGCAGTAATTTTCATTAAGTTCAATGAAATTACATAACTGTTACAGTATTATTTATATCAACCCCTATACCCAACATTCCCCACCTCATGTTGACTGGTCACTTTTCATCCTACAGTTTGATTATTTGTTATTTTTTAAATCGTTCTCAGTACTATTTGACGATTTGAAAACAAAAGCACACATTTGCATACAGCCCTTTTAACAAATCATTAACTGTTAGTGTAATAGTTCTAATCATTTTGTGCTTTACATCATGAATGTTCAATCTTGCAAAATGAAGCTTATCTTTTTAATAAAGTAATCGGAAATCATTCCGTACTGATCTTTGGAGAATACAAGACGCGATATGCCCCCTTACATATCTTGATAAACCAAAATATGTTCAACATGCACACTATGGGGGTATGGAATAAGAATGTGGTGAGAACGCCAAATTCCATTTTGAACATTTCGCCCGTCTTCATGTGCGGAATCAGTCCAAAATACATGGGGATGGTGACGATACGGCAAAGAAAGAAAACCACCAGCATGGTCACACCGTTCACTTTGTACAGCAGGGAACGACGATGGCCCAGAGTGTGTAGGATCAACCTGGATTGGAGACAAAACAATACTCTCTACAATCAAACATCCAAAAAATGTATTTTTCTCCTTTGAATATTGCGTATCAGGCATCGTGACACAAATCCTGGATACTGACTAAAGCATCACACTATATAATTGTACGCTGCCTAGTTGTTCTTGTTCCCATTTCGCTTCAGCGCTTAACATTTCACTGATGCAATGTTATGATTTTTCTTACCTCATATTAACGAAGGGGGTTGACAATTCCGTCAGATACCAGATGTTGCCGAAATACAACCCTGCACCGGCAACCTAGGAAAGAATGAATAATCATGATACATTAAATATGTACTGCAGCTGTCTACTATCAAAAAAGAATAATGTGTTGCTCGGCAAGTCAAACGACGAACTCCTTGAGAACATCCTTTTGGGGACGAAGGTGGCTTACATAATTTTCCAAGCAGAGGTTTCAGTGTGTGTGAGGGGGGGGGGGGGTAGTAGTACTTAATAGTTAATATCCAAGTATTTGTAATGCAGCGAACTGTTCACATGCACCTGGAAAACCCAACAATATTGCTGATTACATTCGTTACATTCATTTTTCAATAGCTGTTGTTTGATTTTGCTTGTGTTTTTAACATAGCATAGCAACTGGTGATGTAGATTACCACGGTAATTCAGACTGTACGTATGTCTGCAATTTTGCTGATAAAGTTCATACTATTATTAGATATTATTATTAACTTACAATGCCATTATGGCAGCTGGCGAGGGAAACAGCGTGGTGTATAACCATACCCCAGTCTCGTAGCGGAGCATACATCACCATCAGTAGACTATCTGAAGGTCAGGCAAGAAAAACAAATGTCAAAGAACAAACTTCCTAAAAATATCTAAGCTTGTAACACATATTCATGGCAGTCAGTCATCATATGCCAATTCATTGATTATCTTTGCAAAAATGAAAAGCTGCTTTACTACAAGTTTGTCTTAGCTCAGAACAATAGAGTCAACCAAGGAGATGGTTATATAGTCTATATAACCTCCTTGAGTCAACATAGCATAGCACTTGTATGCAACATGTGTATACTTAACAGAGAAGGAAAATGAAGTAAGCTATTTGTGAGGTTTGAATTCTTTTCTCTATTCAGTAGAAGATAACTGTCCAACGTGTTGGTAGATTAACGGGTTGGACAGCTTTATCAAGAAGATGATTAAGAGAAAATAACAAAATCGAGTGACACAGACAAAAATAGACTTTATGAAGATCAAAAGTAGAAATGATATCTGATCATGGAAATATTCACAACGTTTCTAACAAATTTACTAAAAAAATTACCTGCTACAATGTATCCAAAACAGATGCATGTCGTATAGTAAAAGATTGGTGTTTGAAACCTGTTGTGGGCAGGAGGATATTACATTTACAGTTAAAAATCGAAATATAGAGTTCTTAGTTCATCATTCACCTTTACGACACACCTGTACAGTTGGATATATTTATGACTGCAAAATTATATTTAAAGGGCATAAGACACCAAAATACAACATTTTCTTATTATCTGAAATAGGAGTAGTATCATTCAAGGAATATAAACGTTTAAAACAAAAACACACCCTTCTGGTGTTATCTAACATTGAACCATCAGAAACCATACCTCCATGGATCCAGCTCTTTATTCGTATCTGATCTTCTCACCCGGTGATTACATTAATTAGTGACTAATGCCCAGTCATGACGTCACAATGAACACGGCAGCCGGTTCGGAACCTTACACCACGACATTCAATTAAAGGTCACAATATCAAACAATATCTATTCTGTTTGCTTGCAAAAATAACGTTCTTTCCGAGCCGCAGTGGAAAGTTCCAAATCGGCTGCCATGTTCATTGTGACGTCATGACTGGGCAAGTCAGCGATTATTGTATTTACCTGATGGGAATAATCAAAAGCTGGAGGTATGAAGATTTAGTGATTCGATGTTCACTAACATCCGAAGTGTGAATATTTTGTGAAAATTTCTAATAGTATGTTATTAAACAGTAGTATTATGTTTTATGTAATTTCAGGGAATACTTAATATTGGTGTCATTGGTGTCTTCTGCCCTGTAAGCTTTCCAACATTCTAAACATCGAAAGAGGCTGTTGATTCCCGTCGGAATCTCGCTGGTGGTCACATGTCAAAACCCCACTCTCTTATTGGTCAAATAGATAATTATTTTTGATTGACAGTCCGAAACGGTCTATTCATGTCATAATATTTGAGTATAATGCCATGGCATTTGAGTGTATTAGTTATACCCTATTGTCGCCTGTGCTATTGTGGTAAAGACTTATAATGAGTTTAGAATAATATGATGGACATACTACTGATTTTATATACTGACATTTACTGTAGTATCGTGATATTTTACTGTTCTGTGATATATATCACTGTACTTCAATGAACTGTACAATTCAGGCATATATTGTACTGGTGGTATGCGAGTATGATTGATTTGTCAATATTGTATTAAACAAACCATTTATCACAAAGAGCCTACCATAGATCATCAGGGTTTAAGCCGTCGACGAATAGGAACATGTACAGACCAAGACCACCGATGATTACAGCATGTATTATGGACATCACACTGAAAGGTAAAATGTGTATCATTTTTTGATTGTATGTCCCACATATTTTAATATACGCTGTTCACTATACTCAATTTTATCGTCGAATTTACCAGGATTTATCTCAATGGACTTGAATACCAAACATATGACATGTGACAACCCATGAATGGTATACATTGGAAAATATATAAAATAATGTATAGACGTTAGAAACTCCTCCAATGATTGTAAAATCCCATTGTCATCCCATACTACTACACCATATTGTATAAGATAGATTGACTAGCCTAATAGATTGTTATCTTATAATGTACCAGTGGATGCCATACTCTGTACCTCGTACAATTGTTGTGCAATAAAGTTATTATCAAAATAATGGAAGTTATATGTGTTGATATTCTATTGAAGTAGTTATTCAATGATAGTGGCAGCAAGAACATGCTAACAAATTGATGTATATAGATCATGTAAATAATGGTGGTACACATAACTTAAACGCGTATATTTAAGTTTTTCATTCAAGTAAATCGTTAAGAAATATGCACGAACTCTTACTTGGGTTGTTACTGTGACTAAATGTGAAAGGCTTCGAGTATATTTCCTGTATACATGTCATTTACTGCAAACGGATCTCTCTCAAAATCACCATCACAAATTGGAAACAGAAATTATCCCTTTTGTACCAGGTTTGCGCATTAAATCTCGTAGGTAAAGCTGTAACCATAACGACCTTATCTACTGTTTTGTCACCCTTGTGCTGAAATCTGGGACGTATTTACTGATTAAGAACAACAATGGCCAACGTAGGGCGGTGTCCGAGTGAAGGATAAAAAGCATATCAATTTCCCAGGTCTCCTAATCTTAGTAGGAAAAAAACGAATATAATTTCATAGAGATAGAATGAAAATGGTATACATATTATAATTGTGATTGTCTACTAACGACAGTCTGTTAATATTTTTATCACCTTTCCAACCAAAAATCTCCGTATACAAACAATATGGCATAGACCATGTATGCTTAAGGACGTCCGTAAGAGCAAGCATGTCTTACCTGTTTCTCAGTACCACCTGTTTGTTGGCAGGTAAAGTTTCGAAGGCAGGCGCCATTTTCCTCAGCAATGGGTAGGACAGCCATTCAGAAATGGCTAGATCGAAAATGAAAACACCAACTATCGTCAGGATGTACTCGGAGTCGTAACCCATCTTGTCCAGTGATGTGGTGTTGACGTGTCACTTACACAGAATCTGATTACGCTTCAAAGTCCGGCTTACTGACCAAATGGAGGATCAGTCCACTGCAGTATAGCCAAAGGGGGGACATTTTACAACTAGCTTTCAAATTCTAATTTAGTTTTAATTTGTGGATCAGGAATACGTATCTTTCTTTAAATTCTATCTTATAGCTGATCTGTTTCATATCATCACCTTCTTTCCACACTTAGCCCTATTCAGACCTGTTTCTTTTTTGGATAGAAAATACGAGGTTGACCTATGATGTCATCAAATTAGCATAATTGATTGGTATGAAACCATGAAAATTACTTGAAATAATATAAGATGTAGTTTATGTATGAAAATATGTGTGGTTTAGCAAAAACAACGTGTTCTCCGCCTGTTTATTTTATATATACAGAGCTCTTTGATGACGAATTGTGCTAGAGTTACCTACTAGTATTATTGTCTTTGTCCTTCAAGTGACAGAGCATACTATTAGATAAAAGAATAGACATAACTTCTTCAAAGTAGTCTACAGACAAATGATTGTAAAGTTGATATGTTTACCCCACCGGTTGCTTGGCGCGGTTGAAGAAAACAATGTTGTGCATCTACATTACCAACCACGTGATATTCACGTGATAAAGGCATGATACCGTTGTTTTCACGTGCGGGGGCCGCTGGGTTTCATCAAACATCAGAGTTCTCACAAACTAGTAAGAGTTTCAAACCTATTTCGTGGGTTGTGTAAAGAAGAGTCATGACCAGGATCATACTTATGTCATTCTTTATTGCTTATAAGAACGATACACCTCGACATGTGAACATGACACAAAGTGTGCGTTAATTGGTAGTGCACGATAATTGCTAGCGATGCAGTTATGTAATAGGGTAGTAGCACGGCGGGAGATATGGGGTTATTGAAGAACAATATCACTATTTGATTGTATGTCCCATATATGTTGATATACGTACTTCACTATACTCAGTGCTATCGTCATATTTACCAGGATATATCTCAATGGACTTGAATAGCAAATTTAAGTACATAATTATAGGTGAGAACCCCTGTAAGGTATACATTGGAAAATATATTAGAAAATGTCTAGACGTTAGAAACTACTCCAAGAATTGTAAAATCCCATTGTCATCCCATACTACTACACCATATTGTATTATATAGATTGATTAGCCTAATAGAACTTTATCTATGTACCAGCGGATGCCATACTTTGTACTTTGTACAATTGTTGTGCAATAAAGTTATTATATTTATCTCAAAAAGTAGCGGGTTTTGGCCATGGTCAGCCATGTTCGATCAGAGGATGGGCAAACATGTAAGCCTAATATTCCGCTACGAATGCCTTTTTACAGTAAGATTATTTGTTCTCAAGACGATTTGACTATTTGAAGACAGAAGCACACATTTGCATAGTATTAAGGCACTTTTAACAAATCATTAACTGTTAGTGTAATAGTTTTAATCATTTTGTGCTTTATATCATGAATGTTCAATCTTGCCAAATAAAGCTTATCTTTAAACAAAGTGACTGGAAATCATTCCGTGCTCATCTTGGAAGAAAAGAAGAAACGGTATGCCCCCTTACATATCTTGATGAACCAAACTATGTTCAGCATGTAGAGTATGGGACTCAAAACTAAGATATTGATAAGAAGGCCAGTTCCAACTTTGTACAGCTCGCCTGTCTTCATGTGTTGAATCACTCCTAAGAACATGGGGATGGTGGCGATACGGCAAAGGAAGAACACCACCACTATGGTAACACCGTTTACTTTGTACAGCAGGGAGCGTCGATAGCCCAGAGTGTCTAGGATCAACCTGGATTAGAGAAAAAACAAACCGTTAATTTGTAAAGAGAATTCAGACTCTACAACTGGATAAGAATTCGGTAATTTATTTCAGGACGTTTCGAGTGGCATCCATCACTCTTCTTCAGCGTCACTAAATGCTACGATGAAGGATAGTGATGGATGTCACTCGAAACGGCCGGGAAATAAATCTCCAAATTCTTAATATCCAGTTGTAGAGTCTGAATTCTCTTTTTTATATATTGTTTATCTGGATGTCTAGTAGTAACCTTCACAAACAAACTGTTAATTGGGTAAATAGTAAGGACAACCTCAAACCAACCATGAACACACTCACGCCACATCTTCGGAAAAGACACTGGTAGCCGCGTATAGTTCCCGTTTAGAACCCACACCTTCACAAACAAACCGTTAATTGATGAACTCTCTATGATAACACTTGAATATGAAACAAAAACATCAAAATCATAAGACATGGAGTATCAGAGACCACGACCCAACATCCTAAATACTGACAAATGTTTCACACTATTAACACGATGTCTATGCATGTGTGCCAAGCCTACCTCATGTTAAGGAAAGGGGTGGACAGTTCAAACAGGCTCCAGGTGTTGCCAAAATACAGCGCTGCTTGTGTCATCTAGGGAATGGGTAACATCTATTAAATGGGCTGTACGTTAAATATATGTTAGATATATGCTTCTTCTACTGACCATAATAAAGAATAATGTATTGTGGTAAAATGAATGAATGAATGAATAAATGAATGAATGTCGTCAATTCCAACAGATAGTGTAATGATACTGTAATGCCTTGATCGTAATAACATGGGGCCCGTATATGGGCGACTGCCTGGCTTTGAAGTCAGGAAGACATCGGCTTTTGAGGTCACGGTACCTTTTCTTTCACGATGGCTAGTTGTTTTCGGTGTGTGTGTGTGTGTGTGTGTGTGTGTGTGTGTGTGTGTGTGTGTGTGTGTGTGTGTGTGTGTGTTTGTGTGTGTGTGTGTGTGTGTGTGTGTGTGTGTGTGTGTGTGTGTGTGTGTGTGTGTTTGTTGATGTCGGTGTATGTTCTATGTTCGTAGTTGTTTGAATACACGTCCAATAAAAGGGCAGGATATCACTTAATGATACCATAATAACATAAGTATTAAAGTCTTCCATCAGCAAAGAATGCTATGGTAGCATTCTATAATCAACTGCGCAAAGAAGGCCTGGTTTGCCTGATTTGTATTTAACGATGTTCACCTCAAGCTAACTTCCAAACGCCACAGGTATGAAAGTTTCGTTAATTACCTCTACGCCATTATCAACCAATGAAATACTGATGAACATTACCAGCCAATTACATCGCATATTGACCGTATGCAACGATGTGATTGGCTGATGAAAATAGGTCGGCGCTAACGCGGCGAGAAGGACGAAACACAGGTCGGTACGCCAGGGTAGTTGTTTCCCATTTATATTAAAGCGGCGATCCTGTCATGAAATATACATTAAGTATGCTATGAAAAAACAACAATTGGCAAGATGATTACTTACAATGACATTGTAACACCCCACCATGCCGACAACGTGATGCAAAAAAATCTTCCAGTCTCGTAGCGGGACATGGATCGCCATAATCAGAATATCTACAGGACAGGAACCATGTTAATGTTTGAACCGTGAAATCTAAGGGGACACTCAGTCATTACATATACATATACATACACATACTCTCTCACACACATATATATATATAGCACAAAGCAAATGATACAAGACTAATTCAACAAGAGTTCGGAGACCTAATATCTCCATGAACTATTCTGATTATGCAAATGACTTCCTTATTTACGTAATCTATGTGACGTCAAGTGCACCTTTAACTAACTTACACAAGTCGTAATATTGGCATTTCAATCATTTACCGGTTAGATGAATAATGGAGCGTTTGCATCATTTATGCAAATAAGGTATTCATTAGCATAATTGGTATCTGTTACTGTTCCACCTGCCATAAAACACATGTTACATGTATAGCTGTCTTAAATGAATTATGGCGCGTTTGCATTAATTATGCAAAATAGATATTAATTACCATATTTGATATACATAATGCTACATGTATTGGCCGCTAAGGGGCCCAAACCCATACCTCTTACCCTCTTTCCAAAGAGCTATCTACCACTCAAAAATCAGTTTCATAACATGTCCAGAACATGAGATATCAAAACAGGACGTTCCGCTGCAGTACCGTAAGAAGCCGCTAGGGGACCCAAACTCTAATCGTATTCAGGTCTCATCAAAACCTACCAACATACCAAATACCAAGGCAATCCATCCAGTCATTCTCTAGTCATGCTGGTAACAGTTACATGGTCCACTACACACCCACACACATACGCAGACACAAATGCTACCCTATGCCATCCTCGTCCACCAGGACCTTTCCGCTTGACGATACATCGCTCGCGGAAAAGGCCCTGGTAACACGGGATGGCATCCATGGTTTTTGCAGGTCGAGCCCCCAAAACAGCTTCAGCCAATCAGAGGGGTTAAAACCCATTTGCGTCCACTCATCGGACGCAAACGCGCAAAGAACGCTGGGAAGCTATCAACCAATCAGGTTACGTGTTACGGCTAGCTCATTAATTATTCATGAGCTCCAACTGCCGTTTGTGCAAATAAGGGATAGCTCATTAATTATTCATGAGCAAGTCTCGTGGACCTGCAAAAACCATGGATGCCATCCCGTGTTACCAGGGCCTTTTCCGCGAGCGATGTATCGTCAAGCGGAAAGGTCCTGGTGGACGAGGATGCCCTATGCATAACCTTCTCGGCGAAGGTAACAAAATAATACATACCGGCTGCAGCGTAGCCAATCCAGAAGCTTGTCATATATGGAAAGAGGGGTATCTTAAACCTGTTGTATAAGGGAGGATACATGTACGTGAATAATGGAAGTATATAGTTCTTACAACACAACCTAGGACAAGCAGGGTCTTGGACTGCACTACACTGTACTCCTTTCCGCAAGGAAAACGCCCCATCACATTTTGGACCGACTCCTTGTAGCAACGCCACCGCGCGACAAAGAGTATCTATTCAGGCCCTGCATAATGAAGGTAGTTGAGAAAAGTCGACGTTGGCTAAGTAAATGTTTTCGAGGTTATGTTATCTATCAATTTAAACTACGAGTGTTATATTTGGAAATTTCTGCTGCAGTAACGCGGAAAGCTGCTAGAGGACCCATGATGAAATGTTTACGTTGTTTTGATGAGATCCACAATCTTCGACCTAGGTGCATGCTCACTTTGCCTGTGAACTATATCCGTATCATCTCTCTCGGGGGTAGGCGATCAGTTCCCAACTTACCTTCCTTGAAGGAACGGAGAGAAGCTGCTGCAGTAAAGCTCTTTAAGGATATGTTAAGTCCCGAACATCCACTGCACGATCTTGTGCCTCCTCAAAGACGCACAGTTACTGGCAGGCAACTGAGGAACAAGAACGCGTTCACTCTCCCCAAGGCAAGAACTGACAGACTGAAACAGTCGTTTCTCCACACTGCAGTCAGACTTTATAATGACTCTATTTCCTAGCATTACCATCAGCCTGTGAGTTCGGATCTATGCTTAGTGTTTGTTAATATATTATGTATTTTTGTTTGTTGACATTCTGCACGTATAAGTTTCTTTGTAACAAACCTACGCAATTCAGGGTATATTCATGTGTGTATTTCCCTGCCTATGTACGTTTGAGGAAGTAATAAATAAATAAAACTAGCTTATTTATGTACATGCAATGACGAGCTTAAGCCTACGTACCATAGATCTTCTGCTGTGAAACCGTCCAGGGAAAGGCAGTGCAGGCTAAAACCGCCCAAAATAGCAGCTTGGAAGGTGGACATCACACTGAAAGGTTATATAATATTTATTGAAAATAAAACAAGCTTTGTACATACAGAAAACATCTTAATTGTTTATCAATCACAGTTTATCAATGATTATACACAAATTGGCAACAACTTCTTCCAAATTTTACGCACCATGTTGTGTATATGAAAATGACGATGATAATAGATGGATCTGTAACCATAGTAACATTATCTGTTGTCTTATTCCCCGGCTGCCAAAAATCTGGGACGTATTTACTGATAGTGATAACAGCGGAGAACAAAGGCCAGCGTAGGGTGGTGTCCGAGTGAGGGGTGAAACGCATGTCAATTTCCCGTGTCTCCTAATCTCAGCACGAAAAACAACGAATGAAGAGATAAAATGGATATGTTATCTATATATGTATATATAGCTGGTACCGACAGTCTGTTAATGTTTCATCACGTAAGTTTTATCACCTTTCCAACCAAAAATCTCCGAAAACAAACATTTAAGTTCGCGTGGTTTTTAATTCGCGATAAGGGAAAAATGGAGTGTTCGCGGTGGTTTTATGTTCGCTGTGAAACGGTCGCCACGAAAACCGCGAACATAAAACCACCGCGAACATTTCTGCATTTACAGTATGTAGAGCAAAATTGTCTCACCTGTTTCTCAGTACCACCTGTTTGTTGGCAGGTAAAGTCAGGAAGGCAGGCGCCATTTTCCTCAGCAATGGTTCGGAAAGCAATTCAGAGATGGCCAGATGGAAGAAGAAACTTCCAACTACCGTTAAGATGTACTCAGAGTCGTAACCCATCTTGTCCAGTGATGTAGTGTTGACGTGTTTCTATCGTTTACACAGAATCTGATAACGCTTCAAAGTCCAGCTTACTGACCAACTGTCTGCCAACTTGGAGGATCAGTCCACTGCAATATATCGGGGGGGGGGAGATTTTACAAATAGCTTTCACTATCGCCTATTTAATTACGCCAAGAGTGTTATATTTTCGTTAGCGTTTGTGCGCTCATAGATTTGGTTTCTGCGCGCGTATGTGTTTGTGTGTGTATGTGTGTGTGAATGAACAGTATAACTCGAGAAGGCCTTGGTGGATTGTATTGATATCCAGTACGTGCGTAGGTCTTCATAATGCCTGGAAACGATTAGAATTTGGAACCCTAGCGGTTTGTTACAGTACTGCAGCCGGACGTCCTGTTTTGATTATTTGTGTTCTGAGCATGTCATGGTAAAAGTTGAATAGTAGATACTGTAGCTCTTGGGGCTTATAATAAGTGGTGTAGATTTGGGCCCCCTAGCGGCGTATTTTTAGAACAGCAGGAGCCGGCTTTGTGTCAGACTTTGAAAGAGAACAACTCAATAAGGAGGTGAAGGGCGGTAATGATTTTTGGTATGTTGAGAGGTTAAATGATGATTCACATTATTGGTTATTAGTTTTGAAAATCATAATGTAGTTTGCCTATTTGATAAGAAAATTTGATACGTCCGCTGAATGTAACATAAAATCTATGTTCATGAGATGTACCTGAGAAAGAGAAAAATATTGATAGATATTAACTAAGCAAATGAAGACTTTATATGCATAATTGATAAGAAAATACTATAACACAAGGGGTGGTTGACGAATCATTATAATTTTTGGCATATAGATAGCTTACGTGATGCTTGGTAACGTTATAATCAAACATCAAACGGTAATTTTGTAAACCATATTCTTATCGTCATAAACTATGAGAAACATTCATAATACATCAGTTATGAAATATATTTAAATCATTTGGCGAAGGTATGAGGTCGTGGAACTCTAGATTTTGTTCAAATTTTGGACCAGGAACACGTCTTAGTTTCTCTGTGGCTTATCTCATTGCCTATCTCTTACTATATGATATCATCTGCCTCCTTGCCCACTTAAACAGTCTAAACAAGCAGCGGGTCTTGGGCCGTCATAGTCGGCAAGAGGATTGGCGAACATCCTAGCCCAATACTCCACCATGCGATTTTGTATATAGTCCCACAATTTTATAGCATTTGCGGCCTTTTTGTGGCAATTCATTCGGCTCCAGTTCGGGTATAGAGCTGAACCGTGTGCGCCTTCAGTAGTGCGGGCCGGAGCTGCACTTAAACGGGGGTGTATTGGAATAGTTCTGGGACCTCAAGGTAAATCATATTGTCTGCTTTGCCTTGGAGGAAAGACTGATGATGACTGGAAATACGACAGAAACTTTCATTAATTAAAAATGACATGGTAGCTGTTGAAATATCCATGTTAACCCCTAGTGCCTATACTACCCCACCTCATACAGAAATGGTCCCTTGCCATTCTATAACAAGAAATACATTATTACATTTTGATTATTTCTTAATTATAAAGATTGTTCTCAAGACTGCTTTGACGATTTGAATAGCACACATTTGCATTAGGCACTTTTAACAAGCCATTAATTGATACTGTAATAGTTCTCATTACACTTGATTGTGCATTACATCAGGAATGTTCAGTCTTGCCAGATAAAACTAGTACTTATCTCGACCGGTAATCATTCTGTATTCATCTTGGAAGGATACAAGACGCGATATGCCCCCTTACATATCTTGAAGAACCAAATTATGTTTAGCATGTAAATTATGGGATTAAAAACTAAGATATTGATGAGAAGGCCAGTTCCAAGTTTGTACAGCTCCCCTGTCTTTAAGTGTGGAATCACTCCGAAGAAGAATGCGGGGATGGTGGCGATACGGAAAAGGAAGAACACCACCAGCATGGCCACACCGTTCACTTTGTACAGCAGGGAGCGTTTATAGCCCAGAGTGTGTAGGATCAACCTGGATTAGAGACAAAACAAATAATATTTTCTCTCAATAATAACACTTTGATATGACAAAAATCAATATCACATCATGACGCAACATTCTAGATACTGACAAAGGCATCACACTATTAACACCCTGCCTATAAGCCAGTTCACAGTTCAGAGTGCGCATGTGCAATGTGGTGCATTGACGGTAAATGCCAAAGTTTGCAGCATCTCGGATATACCTGAATGGGTAGGGGTCTTAAACTTTGGTATTTACCCACGTTGCTTCACACTACTTTTGTCATTTTAACTCATAACATGTCACTCACAGTCTCAGCGGAAAGTCCATATGAGTTGGTAAAACACATGGTGAATAATTAAACTGTTTTCAAACCAAAAAAATTGTACTCACCGGAAATTTATTTGGACAGTTTCTCCCAGTCCGAACTAATCAATGTGAAGGACTGGAAAAACCCGTATGACATTCTAGCGAGTTCGTTTTTTCTAGTTGTTGGAAAAGAGTTCAATTTTTCTGTGATTTCTCTGTTTTACAGATGTGATGTAGGTGTAGCTTACCTCATGTTAATGAAGGGGGTGGATAGTTCAAACAGAGGCCAGGGGTTGAAATACAGCGCCGCTGGCATCATCTAGGGAAACGTGTAAACATCTGTTTAATGGACTGTACGTTTAATATATGCTTATTCTACTGACAAAAAAAGTCAATGTCAATTCCAACAGATAGAGAATGTAATGCCTTGATCCAAGGACATTCTATATAATGTCCTTGCTTGATCGTAACCGTGAACATGGGGCCCGTAGGGGTTATTGCCGATATAGACGACTGCCGGGCTTTCAAGTCGGGGAGGACATCGGCTTTCAAGGTCACAGTTAAGGAAAACTTCACGGTGCCCATTTGTTTTTGTTTTTTGTATGTTTTGTGTGTGTGTGTGTGTGTGTGTGTGTGTGTGTGTGTGTGTGTGTGTGTGTGTGTTTGTGTGTGTGTTAGTGTGTTTGTTTGCTGATGTGTGTTCGTACTTGTTTAAATACACAGTCAGTAAAGAAGCGGGGTATCGGTTAATGATACCAATATAACTCAAGCATTTAAGTCCTATATCAGCAAAGAAAAGGCTATTGTAGCATCCTCTAATTGTTTGCTTACTAACTTTCAAACGCCGTAGGTATGAAATTACCGTTAGTTAACTCTAGGCTATTATTAACCAATTAAATAGCACCCCTCCAGTTGTTGGTGGGAGACTACCAGCCAAATACGTTGGCTCTTGACCGTAGACGGCGACGTGATCATGATTGGCTGGTGTAAAAAGGCCGGCCATAACGCGGCGAGTAGGGCAGAACGCAGGCCGGTACGCCAGGGTACCATTAATCATCAAGCGGTAAGCTTGGCGTGAGATGATACCGCAATTATGCTATGTAAAAAAGACTTGCAATAACTTACAATGACATTATAACACCCCGCCATGCCAACAACGTGATGCAAACAAATCTTCCAGTCTCGTAGCGGGACATGGATCGCCATCATCAGAATATCTACAGGACAGGAAGCATGTATGTATCATGAAACTTAAAGGGACACTCAGTAATCATGTCAATTTCATTCATTTGAATATGCAACATAAAACTGTAATAATTGTATTGCTCGTTCACTCTCTGTATATATATCTATGTCATATCTGGGCCGCAAAAACGTTCGATACGGGTGTTCCGGACCGGCTGATGATTTTCCGTATCACTCGGGGTTCTAAGTAGTATCACACAGGCTTCCATAGAATGTTTAGAATGTATTTCGAGTGCGCTGGTTGCGCCGCTGTCGGAAAATTCGAATGCCGGATTCGGAGGTTGGAATCGATGTTTTTACGATTTTTTTGTTCGAGGACATAACAGTATCTCAACTTCAGGTGCATTTCGTATTGAAATGTGTGTTTTCTCGGGTAGGTATGACATAAATAAAATACAACAGTATCACCCTCGGTCCCAGCCCGACCGTGGGTTGGATCGCCCGACGGCCGGCCTACGGCCGTGTTGTATCATATGTATACATCTACGAGAGAGATTTCAGGTTGAAATTCCTGAACCCCTGCAAAGATCGCCCTGCAAAACAAGATGTAAGTATTGAAATAACCACAACGTTTCTAGCAAATTTTGGAAACACTTACCGACGATAGCATAGCCAATTGAGATGCCTGCAATATATGCAGATGTGGGCGCTTCAAACCTGTCGGATAAGAGATGATACATTCACATGGTTAATGGCAATGAATAGTTCTTATAGCACAACCTAGACCAAATAGATTCTTGGGCTTGAAAGAACTGCACTTCATTGTACTCGTTTCCACGGGGTAAATGACTCAGTGACATTTTGGACCGACACCATGTCGAAACACCACCTCGCGACAAGGAGTATAGTACAGTCTATTCAGGTCCTGCATGATGAAGGCAGCTGAGAAATGATCGACGTCGGCCAGGTAAATGTTTTCTAGGTTTTGTTTTCTTTGTTTCGTTTGTATTGTCATGGTTTGTATTGCACACCCGGTAAACCGCCTTAAGGCGTAACACACCAGGTTTGTACTGAAGAGTACAAGCTGCATACCCGGACAGATTTATATGATCCACTCACACCGGGAAGGACCCCTACTCTTTTCGATAACTGTGGTTGGTTCTTTTACGTGCTTAAGGTGTGGCCTCCATTTAACGTCCTATCCAAGGGACGTCCTGAACCAAAGCTAGGTACGCATTTTGAGGAAAGTCGTGTAAAGTGCCTTTCCCAAGGGCACAACGTCAACGGGACAAATCAGGGAACCGCGGATTCGAACCCGGTACCTCTGGGTTCTGGGAAAAACACTATATGCCACTGCGCCACCGCGACGCCAAGTAGTATTATCTAAAGAATCTACAATACTACGCGTGTTGTTGTTACATTTGGCAATTTCTGCTGCAGTACCACGGAAAGCAGCTAGGGGACCAATGGTCGAACTTTTCTCTTGTTGTGATGATATCTACAAAAGGTTGAATGTGGGGCTTTACTCTATGACCTAGGTTCATGCTCACTGGGAACTGTGAACTAGCTTATTCATGCAATGACAAGCTATAGCCTACGTACCATAGATCTTCTGCTGTGAAGCCGTCCAGGGAATGACAGTACAGGCCGTAACCACCCGTAATAGCAGCATGAAAGGTGGACATCACACTGAAAGGTTATATAATTTTTAGTGAAAAAACAAGCACCCGGCTGCCAAAAATCTGGGACGTATTTACTGATAGTGATAACAGCAGAGAACAAAGGCGTTGGGCGATGTCCAAGTGAGGGGTGAAACGCATATCAATTTCCCAGGTCTCCTAATCTCAGTACGAAAAACAACGAATGTAGAGATAGAATGGAAATGTTATTTATAATACATTTATGATTGTCTGGTTACGACAGTCTGTAAATGGTTTTATCGCCTTTCTAAACAATAATCTCCGTATACAAACAATATGTCATCGGCCATGCACACTTTGTAGAGCAAAATTGTCTCACCTGTTTCTCAGTACCACCTGTTTGTTGGCAGGTAAAGTCAGGAAGGCAGGCGCCATTTTCCTCAGCAATGGTTCGGAAAGCAATTCAGAGATGGCCAGATGGAAGACGAAACTTCCAACTACCGTTAAGATGTACTCAGAGTCGTAACCCATCTTGTCCAGTGATGTAGTGCTGACGTGTTAATATCATTAACACAGAATCTGATAACGCTTCAAAGTCCAGCTTACTGACCTACTGTCTGCAAACATGGAGGATCAGTCCACTGCAGTATAGCCCAGAGGGGGATATTTTACACCTTTTTTTTAGTTTTATGGATCGTAAATATATCATTTATAGGTTTTCTGTAAACACCCTCTGTGGTTTATTTTGCTTCCGCTCTTTTCCATACAGTCTAGGCTGGAAGCCAGTCTTGTCAGCTTTGGCCTGCTCCCAAGACCCACTAGCCTCCCTGTTGGCTTTGACCCGCTCCGTCGGTAGCCTGGGGTCCAGCCTTGTTAGGCTACACCAAGTAATATTTATGGTGATGTCCGCGCGCGCATTGATTTTGGTCTGTTCCCAGAAAAAAAACCCAAGGAATTCCGCTTCCTGTAACTATGACCAAAGAGTAACGACAGTGCCGCAAATCAATGGGGTATGGAAAGAAACAGGAAAGGACAGCAACTGCTGTTCAACTTCAACTGATTTATTCAAATTATTGCTGTTTTCATGAATAAGATAATCGTTAGTTGTTACACTGTGTTCTCTCACTCAATTTGTGTCCTAACATTACCATTATATTTGAAATCTAGGCATCTTGTTTTTTTCGGCCCTTCTTGTGTTTTTTTTTCGCGCTCTCGCATTAGATTTAGGGTCTCCAAAGACGTTATCCATAAAAATTACTTGGTGCAGCCTTACCTTCGCCGAGAAGGTAATGTTTTCGTCAGTGTTCGTGTGTGTGTGTTAATAAAAGTAAGGACTCGTGTGTGTGTCTGTTAATAAAAGTAAGGACTCATGGTACTGTAATTACTGTAATATATTAATGATATTTTTGCTTCAGTTAACAAAATGTAGGTGCTACATACCCCTTACTTACTCCGTAGAATCAAAGACTATATAATGTCCTTGGTACAATTGAAGACAGCATTTATATGATCAAGACTACGTGTAGGTGTGCCATTTTAAACATATGGAATTTGATCCAAGTATTATTGGTAGGAAAATTGTGACAATACATATGTGGTCTAAGAATACAACACGGTGTATACTATCATCCTGGTATTTATGCCATACTTGGGCCGCGGAAATGTTTGATACGGGGGTTCCGCATCGTGTGATAATTTACCGTATCACACAGGGTTTTACTTTCATTACACAAGCTTCCATAGAATATCTAGAATGCATTTCGAGTGCGCTAAGTGCGCCGCTGTCGAAAATTCAAATACTGGATTTGGTCATTAGAATTGCAGCTGTTACAATTTTTTGTTTGATGACACCAACTTTTCTCAACTTCTGGCGCATTTCGCATTGACATGTGTGTTTTATCGGGTGGGTATGACATAAATTAAATACAACAAGATGTATTCACCACATCAGCCTCGGTCGCATCCAGAAAAATGTGACAATACAAAGATGTATGATACAGTACAACTTTATTGGGAAAATCATACAACAAAGGACGCTGTCTGAAACACCAATCTGTTCCTTGCTTCCGGGATTTTTTTCCTCCAAAAAAGTCAAACTCATAAAAATTGGAGGTACAACCAGGTTGGGAAAGGCAATAATGTTATAATTATCTACATAAAACAACTATGGTAAATTTGACAATTAAAAAAAATAGTAAGATAATATAAAAATTCTATCCCACCTTTCATGAAAACAAGTTTTTTTTTTCCATGAGGGCGTGAAAAAAACCCACACTATTCTACAATATGTAAATTAGAGTAGATGTTCAAGCAATTTTTCCAGTCAACATTGTTTTTCAAGTATGTTGATAATGTTTTTAAGCGACTGATTTTGTTAAATAGTCGGGTATGTGCAAATTGTACTTTCCAGTGCCTTCCCAATCATAGATTGACTCATAACATTAATGTTGTTGGCACATTAAAAACTTGCCTTTCTTGTTACATGAAGGTTACAGAAGGGAAACGAAAACAACAACACATGGTACACGTCATACTTTGTTGAAGTTAGGAAATAGGAATATGAGTTTTTCATGAGTACTTCGAATTCCCTTGCTGTTCCAGAGGCGAACTGTAGGCCAAGTTCACAGAATGAACCGTTTCCAAATTTGTCGATTTCATTTTTTGACGTTTATGTGACATGTGTTTGAATTAAAACACTTAGTTCAATAAATCTGTTTAGAGTTTTTGTTCAGACAGCTTTTGCTACAAAAGCTGAAGGTCTCATACCACAGTTCAAATGTGGGGAGTTCAGTACTGATCCCATTGCATGCTGGAAGGCACTGGCATTGTGGGTAGCACTGAGGGCAAAACAACACCATAACCATGACAACGCAGTTGCAACCAGACTATTTGTCAGGCTGGAAAATATAGTACAAATTGGTTCAATAGGAAGAATTTTTTGTGAAGAGAAATATTTTTACCCACAAATGCCCATTCGTATAGCCAGCAGACAAAATATTCTCCCTTTTTGACCGATTTCTATTAATTCACCAGCTTGGTACTAGTTTGCCCCTGTACTACCCATAGTGCCCTCTGCCTCCCAGCATGCACTGCGCTTGGTGAAAAGGTCTCTGACTTCAACAGTCTCTGTTTAAATGCTGCAGGTGTGTCTAGTAGAGAGACTCTGCGTTGTTGGTTCTTGGCGTCTTGATCTTTTCAATGTTCTTCACTATGAGGTCATGAAGGGCAGCCTGAAATAGAAAAACACAACAGTAAGAAAAAACACAGTACATGTTGTCTAAGAGCCCCAACATTAGTTGAAGAAAAAATACTGTTCCCAGGGTTTTTCCCAAATATTCACATTGAATGACAGAAAGGCTATTTTTCTCAGAAGAAATAAATCAACAACTTGCTATATTATTGTCATGTAACAACATTTATGTATATAATACACTCCTTTATGTCATACCTGGGCCACGAAAACGTTCGATATGGGTGTTCCGCATCCGGTGATAATTTTCCGTATCACACAGGGTTCTACCTGTATCATACAGGCTTCCATAGAATATTTAGAATATATTTTGAGTGTGCCGGTTGCACCGCTGTCGAAAATTTGAATACCGGATTCGGAGGTTGGAATCGATGTTGTTACGTTTACGTTTTGTTTGAGGACACAACTCTCAACTTCAGGCGTATTTTGCATTGAAACATGTATTTTTTCGGGTGGGTATAACATAAATAGAATACAACACGGTGTATTCCACATCACCCTCGGCCCAAGCCCTCCCGCGGGTCGGATCGCCCTCCAGCCATGTGGGTGAAACGGAATACCCTGTGTTGTATTCTATATTTACGTTTGGGACCAAATTGCAAACAACTCATTAACTATCAATGCATATATTACTTTTTGTGACCGCATCTGTAAGCAGCGATACATATAGAACACAACAAGGGGTATTCCGTATCACCCGAGATACCAGCCCGACCAAGGGTAGGATCGCCCGACGGCCGTAAATATTTGTAACAACATTGATTCCAACCCCCGAATCCGGTATTCAAATTTTTGACATCGGCGAGGCGCAACCGGCGTGCTCGAAATGCATTCTAAATATTCTATAGAAGCCCGTGTGATACAACTTAGGACCCTGTGTGATGCGGAAAAATATCACGCGGTCCGGAACACCCGTATCGAACGTTTTCGCGGCCCAGGTATGACATAACTATGAGTTACAGTATATAACTAAAGTCACCATTGCCCTGAGGAAGATGACAGACAGTCACCGAAACGTAGGCGTGAATAAAACACTTGATTGTTTTGCTGTTTACTCACATAACTGTTGCGGAGCTCACAACAGACCAATCGTAAGCTGATGAACTCCTTTTCGTCCATCTCCTCGACCGCCCGTCGATAGTCCTCCACGTGCGGGTACTTGGCTACTTTAGACACCAGCTTCCCTCTTGTAATAAAGTACCTACAAGGGGAAAAGCCACATGGACGGCCATGTAAGCAGATGGACAGAGAACATAAGGGAAAACCTTCACCTCCTCAACCTACAGTGTCAATCCTAAAGACATAGGGCAGGCTGCCATCAAGCCCTGCATCTACACTTAAGTCCGTTTTGTATAGTTTCTAAACCATAATTTGTTTGGGACTGTGTCTTGCGTAACTTCATGATGTACTTTGACTGTATTTTGTATCATCGTCGCAGTCACGTAATCCTTTCCCCAAAGGGGAAAAACAGAGTGACCATAAACCGTTATTAAACGGGATAGTGAGTGAGTGTGTGTGTGTGTGTGAAGTAGTCCAGGTAAGAAAAAAGATGCATTTCTTCAACTAATTCACCTACTCTCAAAAGATCAAACTCTGCATGGGGGGAATGCCTCTGACTTGAACTAAAAGGAGGGTCAGGTAGTACAAATGTAATTGTAACAGGTCTACCTTCAGGGATTGAAATACTGTTTGCACCAAAACTGGAGCTGTGCACCTAATTTTTACCCTAAATGGAAGCTGTGCACCTTATTTTTGACTGGGTGCATCATTTTGTAGGCTATAGAGCATTTAATGGCGAACCGCTTCGTCTAAAGGGAAAGAGTAGCCTTAGTCCGTGCAAGTCGCCCAACATGATGACGATGGGGTTAAGTACTATTATACACTAGTATACAGAATATCATATATATATAGCGAACATTTCTCGATCTAACTTACCTTGAGATCTGGTCGAGATAAGCTGCTGCCTCGCTTTCATACTGCCGCAGCTCGCCCAGCGTGTCTTCCTGGATGGAGACGCCGAAGTTGTTTCCGTCCTCGATTCGCGGGATCAGTAGCTGCACCCACATCTTCAACTGATGCAAAGATCATACCACAGATTTACATCATGAAACCTACCAGTGAACATGCAAATGATATGAAACAAAAGACTAGAGGTTCAACATTTGTCAGCAAATGCAAAATATTTCCACCATCATTCCTGAATTTTTTTGGAGGAACCCTAAACTAGAAAGGCAACATTTGCAAGATAATACAACATATTTCACTCAATCTGATTAGCGGGATCAGTAGCTGCACCCACATCTTCAACTGATGCAAGATCAGAACACAGTTTTGAATCAAGAAACCTACCAGTGATCATGCAAATGATGAGAAAGAAACGAAAGACTAGAGGTTCAACATTTGTCAGCAAATGCAAACTATTTCCACCATCATTCCTGAATTTTTTTTGAGGAACCCTAAACTAGACAGGCAACATTTGCAAGATAATACAACATATTTCACTCAATCTGATTCGCGGGATCAGTAGCTGCACCCACATCTTCAACTGATGCAAGATCATAACACAGTTTTAAATCAAGAAACCTACCAGTGATCATGCAAATGATGAGAAAGAAACGAAAGACTAGAGGTTCAACATTTGTCAGCAAATGCAAACTATTTCCACCAGCATTCCAGATTTTTTTTTGAGAAAGTAATTCCAAACTAGAAACGCAACATTTGCAAGCTAATATAGCATATTTCACTCCATCTGCGACTGGTTTGGGTGTTAAATATGACACAAACTTTTATGAAATAAGAATACTGGTCGGTACACAAAAATGTACATGTTCACAGCTCTGTCAGCAATTAGAGCAATGAGACAAACCGAATGTCTTCTTACCATGTTACATTTCTCCACTAGGGTCCTGATTTCTGGTTTCATGACTTCGATGATCTTTGTCAGTTTGGTGTTACAGGTGACCATGCCAGCAGGGTTCAGGTAGACCTTAGTACCTGTTGGTGAAAAAAAAAGAATTTAAACAAAACAATGGAGGTTTTGCTGGTAACAACATTTCCCTGAATCTGCAAGGTTTTCAAAGCCCCAGTCCAATCATAGTTTCATACACCTACAAAATGAGTGTTGGAGATATCGCTGATGTTATTATGCAGTGCCTTAAAGGAGCTCAAAGTGATATCAGCGCATTAGAAGTTGGATTTTAACATTCACTTGACTAAGTCCTTTCTATTAGATCTATCTACAGAGTTAGTCTAAATAACACAATCCCATGGAACGTGGACCTTCATGGAGCAAATATGTGATGTTCTTGTGTGGTGAGAATAAAATCTGGGCTTGTTTCTGTTTTCTTTATAATTCAAACGCCCAAAGTATCATACCAAAATCATGATAGGAATGTGCTGTTGACGATTGTGATTCCTGAAACAATGCAAGATGTAAGGACCAACCATTTGAATGGGGATGAGGGCCAGAGTACACTATGTGGAAACGGTCATTCGAGCAAACGACATACATTGTAGTATAGGATTGATACCTGTCTAGGTTTTTGGACACTGCCATATGCCCAGAAAAACAAGGGTATAGAGATAATGTTGCAATATTTAATAGATATATCAAATGTGTAAAAAAAAAAGAGAAATATGTCAAGAAAGCTCACCTTG
Organism: Branchiostoma lanceolatum; assembly: GCF_035083965.1. Classification (NCBI taxonomy): domain Eukaryota; kingdom Metazoa; phylum Chordata; class Leptocardii; order Amphioxiformes; family Branchiostomatidae; genus Branchiostoma; species Branchiostoma lanceolatum. The sequence continues at coordinate 14,917,348 of NC_089734.1, read as the reverse complement.
GATGGAGAGCTCACCTTGGATATCATCCAAACTGTGCTCCAGCTTCCTTCTCTTGGCTTCTGACTGAGATGTACAGAACAAGACACAGTTGTAATTTATTTCCAGTAAGTTTTCAGACTTGAGACTAAAAAAAAAACTCATTCGGTACAACATATTATTTTCTTTTTAGATTATTAGGCACCCTGAATATCACACCATATTCAATATCCTGGTTCTAGTAAATTTACTTTAGAGTACTTTTTTTTACGGGAAGACAGAAGAATATCCTTGCTGCAAGTAAAAGTTTAAGAAATATGTACAGGCAAGTGAAAAGTTGGTTCAGGCCAGTACATTTTTTATATACTAGCCCTATAGGACAAGTGATTTTTTCAAAAAACTTCTCCAACCCTGATACTTGCGGGGGATTACGTAGATTAGAAGTTCCTTACCTGATGAGAGTTGACGATGACGGGATCTGGGACGGGCACGTTCAGGGTCATGTGCATCAGGGTCAAGTCTTCACACTGAAACATGTCCGACTGCAAGGAACAAAAGTTAATTTCATAAATACAAATACTGTCAATCTTGAAAAGTTTGCAGTGGCCAATGGATACTAGTACTGTTGTGACCCATGGATACTGTCTTGCCACCGGGAGATCTGCTTGGAGATTATTCTTACAGCCCACTACAACAGGAAGAGTTGTACGTGTTAACTAGAAATACTGCAAGATAACAGTGAGCAGGATTTTAGCTGCCAATTGGCTACATTATACACCTAAAGATCGATAGAGGAGGAAGAGTAAAAGAATTTCAACACAACTGAAGATGGGAGTTATCACAATTAGAAGACTCAAATCTCTATTGTATATGTTTCAGGGAGAAAAGCCAAAGTGGATGCCATGGAGCCGCTATGCAAGAGAAGAAGATTACGAAGGCTACAATGTGTTATGCAGATTCATAACATTGAATTGGAATACAGTCAAACCTGCCCAGGCGACCACCTTTTCAACGCGACCACCTGGCCATGGCGACCGCTTTTTCTCGGTCCCGAAAATTTTCCCCATAGGCACAAGCATTAAGCTGCCTGCCCAAGGCGACCACCCGTCCAACGCGACCGCGACTGCCACGAATTGGGACCGCACAGAGCACAATCCCTGCCCATGGCGGTCGCCTAATTTTCAAGCGTGTGGTGACATCAGATAATTTTGCTGTCGGATTTCACGGAAATGTTTTCAAGACTTTAAAGGACAAAAATAAGATCAAAAATATATGGAATAGCAATGTTATAACATCGATTCCTCCATGAAGTGTTTTAATAAAACGTTCCCCCTATAAACATTGTAAAGACAAATGTTTGTGATGTTGTTGTGCCTATCGTAATCTTATAGTTTAACGTGAACTCAGTTCCGTTTAAACTCAACTTTCAAAACGAATACGTAGTGCATGGCGTCAAAAAGTCAGATTTCACAGAAATAACTATCTATTTCTTGTATTTTCAACAAAAATGTGTCTGTATCTTGCTAAATTCCGCCGAAAAATGACTTCGCGGCGGGCAAAACATCAGGTGAGAAATGTTGTTCCTTGGTTCCGACGCCATCTTGGATTTCGGGCGGCCCGGATTTGGCGTACCGCTGACCTTTGTAAAACATGATGATTTTGTGTATGAACATTTACGAATACTCTAGTTATTGGTGAAAATCAAAATTCTTATTTTCTTTTTATTTCCATGAATCTCACAAACCTTTATTGGACGCTGTGCGTTCTGCTGCACTGACTAAATACCCTATGATGCGGTGGCACAGAGCTTCGCGGCGCGGCACGACGAAATCACACCGTTAACGCGTTCCGTCTTCATCTCTAGTTGTCAGATCGAAAATTTTTTGACCCTTTCATCCAGCGGTCGGCGACCCAAAAAAGGCTGGGACCAGCAGGCGTTTTCTAGGGATCTGTCTTAGGCCTTAAAACTTCGATGATGTGCGTGTGTGTGTGTACTATTTAATGTAACGTGTGAATGCGGGAGGGCGCTGCGAGATCATCGAGGCAACCATCGTTTTGTAGTCAAAATTATGACAAAAATTTGTACACGATGTAGCGGTATACAATTATTACATCGATAACGGAAAATGTAATTTTTGTAGGATCTTTCTGTCAATGAGAACTGAACCTGGTGAGGGTCATGCTGTCTAAATTCACATAATTTTTTCATCATTTACGTACTGTATTTGAAAACCTCGACCTGGAAACATGTGAGTGGAATCCTCTTCATGGCGACCACCTGTCCATCGCGACCGGTTTTGCTCGGTCCGCCTGGTGGTCGCCTTGGGCAGGTTTGACTGTATTTATAGTCTGCTGCAAATTGTTGACACTTTTGTTGCAATCTCAGAATTCATGCTGTGAATTGCAGGTAGGTACTTTGAGTCATGCCAATACAATTCATTATTTCTTTATAATCCAGAAAAAATAATATCTGATTATAAAGAAATGCAACGGCTGTTTCTGGAGTGGACTTTTTGAAAACTTTTAAGTGTAACTCAACATACAAATGGATTATTGTTCTGTGTATGACTGTTACCTTGAGTAGTTCATCCAGCTGAATAATTTTCTTGGGAAAGTCATCGGTGACGATAGTCTCTGCCTGCAAAACATACAAGTTATTACAACATGGTGTCATTAGAATATTACAATGTCCATGTGCATGCATGATAACTAGCGTAGGATCCATGTACTTATACCATGTATTCACTGTACCTTCCTTCAAACGTGAAAACCAAAGATGATGACTGCTATACTAGTAACAAATAGTTTAGTAGGTCTTGCCACCCTCAGACTGAGGACAAAGCATGATGCTTTTGCTTTTTTGTTAGTAATTTGCTATGAGTCTTTGCTACAGCTCACGTATTTACTAGTAGCACACCGGGTCACCCATACTCTTCTCAATAAGTGTGTTATGGTCTTTTTTGCGAATAGCTAGGTTTGGTGCTTACGCTCCTTCACACACAGATTCACAGTGACAGGACGCCGGCTTTACATCATCATCCTAAATGACAAATACAATCCCTTAAAAACAACATGTCCGATCTGGGGCTGACCCTAGGATCAGGAAGCAGGGTTGTGATACTGCTCGCGCTAGGGGGACATGTATCATGAATATGTACATGTATCTAGACTTTTGATACATCGCTCGAAATACTGGGTGCATGTGCACCCGTGTGCACCCAAAATTGGAGCTGTGCATCTAATTTTTGACTGTGGGTGCACCAGTGCACCTAGATATTTTTGTAGGCTATAGGATAAGGGTACTATTGTACACTAAGTATACAGAATATTCCACCAGAAAAAGTAGTATAACCTTTTGCTGTACTTTATTTGACGTATCACTAAGTCTTGTTTGAAATTTTAAGGTTTGCTATAGAATTACAGATTTAAGTTCTTAAGAGCGTTAAACATTGTTATTATGTTTTGCTGACATTCAACTTTATTCTATGTGGTGCACCCAAAATTCTTTCTGTGCACCTAATTTTGTGGGTTGGGTGCACCAGTGCACCTATTTCCAAAAATGAATTTCGAGCCCTGCCTATAGTTGATAAACTTCCATAAAAGTCTTTCTTTATAGTCATGCATAATCATGTTGCCCTACTAGTATGTGCTGGATCACATAAAAGCAGGATGTTACCTCCTTGCAGAAGTGTTCCTTGAAGTCTTTGACCTGGTGGTACAAATAAAATGAAGTCAGTCCAGTGTCTGATGAGCCAAGTTGACAATCTACTGAATCTAGGTAACAATATAAAGCTACAATAAGCGCTTTTGTATAATCAAGTACGCATGTGCAGTGTCAAAGGTGAAGTCCCTGGCTTGTAAACAGTCCTAGTCTTGACATTGTCTAGATTTGCATAACGATGCCCAGACAGGTTTTGTTTACATCTCAGGGGCCTTCACCTATGACACCGCACATGCGTACTTGAATCTACGAAAGCTCTTATTGAATAAGCCCACTATCTTATGTACAGTTCTTGTCTAGACACTAATAAACACCAATGCCAAGTCCAAACGAGTTTTGTTTACATCTCAGGGGCCTTCACCTATGACACTGCACAAGCCCACTAACTTGTGTACTGTTCTTGTTCAGACACCAATAAACAACAATGCCAAGTCCAAACGAGATTTGTGTATGTCTCGGGAACTTAGTTTGACACTCTACTCACAGTGAATGTCAAACAGTGAGCATTTCAAACCCTGAATCAGCTTATTTAAAGACATGACTAAGTCTTGATTTTCACCATGACACCTTAATTTTAGGTACCCTGGACTTAGATGAAGTTTACAGTGATGACCAAATTATGATATTCCACAAAGTCTTCCCAAGGAAAGATTATTGAACAAGCTAAGTAAACATGAAACCTATATGTGCCTAAGCTTTCAAAATTACAATGTATCAAATTCGATATTTTCATTATCGATAATCTCTAAAATTATACTCCCCTCCCCAGAAGTTAGCCTGACGAATCGCGCTCCTAGTGGCCAGCCGGCCTGTAACCGTGGGGGTCAGTAACCTCCGGCCGAGAGCTTGTGTAAATACAGGCTACCCAGAAGTGACTTGCACAAATTGTGTGGCCCAAGGGCTGCCGAAACGGAGATGGGCGCCGCCTTATCATATGTACCTTCGGTGCGGGAGGGACTTTTTTTTTAAACAAAGATGCTTATAGTTCTATCACTAGCTGATCTATCCCTTGAATGACATTTACATGTAGTGTCCCTGTTTTTCACTTGTCTTCAAACTTCTAAACGCTACTTTCTGCCCCCCCCCCCATAAGAATTAAAAAGCACGTGTACACAAAAATATCATAATTTCTCTGTGATAGTCAAACTTTTGGCACACAAAACACCTGATATGACTACAGGGAATGTCATTCGTTAATATAAACATTCTTGTAATTTGCAAACTTGAAAAGTTCAAAATCATTGCAAAACGCAGGTCCAAACGCGCCATTCATGAAAGGGGCCGGGGGGAGGGGGGCACTAACACATGGCGGGGACTAGAAGACAAACTGTTCCCCTGGGTGGGGGAGTTTTAGTGTCACTTACCTTGTCATCCTTACAGAAAGACATATTGATGCTTTACGCTACACACACGGATTTAAAAATAAACGTTTTCAATAAATATTAGATAAGAATATTATTCGAAGAACCGTTCTGTTCGCATGGGTAAATTAGCGCATGCGCACTTTTCGGGATGTACCAGTTTTAATGAAGGGGGTTTCTTTCTCTTAGGGTTTTGAAACTGCATACATGTATACTGTATTGAATATCCAATATCGCATGAAATTGCCAGTGTTTTCTGCATATACGTGGTCTCCAGTTGAACTCAAAACAATTTTTTTTTGGAAATTCGGAACAGTGGTTGAAGGCCTATTCGCCCATTTTCAAAGATTTAGAAAAATGGCATGTTCCGTTTTTAGCCGCCCAAAGAAACCTAATGAATGCATACGGCAGCTAACTTTAATACATTTCTGGTATTGGATAAAATACAGTTGATGCAGACGATTTAAACAACTTTAATCAAACTTTATTGTCATTTTTCTCAAATCATAATCAAAACTGTATTTCGGGCCCCTATGCTAACAGATCCTAAAAGATAAGAGCAATATTGATATCATGATTCAAAAGTGTGTACATGTGTTAAATAATTGATATTACCATCTGCTAGTTTAAGACCTTTCACTGAGGACAGGGTGTAAAAGTATGTCGAAAATATAAATCTTAATATTTTATGATTTTGTGTTCTTTTACCAAAACAACGGCAAAATATTTTAATGGCAAAGCAGACATTGTACAATATCAATAGGTACACAGGTGCATGCAATAGTGCAAAATGCAACTCTTCTGGTATTGAACTAAACACCGAAGATGAAAAGTGTAACATTGAATCATATAAGTGGTAAGATATTTCATCATCATCATCATCGGTCCTCCTCTTACGACGTGTAGCAAGTGAAGTTTGCTCTCCAGAACTTCTTGTCGTTCATTGCAGAGAGGAGTTCTTGTCCTTCCAAATTAGTTTCGGTCTCTATGAGTTTCTTGAGTGTTGTGATTGGTCAATCGGTCAACCAATGTCAAATAGTCAAGCAACTGGATTTGATTTCTACATAATGTTACAGGTACTTTGTAGCAAATTCAAATGATCTAAAATGTAAAAAAGACAATAAACAGACTGATTCACTCACTCACTCACCCAAATCAATCAATTAATCAATCAATCAATCACTCTCACTCACTCACTCACCTTCTCACTCACCCACTCACTCAATCACTCACTCACCCACTCACCCACTCACACTTGCACACACTGTGACTAGCTCTACCTCACTGACCTACTCACTCACTCACTCACCCACTCACTGACCCACTCACTCACCCAGTCACTGACTCACTCACTCACTCACTCACCCACTCACTGACCCACTCACTCACCCAGTCACTGACTCACTCACTCACTCACTCACCTACTCACTCACTCACTCACTCACTCACTCACTCACTCACTCACTCACTCACTCACTCACTCACTCACTCACTCACTCACTCACTCACTCACATCTGCACATTAGAACCTAACCGCCAGGTGTCGCAGGGGTGCGGGATGTTCCGGTCACGTGACAGGGGGTCAGGCAATTGAGCATTACTCAGACCCCTCTGACGTGGCACATGCAACGACACCTTTTCACATCCGCCATTTTGCAGACTGGTATCTACCTGAGGTGGGTCTCAAAATCTTTCCCTAAACGTTTTAACCAACATTTCCTCTCTTTTCCTTCGCACACATTGTACCTAGATAGTCCTAGAATGTCCGGGAACGTTTACAGACGGTATTTTAAGCCATGTTTGATGTCTTGTTCCTCATTGCCCAACGTTGGCGCCGACTTCCGCTAGTGTACATGACACGGTTGTCTGTCCATTCTTGCAAACGTTTTTACGAACAGGTTGTTTTCTGATACCGATTTTTGGCTTAGAACCCTCAACCTAACGATCCCTTTGCTGTGATTTAGTTGGTAGATATCTTGAAGGCTTGTTTTGTTGCGTTTTTAGGTGTCAAATTGTTCTGGTTTTGAAATTTAGGGCAGTGAAACTGGAACGACACTTGTAAATCGCGCCCGTGGATGGAGGTTTTGTTCAGTCATTATATTCGCCCCCCTCCCCCTTTCAAACCGCACATTTTCGGTTTATACATCAGTTTGGAATGGATTTAGCGGCAGTAACACATGGAATTCGTCGAAAACGTTCGTCTGAAATAGAAGACATTATCAAATCGTGCGTAATGCTTCTGGAATGTTAGGATGGAGGAAAAAACGTGCAATGTCCACGTATATAGTAAGTCACCAAAATTTGCTGTCACGAGTTTTCAGGGCGTGACAAATAATTTAAACTTTCTTCCCGAAACTTTATCTTATCCCTCCTCAAAATCACCCCAAAAAAAGCCCGTGAAATTATGTATTAGACAGATTTTCGTTTTGTTGGATAAACGTGGTGCAATCATAGGTTTTCATACCGTGATTTTTGTCAGTTAGGACTGTAGTGTAGATGTCTTTTGCAATGTAAATTTTAAATCAATCAATCAACACGTTTTACTCATTTTTTTTAAAATTTGACGGTTTGAAATTATTGTTCCCACAAAAAGTTGGATGTCATGTTTTATAATTTCCATCCCAAGCAAACAAGTGTAAGGCAAAAAAAGTAATGGATGTATTACAGTCAAACCTGCCTAGGCGACCACCTCTTCAACGCGACCACCTGGCCATGGCGACCGCTTTTTCTCAGACCCGAAAATTTTCCCCATAGGCACAAGCATTAAGCGGCCTACCCAAGGCGACCACGCGACCGCCACGAATTGGGACCGCACAGAGCACAAACCCTGCCCATGGCGACCCTCTCATTTTCAAACGTGTGGTGACATCGGATTTTGCTGTCGGATTTGGCGGAAATAAGACCTTGACGGACAAAAATATATGAATAGCATCGATTGCTCCATGAAGTTAAGTGTTGATAAAACGTTCCCACTATAAACATTGTAAATATAACATAGGTTTGTGAATACATCGTAATCTTATACCGCAAGCTCGGTTCGGTTTGAACTCAATTTTCAAAATGATCACGTAGTGCATGGCGTCAAAAAGTCTGATTTCACAGAAATTACTATCCATTTCTTGTATTTTCAACAAAAATGTGTCTGTGTCTTACTAAATTCTGCCGAAAAATGACTTCACGGAGGGCAAAACGTTGGTCGAGACATGTTGTTCCTTGGTCCCCGACGCCATCTTGGTTTAGGCGCGTCGTAACGCTGACCTTTCTAAAACACGACGCTTCTGTGTATGAACATTTAGAATACTCTCGTTATTGACTAAAATTAATATACTTATTTTCTTTTTGTTTCCATGAATCTCACAAATCTTTATTGGGCGCTGCTTGCATGTAATTGCGAGCTCGGTGGTGGTATCACAACGCTCTGTTTTCAGTTGTCAGATCGAAAACTTTGTGCCCCTTTTAGCCAGTGGTCGGCGCCCAAAAAAAGACTGGGGTCAGCAGGTGTTTTCTAGGGATTTTGTCTCAGGCCTTAAAACTTGCGTGTATGTGTGTACTCTTAACGTAGCGTGTGAATGCGGGAGGGCGCTGCGAGATCATTGAGGCAGACAATTTTTTATTAGTCAAAATTATGAGGGAAATTTGTACACCATGTATCGCTACCGGTATACAAATATTACAACGATAACAGAAAATGTAATTTTTGTTGGATCTTTCTGTCAATGAGAATCGAACCTGGTAGAGGTCATGCTGTCTAAAATCACATACTACTTTCCATCCATCTATGTAGTAGTACACAGTATTTGAACACCTCGACCTGGAAACATGTTATGATTGGAATCCTCTTCATGGCGACCACCTGTCCATCGCGACCGTTTTTGCTCGGTCCCCCGGGTGGTCGCCTTGGGCAGGTTTGACTGTAATCAAATTTTTTTTTCTTAATTTTTTTGTCACTCTGTCCAATGTTAAAGACATAAAAGTCAATTTATTATGTAAAGTGTAATTATGAATATGTAAATTATGCAAAGGACCAGTAGAACTTTTGACTGCCTTGGATCTCTTTAGAATACTGGACTATAATGTTAGTATTCAGAGAGAGAGAAAAAATGACAATGCCAGTATAAGAAAAAGAGATTTTCAAGTTTGATTGATTATTCCTGTCAATGATACAGAAGTTTTGAACATAATTGATTTTTTTTTTAACGAGCCACAAAAGAAAGAAAACACTGATTTTGAAGTTCAAATTGTGACATGTAATATATACATGCATTGCTATTGGATGCAGTCAAGCCTGTACTAGGAGTAGCGGCCATCTCTTCAGAATAAGGATAACATGGCCATTGTCCATGTTCTCGTGGTTTCTTAGATTATGTTTCCCATAGACACAAGCATTAAGAATCCTGTCTATAAGGACCACCCTATATGTAGGATGATAGGATGACTACTAGTACATTCTTCAAAATCTTTGAGTGGCCACTAAAGACAGGTTCGACTGTATTTTCTTTCACTACTATGTTGTTTGCAAAGGTGATGTCATCCATTAAATAGTGGCTGTCAGAGCAGTACATACCATAGGTTACATTGGGCCCATCAAAAAAAGAGCTCTTTTACAATATTTTCATTGGTTATTGCATGATTGTGATTCTTCCAAAATACAGGTAAAATTGTTGCAGCTCGCTGAGTTATAAAAGACATCATAAAAATGATAAGTCGCTGCATTGATGAAAAATTATTCTTGGCCTCTTGTGCAACATTTGAGCGAATAGGGCAAATTACCTCACAACATACGAAGGATTTATACTTATATATTGTAAAACAAACCTAAAATTTATGATCATTTATGAGTACACAAGACACAAGATAACAGTATTGATATCAGCCCATATATTTTCAATATCCAAAGTTTTGACAGGGCTAAGTATTGGTGGTGTTAAAAAAGGTTTTAATACCGGGTAGGTAAATTGGGTACATGCCCAATCCACAATCTTGGTTAGTTTTCAATGTCAAAGTGTGTGGGTTGGTGTGCACCAAACTTGGCAAATGTGTCAGTGAGTCAGTGTACACTGAAGACTGAAAACAAAGATGGAATTCTCTGGGCATGTGGTCACCTTTAGTCGAGCAGGGCTAACATAATCACTACATGTAGGCTCAGTATTTAAAGGAACAAATAAAACTAACGCTGTCAAGTTTTACGCGAAGGGATAGTTTTGGATGAAACTTAGAACATACTGTAAATTATAAAATGATCATAGTAATTTGTTTTTACAGTTTTCAGAAATTATGACGTCGCAAATGTTTTTCCAGTGTATTACATGTACTACTGAACTAAAGAATTGTTTCAACCATAAACGTAAAACACAGCGAAAACCTCCCTTTTCCTTCTACGGTGAAATTCAGTCCCCGCAAAAAAATAATTAATGAATGACATAGAGGCCGAGGCAGGGCACAAGCTATTTGTAAAAATCCAATCTTTTTGAAGGGTTCTCTCTAACCCAACCATTAATAACACCTTTAGAGTGTAGATAATTAATGGCAAAATGATTTGACAATGTTTCAATTCCAGCTATATAGATTATAATTAGGATACTTTATTGGACAGGATCTTTTCCATCGGTTTCTTTCATTGGTTCATTCATTGATGACTGTAAATGCATTTAAGTTTGTGTGGTTTTTATTTCACGCTAAGGCGAAAATGGAGTGTTCGCCATGGTTTTAAGTTTGCGGCAGCGCTATATTCACATACTACTTTAGCATGGGACAAAAATGTTTGCAGTGAAACAGTCGCCGCGAAAACCGTAAACATAAAACCACCTTGAACATTTCTGCATTTACGGTAATGTGAACATTTCAAAATTTACTGTAAATGCTTTGCAGTTAAAACATACTACCTAACCTATGTCTGCATTTACAGTAGTTGCCTGGATAAGAACTTAAGACTATTCTTGTACAGTTCAGTACTAACAAATGTACATGTCATGTTCTTTCCAGGCCTTTTTGTGATAAGCGCCAAATCGTACAAGCAATCGACCATGGGGAGCGTGTTCGGTAAGCTGTTCCAGGGCCTGTTCGGTAAAAAGGAGATGCGCATATTGATGGTGGGGTTGGACGCCGCAGGAAAGACGACCATCTTGTACAAACTCAAACTTGGAGAGATTGTCACAACCATTCCAACTATTGGTAAGAAACTTCATACCATAAGAACTTTTTCTTGTTCTATCAAACTCTTTGGTCATTTGAGAAGACCGATGTGTGTAATTTTGACGGATATGATAGCTTTTCAGTGTTCTCGTCAGGCCTTTTAGCATAGGGGCCCCCGATGCTGTGATCTGGACCCCCGATGCTGTGATCTGGACCCCTATGCTGTGTTTCAATGAGCATAGGGGTGTTTCTTTCTGGGAAGAACCTTCATACATCTTATAAAAAGTTCATATTTGGCTTTCGAGTGAGGATGTGACAGAGGAAAAACTTAACTTCACAAAATTAATCCCTCAAAATGCAAGAAATGGTGCTTTATTTGGTTATGAATTTCAAAATTTTGTGCGGGAAGATGCCAGACTCCCAACTGTTATCATGTCTTTGGTGAGTGACTTGCGCCGCGCAAAGTTGCCGTTCTGTACCTGACCCCTATGCTGTGAAAAAATCTTTGTGAGAACTCTGCCTTTTCTAAATTGTGGCAGAGGCTTAGTATGATTTTTAGATTACCATCTAGGAGATGATAGATGTTTTAATGTGTCCTTCTGTTGGACAAACATGACTTAAATGTGACAGAAACATTATGTTTGCACCATAGACTGTGTAACACAAGCTCTCACTGCTGGGCTGTCTCCAGGACCTGTCCCTCCGTCTTGGGACGGAAATTTGCTTGTTGTGACGGGGAAGAAATCACCCCATCCAAAAAAACTGAACTTTATGACCTGAAATTGATTTAAAAAATGTATTTTCGTAAGCTTAAAATTACAGATTTAACGAGGAAAATTAACAACATGGGCTCTGAAACAATGAGTGGGATGGAAAATGTTTAAAGCTGAAGACAGCCCTGTCTCACTACTGTAAATGCAGAAATGTTTGCAGGGATTTAATTTTGCGTTAGGAAGAAAATGAAGTGTCCATGGTGGTTTTGAGTTAGTGTTCGAAACAATAGTAGCGCTACAGTCACACAATTGAACGACTTTTCGCGGTGGTTTTAAGTTTGCAGAAAAGAGTTCATCGCGAACAAAAAACTTCCACGAACGTTTCTGCATTTACAGTATTAAGAGCTCTATGGAGACTCTCCCTGCAGAGTTTGCAGTTTTTCACCTAGGCTACACCAAGTAATTTTTATGGATGACGTCCGCGCGCATTGATTTTGGTCTGTTCCCACAAAAAAAACAAGAAATTCCGCTTCCTGTAACTATGACCAAAGAGTTACGACAGTGCCGCAAATCAATGGGATATGGAAAGAAACAGGACAGGACAACAACTGCTGTTCAACTTCAACTGTTTGTTCAAATTATTGCTGTTTTTATGATGAATAAAAGAATTGTTAGTTGTTACACTGTGTTCTCCCATTCAATTTGTGTCCTAACATGTGTCGTCGACTATTATATTTCTAATCTAGGCATCTTGTTTTTTTTCGGCTCTCCCTTTTTTTTTTTCGCGCTCTCGCATTTGATTTAGGGTCTCCAAAGGACGTCATCCATAAAAAATTACTTGGTGTAGCCCTACATGAACAACTGATTGATCTTGTGTTCAAATTTATCCGTCCTGATAGGTTTCAATGTAGAGACTGTTGAGTACAAGAACATCAGCTTCACAGTATGGGACGTGGGGGGACAGGACAAGATCAGACCACTGTGGCGTCACTACTTCCAGAACACACAAGGTGAGTAACCTCCGTCAAGGGAGGTATCGTTTTTGATGTGTCTACATTCCCGCATACTTTGGACAGCATAACTCGACAAGCTAAGGATGGATTGTAATCACATTTGGTGACTGTGATAATCATAACGATCGCATACCAACTTTTATGAGCCTAAGGCGCAATCTAGCTGTCTTGAGATGAAATAGATAAATAGAAACAAAAATGTGTGTACATGTAGGTCTTAGGAAGACCAAGGTTAGGGTTAACATTGGGTCTTCTAGCTGCTTCCCTTGGTACTGCAGTGGGACTTCCTGTAACTTGTATTTTTAGATTCTTGCACTTTTCAAATCGACACTTCTTTACTTTTATCTTTTGAAGCAGTAAAGGCCTAACTTGCATTGCTATTGTGGTGTACTCAGCATGCAAATTTGCAATACCTGGTTAAATTCTGAGCAGAAAGGACTTTTTCTTTAACTGTTCTATAATTTACCATTGTACATAACTTAAAAAGCCATTTACTAACATTGGATATAGAACTGATAAAGTTTATAAATCATCCTTGGGGCAACTGCGACCCAGCCTTCTATAAATTCTATTTGTTTACCCTACGCAACCAATTTCATGCTCACTCTTTTAATTTCTTGTCTGATCAGCACCTTTTGGAAAGCATTTCTTCTTTCACTTACAAGGTTTTGTTGGTGACATTCCTTTTACCATATCCTCTTGTAAAGGGAAAGTCTCAGATGTTCTTTCCGAGTGAAAGCTAACCCTTAGCAACCAAGTACATGCTCACTCTTTTAATTTCTTGGCGGGTCAGCACCTTTTTAAAAGCATTTCTTTTTACACTTACACTGTGTGTACAAGGTTTTCCTGGTGACATGCCTTTTGCCATATCCTCTTGTAAAGGGAAAGTCTCAGATGTTCTTTCCGAGTGAAAGCTAACCCTTAGCAACCAAGTTCATGCTCACTCTTTTAATTTCTTGTCCGATCAGCACCTTCGGTAAGCTTTTCTTTTTACACTTACACTGTGTCTACAAGGATTTGTCGGTGATGTGCCTTTTTCCATATCCTCTTGTAAAGAGAAACTCTCAAATGTTGTATCCTAGTGAAAGCTAACCCTTAGCAACCAATTTCATGCTCACTCTTTTAATTTCTTGTCTGATCAGCACCTTTTGGAAAGCATTTCTTCTTTCACTTACAAGGTTTTGTTGGTGACATTCCTTTTTCCATATCCTCTTGTGAAGGGAAACTCTCAGATGTTCTAAAGCTAACCCACGGTTTCCGTTCCGTAGGCCTTATCTTTGTGGTTGACAGCAATGACAGGGAACGTGCGACAGAGGCTCGGGAAGAGTTGCAGCGGATGCTGGCGGAAGACGAGCTCAGAGATGCCGTATTGTTAGTGTTTGCCAACAAGCAGGTAAAAATCACAGATTCCTTCTGACATTCATTGTTTTAATGGTTTCCATCCCGTAGGCCTTATCTTTGTGATAGACAGCAATGACAGGGAACGTGCTACGGAGGCTAAGGATGAGTTGATGCGGATGCTGCAGGAGGATGAGCTTAGAGATGCGGTATTGTTAGTGTTTGCCAACAAGCAGGTAAACAACGGCAGATCCTGGTGAAAAGAAATTCTCGGTGGTGTCTTGAAGCACAATGGGTTACTAACTTATTTATCTATTGGCCGTTTCACAATTTGAACTATGCATGCACCATGTGATGCATTGCATATAAAATGTCAAAATTGAAGGCCCTTAGACCAATAAAACACACCTGGGCATATAGCATGGTTAAAACAAGAGATTTTCACAAGTTGGGGTCTTTGACCTTTGGCCTGGTGCATGCACATTTCAAATCGTGAAGCGGCTTATTGAGATTTACCACGTTTGTGGAAGGAGTGACATAACAGGTGACTGTCACCTTTTCATTGTAAAATGTTTGGTGGTTTTATTGTAGAGGTTTTAACAGTGACCACGAAATTATGATGTAATTTGAGTTTTTTATTGATACTCCTGAATTGTTTCAAATGCAAAATTGAAACCCTTTTTAGAACCTTCTTTCCCCTCCTATCACAAAATTTAGTCCCCTTGGAAATAGACGTTTGTTAAGGTAGAGATTTCAATATCACAAAATTGTTAATTTTGCCAGTAGAGATCCCAAACCAGAGCCTGCAGATTTTAAGATGTTCACTTAAAAGACAGAAGTTATCATTTTTGATTCCTGTCACTTTACATCAATGAATTGACCTGATTAATAAATGGGAGACAGTCGTAACACATTCCTAGAATCCTAATCTGAGTCTGTGTCAGATTGGGATCTATCGGCGGAATCAGTGATTTTGCCAGATAACATTTGATACCTTAACATACACAAGGTTTTGAAGTGTGGTGGGTTCTTAAACGTGCTGAAGGTTTGGCTCTCCTCAAATAGTTAACATCCTAGAGCCAACAAACACTGACTTTTTTTTTTCCGACAGGATCTTCCCAATGCCATGAATGCTGCAGAAATCACGGACAAGTTGGCATTACATAACCTCCGTAACCGCCAATGGTACATCCAGGCAACATGTGCAACAAGCGGCGACGGGCTATACGAGGGGCTGGACTGGCTCTCCAACCAACTGAAAAACAACAAAAATTAATTTCATCGCCAGCAGAAACACATGGTTTTGGGCAGCTTGAAGGGGGAACTGTTCAACCTTGTATAAAGCTATCCCTGATTGACCGTTGTAGCTTTCCTTGTAATTCTGTGTAGGATTTTATTCCTGTTTCGAGGATCTCTTTTGTCTGGATGTGTTTGAGTATGGTGAAGAGAAGGCTCTAATTTGGAAGCATTTGAAATGTTTTCCCATTTGTTCGAAAGCTATAACCAGTGATACATAACTCGAGGTATTGTTGCCGCATACCTGTTTGCATCCTTTTCACCTGTCTGCGCACCTGTTTCACAGTACATGTAGCTGCCACAGGTGCATCACATGGTACGACCGCAGTAATGTGTCAAAACAAGTCAGTCCAAAACTTTCAAACATCAGGATTAGTGTACAGATTTGTGAAGTTGTTTTACAAATAGGATGGCATAGGAGCAATGCGAAGGGGACTGGAGGAAGGTAAAGCTTTTGGGAATATGTAAGTAGAGACCTCGACAGGGCTTAAGACATACTACTCAACGTGTACCCAGAATTATAAGAAAAGCTGTAAGGGTTCGTTCAGGTTTGGAGAAGTGGTAGTGTAATCATTTGTTACATAGCGTAAGACCTTTTAGCAAAAAAACAAAAAGAAACGAGAATCCGATTTTCCTCTCACTTTGATTTTCAAGTTATTAATTAAGTGTTCTCTGAGCCCAGACCAAATTATGACACATAAAAAAGGTTGTGATTATATACTGCACAGAACCAGACAAACCTTGAACACATTTCCTCATTTGTACATTTCCTCTTAGTTAGTCGGTTACTGGCACGTAGGAGAAACTAGATACACACAGAAGACAGTGCAGTGTGTTGAGTAAAGTAAGCTAAATGTCCACGACAGGTCAGATAAATCTATGGATGGTGTCCGCAAAAACATTGACTTTCACCTAATGTCGCTAGGGTATGATACACACAGACAACAGATACTAAAAACACAACAGTTTGATGTAAATTATGTGAAATATCTAGCAAGTTTTGCAGCAAGCAGACATCGGTTATTTGTAGAGGACTGTTTGTTCAGAAGATGTACCTTAATCAGTATATTGTGTATTTTCTGTCTTGATGCTACTAACATAACTACTAAATGTCTTGCTTTTTTTGCATTGAATTTATAATTGTTGATGACGTCATCCATATGGTTTATTAAGATGGCCTCTAGGAAAGAAGTGAATTTTGGATTTACTCATCAGCATAGGCAGTACTGAGATGGCTGGACAGTTTAGTGGTGAATATATTGTGCCAGAGTTCACTGTCGTTATTGACTGTCATCTGTATCGCACTGGTTGTGTTTCGTCCGCAAACTTTACGACTGCAACTTTGCTTGCAAAGTCTATACGTTTTAGGTCCGCTTAGACACTCTCGACTACTTTTTTGGTGTTTGTTGGGGAAAAATCAAGTTTAGAGATGTTGTTTATTATCGCCTGCAGTCTGACCATAGAAAGGCACTCTTTTCTTGAAAATGATTATGGTAATTTTATGGACAGTCGGTTTGTAAGTTGTGAAATGTGTATAGTCCCAGTAAAAAGTAGCGACAACCCTGTATTTGTAGTTACCTGACAACAAAGCACTAATCGTCTAAATATATATAAAGATGTGGTACACGCATTTGCATCAGGACGTTTTTTTAGGCAAGGTGTGAAAAATCAGTATTCCAACACATTCAAGATTGGTCAGCTGTACAAAGATGTATCACTGATTTAATATTATATCTGGCATGCTAAGTACTGTTGTCCTGAAGTTGTTTCAGACTTGCGTATATGACATGATTTAATTAACTCCTGTTAGTTGAGAGAGAGGAGAGACCAGTGTATAATGTATCCGTCAGACCAGTTCTAGAAAGAGATGAAAACAGTTTGTCCAGGGAGTAATGATTCTTTACCATGTATGTATGCACTCTACATTAATAAACTTGCAATTACTGCTGTCACTGCGAGCTTTAGTTCTTTACTGTAAAGGTAGTGTCATAGCCTATTTGAGGCTGTAAGGGCAGTGAGTTGTTATCCACTGTCTAGGTAGCCTCCACCAGGCCTTCCTATGGGCGCATGGATCGTAGAATTCGGCGAAAAAAGGAATAATTGGCCAATAGAGTCAGTCCTCCACAGTAAGGTCAATGATTCGCCCGCTTGCGAATGAAACCCTCTGGTGGCCAAACTTCCCTGGCAAATATTCATCCTATAGCTGGCGTAGTTAGTCTGTTAGAGGCTATTGTCTTGGGCACGGTATTGGAAGGCCGAGCCCAACCCTCTCCTTCCACTGCCTTTTATGTATACCTCCCCAACTGAAGTCAGCTACCCATTTTTACACCTGGGTGGAGTGAGGAAAGTTGTATAAAGTGCCTTTCCTAAAGACACAACATATGGGTGACTTCGGGACTTGATCCCTGGATGGAAAACCTCAAAAAAGTTAAAGAACCCACCACACTTATCGAAAAGAGTATGGGTCCTTCCCAGTGTGAGTGGATCAAATAGATCAATAAACCTGGTATCTTACGCCATGATGCAGTTTACCAGTAATATGAGCACAGACAAGAGAAAATAAGTCACAGAAACCCAATATTTGTATGCAAAAGTAGAGACTTTATTTCACTTCACAGCTGGGATAAATGACTTTAAAATCTTAATCACGTCCTACCCTACTTCAACTATTATATGCACTCATCTGCTTAACACTGTACACAGTATAGACCCTGCCTGTCCAAAATCTCAACTTGCCTCAATGTACATTATTGGTGGGATCAAGTTAAAACATCAGTATTTCTGATCTATTGAAAAGCTGGCTTTAAATAGTTTGTTCTGCAAAATGCGTATCATTGCCAACTGCACCCAATGCAAGTCACACTAAGTTAAATTCCTTGGTTCAAAGATAGTCCATGGCAAAGTTGAGGTGAAAGAAAAATGCCTGATATGAAGTTCTAGTTTACATGTAAGACAAAAACAGGAGTTTGAATGAAAAAATCCCAGAAGTTCTAGAAAAGCAAAAGCCTTAATTGGGTAAGAGGAAAGGGGGCAGAATTCGGGGACATTCTAAGAATCAAGGAACATGCTATAGTCACAATCTGTCATGCAGATACTATCCAACGATAATCTTGGCATTAAACAGAACACACTAAGTTTGTCATGTTGTGTACAAAAGAATGCCGTATTTACCAGTACAACATTGGAGGTGTTGAGTTGCTTACAGAAGGTTAAAATACAAGTTCAACCAAATGTCACTACAGTGGACACAAATGCAGTTAGGACTGAAGCACAGAGAAATACAGCAAGCGTCTCAAACTCTCAACAACACTGAAGTTATTTTTTCCAGTCTCCAACATTCTAACAAAGGCATTGGCACTGAGAAGAAGTTAGGGAACATAGAACACATTTGTGCTGTCGATTGTAATGTTAATGATAGTCAAATGAACACAAGGTCATTTTGTTACATTTTCACTGCATATTACTTCTCAATTCCATGTCAAAAATCACATAAATTTTGTAGTTTTAGACTTTCGGACTTCTTCAAGCAATCAAAATTGATGATTTTTACCCAAAATTTAGATCATCAAAGAACATATTTTTTCTCATAGAACTGGCTTAATTTCCTTGAAATTGCCTGAATATCATCTCAATCAGTTAAAATGTACCAAAAAAAGGCAGTCCTGAATACATTGTACTTACTTACACATTTGTTAACATCTGCCTAAAATACAAATAATGATTGTGATCAAATATCTTGATTATACAAAAGGCAACAACCAGTATAGATCCGTTATTACACACAAAAAATGCTACCAGCAAATAACAAATGGTGCCCACTTGAAAACTACCATGTGACACTGAGTACCACCATCCATTGTCAAAACGCCATCAAAACTATAGTGACAGAAAAATGATTGTCCAATCTTACGTCAAAATTCTCATGCTTACGTGACTGTACAAGAAAACAAAAAACTGTATACCTATCCACTAAATATTCCTAACTATATTTCTTGTTTAAAATGAAACCTTGTCTCGCTGCAAGTTTGACTTTTTGAACTGTCCAAGTAAGTCCCTGACAACTGACTCTTGTAGAGCAAATTATGGCTCTCTAACGATGGTTATTTCACTGATTGTATACTCAATTATAATTATAATACAATAAACATAAATGCTGCTATGTTAGACTGTTAGCCTCCAAAACACACACACGGCTAAAGTTTTTACGTTTCAACAATCTCAATTCATCTACGATTTTTTTAACAATAAAGGCTTCACCCCTGTGGTGTCGCCAAAAAAAACTTTTTTAACTAACAGGATATAACAATTTGGCACATAAATCTCACCTGCATAAAGTGGAGTTAAAATTCATGATTGTCTTATGATTTAAATCAAAGTTATCTGCCATTTTTACAACAGAATATAATATGATATAAAGTATAATATAATACAACCTTTACATTGGTCTTTCTAATACGAAGGCTGAGGCCTCAACTTGAAGAAAAGTTGCCAGCAATGTCAAATTTGGCAGGACATTGCATGGGTAAAATCATCAGTACCAAGCTAGATCATCTGAATAATTACCATGGTGAAGTACATGGACATCTACAAACTATGGTACATACATGCACTGTATAAAACCATGGTAAAGTACATGAACATCTGCAAACCATGTTACATACATGTACTGTATAAAACCATGGTAAAGTACATGAACATCTACAAACCATGGTACATACATGGACTGTATAAAACCATGGTTATGTACAATGTCATGAACATCTACAAACCATGGTACATACAGTACATGGACTGTATAAAACCATGGTTAAGTACATGGAAATGTGTCATAAACCAAGGTTTAGATACATACTGTATAAAGTCATGATTAAGTACATGAACATCTACAAACCATGGTACATACATATACAGTATAAGCCATGGTATAGTTTGTTACACTCTACAAATCATGGTACAACCATACTGCATAAATCATGGTACATACTGCACAAACATGGTACATACTGCTTATACCATGGTACATATGAACCATGGTACACGTACATACAACAACTCATTATGGTATGTACGATGGTACAAACTGCATACAATCAGTAATATAAACTTCATACATGTAAACAAAGATGACAAATTATCATATTTGGGTTAAATCCACTGTATGCCATTGATACAGATATATCTGACACTACGATTGCCTACTGCATACTCCAGGATTATTGTAATAATAATAACAATATTCTGTATACACTAAACATCCAGCATAACTACATGCGTGTACATGTATTTCTTTTACGAATCTCAACCAGTGCAATAAATTATACAGACCAAACAATTCACCATCCTTCAAAACACTTACTAAAACCTTCTCTTGATTGTCACGACGTTACGTTTTTTTTAAAATCTGATTGTAAACGGCAATTTTTCTTTTTCATATTTCAGGAATGGTTAGGATTGTCACATTACTTTACAAGATAACAAGGAACAAAACAATTATGAAATATTGTTTTCCATGCTCTCATATTGTCTCACACCTCTTAATCACTACACTGTAAATTCTGAAATTTTTGCAGTATATTTAAGCTTGCTAATTTACCCTGCAAAAATATGAACATGTTTCTACTATCATTTCAACTGGGAAATGATACTGCAAATTCTTGATTTTCCGCATGTGCGAAATCAAAAGTGTTGCAAATCAAAAAGAGTTTACAGTAATATGCAAATAAGAGGCATGTAAACAGTTTCGTCCACTTTCCAATACACATTGCACTGCATCATGCTGGATTTAACACTTATTCTTCCTGTTAATATTTCATTCTTGATTGGTATACACATTCTTTAGATTGTCATTTTCTGAGAAGTACTAAACACCAAACATTTTCTCTAGGGTGGATTGTACATAATATCTTAACTCCTGGGCTAGAGTTTTTACCCAGAAGAACTTTGCGTGATCTGTCATGACGTTTGGAAAAACAGTCTGTTTAGAACTGTCCCTATAGAAGTACTTTACATCAAACATTTTCTCTAGGGTGGATTGTACATAATATCTACTCCCGGGCTAGAGTTTTTACCCGGGAGGATTTTACGTGATCTGTCATGACGTCTAGAACAACAGTCTGTTTAGAACTGTCCCTATAGAAGAACTTTACAACAAATATCTTCTCAAGGGTGGATTGTACATAATAATTTTTATCTACTCCTGGGCTAGAGTTTTTACCCAGGAAGATTTTACGTGATCTGTCATGACGCATGGAACAGCAGTCTGTGTAGAGCTGTCCCTAAACAGAGCAGTAGTGCTGGCAGTGAGGGGACAGCTGCTGTCGCTGTGCTGACCACGGTGACAGCAGCGAGGTGTAGGGACGCGGTGGTGAGGAAGGAGAGAGGCACGTGGGACACGATGATGGGGCTGCCCGAGTTGATCAGGGCTGCCACCTTCTGCGCTTCCTGGTTGCAGGCCTCAACCTGAATCAGTAAAGAAACAAGGGAATCAGAGACGGCAGACTTCACCCCCTTATGATGATAACACCTGACAGAAACTTCATTGCCCCCTCTTGCAGAACGTTCAAAAACTGCATTGCAAAACACAGACAAACAAGCAATCAGATAGGGCAGACTTCACACCCTACAAATGTATAAGTGCCCTCTGGCACCTTGTATAGAAAATGCACACTGCCCCCTCTAGCAGAATGTTCAAAAACTGCATTACAAAACACAGACAAGCTAAAAACAAGGCAATCAAAGATGGCAGACATCACCCCCTGTAAGTGCCCTCTGACACCACATATAGAAACTGTACTGCTCCCTCTAGCAGAACACACAGGAACTGCATCCTCTTTCATAATAAGGAACTACATTACAAAAACATAGACAAGCTAAAAACAACAATATTGGAGCTCAGTGTTCTCGCCAGGCCTTTTGAGCATAGCGGGCCGCTACACTGTGTGCCGACAAACCGACGCTGTAAATCACCCGCTATGCTGTTTTTTTACCCAGCGTAGCGGCGAAAAAAGACAAAAATACCGTAGTAAAAATGCAAAGGCACGCGTCTCCCCTGTTTCGCAGGAAGCCATCCAGCTATCAGCTCCAAGGGAGGTGCTAATTACTAAATTAGCACCCCGCCCTACCGCTCCGATCTTGTCTCGCCGCCCCTCCCACCCGGGAAAAGCCCTTAGCGGCTCGTGTGCCGCTGGCAGAATCGCGCGAAAACGTAAACAATAGCCGAGTAGGTCTCCATGTGCACAATATGCGGGGCGGTTCCGGACTATCAGAACAGCCGTAAATGTATCAGATTCCCGGGGAATCTCCTTATTTGGAAGTTAACAGTCCGCGGTTGACCAACACAGAAGCTGTTCTTTGTAAAATATTCCTTTCTCTGTCAGCGCGGGGATAGAATTAATTCTTAACTGTATTTCTGACAAATTTCTAGAGCAAGGTTACGTCATTTTCCCATCCATAACAGCGAATTAATTCACAGAAAATTCATTTTTACAAAGAGAGGAAGATAAAGTTTCAACTTATTTAGAAGCTTCGCCATGATTGGACGATTCGGCTACTGCAAATTTGTGGCGCCGCCCACAAACCGCCGACTTTCCTTTTAGCAGACTTTCTGCCGCCGACGTCGCCATGGTCGCGACTGTCATCAAAGGCTGCCGACTGTCAATCAGCGTCAGCTTTGTGGGAAAACGCGCGAGTTGGATCTCCGTGTGCCAGTCAACAGCGAACCTCTGACGATTTTACGTTCCCACAGCGATGCTTGTACAAAGTTTTTATTAGACGGAAGTTCCACGTTATCTGTAGGACGTAGAACAGCGGTTTCGGCTTCCTGGAACGGGCCGGCGGCGTATGTACTTGGGGGAGAGGGGTGACGCGATTTCTTAGACGGGCCAAAGTTCTCTAAATGCCGCGGCAAGGGACTTTCGTAGTAGGATTTTCGCCGCCGACCGCCGAGGGAAGATCGCTTCGGCGGCGATTTTTCTGGAAACATGCCGGCGTTGAAGCGTACTATACCAGGAATATCGATTCCTATTTCGCACCGAAGAAAACTTCTGACAGCGACGATTGTTGCGCTTCGACTTTAGGACAGCCGGACACAGCCAAAAAAAGGAAAACTGGTATCAACTATTGATATTGTTGAGTAGCTAAATAAACTATTGGTATTGTTGTTTCTGAGTTTCAAGTTGTCTTTCACCAGAAATATTGTATGTCAAGGTCCTGTGGAGAAGTTGATTGACTGCCACGATTGTCATAAATATGACCCTCAAAACTGAAAAAAAAAGCCTTCTCAATACCCTAAAATGCAAGAGCTTCCGGGGGGCTTCGCCCCCCTGGGTCCCCCCAACGGGGCTCTGCCCCTGGACCCCGTCGGGGGCTTAAGGCAGCCCCCGAACCCCTGCCCCGATGCTGTGAAAAAAAGCTGGCGAGAACACTGGAGCTGACTGCCATACTGGTGTCCCTATTTGCATTTCAGTGGATCACAGCCCAAGTTTGCACAGCAATTTTGTGTTTTATAAGTGAGTTTTTAAGCATCTTTCTTGTCTTCTCTTCTTTCAGTGGTACACATTTGATAGCGATTATTTGAGGCAATCACAACATCCTCAAATGTCCGAAAACATTTCAGCTATGATTCACTGAAATGCAAAAAAGGGACACCAACATGGTAGCATACACAGCAATGACAATGTTCTACAGCTAACACTACTGGGACCCAAAATGTATAAAATATGTTAATCCTACCCCTATACATTTCCAATTTTTGAAGACCTTTTCGAGACATTCCACCAGAATGTCTTTTTCGGGTTTTACAATGTCTTTATAGGGTCTTTTGGGGAGGACTTCCTTGTTGTTTTTTCAATTGTTCAGGAAATGTCTCCCGAATGTCTGGAGATATAAACTGTGAAAACTTGCATGCTTGCGAAAAACACGCCCATATAATTAGCCTGAATTAATTGCGCTGCCAGCGGCCCTCCCGATAGATCGACCTAGTTGGGGAGTCACAGCGAGAGCTTGTCACAGTAAAAACTTGTTTGCACAGACCACAGACTTACACCTTCCTGACACTTGCGCGATCTGAAGTCCCCTAAGGCCGCGTCAAATGTTTGCCAACTAATGAGCGTTACGAACCCAAATTTCCAACTTGGCGTACCTCAGCAGCGCGTACGCGTGTGGGGTCAATTTGATTTAAGAAATACGTTTTAATTTTTACCAAATCCTCGGCCACAAATTACAATACAAAGTTTAAAAGCTCCAGGAAGCAGCACGTTTTAACCTGATCATGATTTCGTCTGCGTTTTTGTGCAAGTATCAAAGGTGAGACAGTGATATTCAGCCTATACATGTATCGCTGTTTTTTTTTTCATTCCATAATGATAATTATTTTCAAAAATAACCAAATTTGTCGTGTTGTCTCCTTAGTAAGGTTGTTTGTTATCGGAAAAAAACTAATTGAGGGCTCAAATGAAAGGTATTGTGTGCGCCCTTTCACGCTGTCTCGACATGACAATGTGAATGTCTTTTGAATATCTTTTGACTGTTACGAGAATGTCTTTCCAATGTCTTACCTCTTCTCATTGTATCGAGGGCATTATATTGCTAATTGTACCTATAACTAAACGATACAACCAAGGACCTTATGTCCTTGATACAAACGATACGGTCAGTATTCCACAGTCAATGCTTGTCGAACCAAAAAGTTTCTTATCAAACTGTTTTCTCCGCGGAAGAGCTAGTCCGGCACCGCGGTCTGTGTAACACGGCGTCGGTAAAATATATTCACGCATGCATTTCTGTATAAGATCTCTCGCATGGATATGACGTGACCTGCCGAAATAAATGACTAAATCAGGACGGTAACTCATGGTCGAACTTTCGCCTCTTCGCCGACAAAACATCAGGTGCCGGCCGACAGAAAGACGGGAAAAAACAGACAAGACGGTTGCTGTGAGGACTGGCGGTTGCTAGGGTGTGATTGGCAGCTACTTTTGTGTTAAGTGGACGCCAAAAATTTGGTGTGCTAAAAACTTGTACATTTCTTAAATGCCCAAATTTCTTAGTTAAATATTCCATCTGGTTATCGACAAATGTGTTCCTTCTGGGGAAAATAACAATACTAGTACTTAATTGAAAATTTAGAATTTTTCCCACATTTCACGGACCGACACCCTCACGTGACCAGGCGCGGGAGCGTATCAATCAAGTTCCGACGTTGACAGATCTACCATTTTCTTATCTGGAATTTATTCTACTTGATCCCCGATACACTGTGCAAGACTCGTAGATATGTGAAATTGGTTACTAGTATCCTCGTTTCACATTCGTTTTCATCAAACCTTGATAACCAATTAATTCATAATATAATATAATATAATAGTTTGGACTATTCGCGAAATACTAGTACCACGATCTTGTCAGGAAAGACGCGGATCTTATAGGCAATATGCCTCCTATCCGAACACTATGTTATGTTATGTTATGTTATGTTATGTTATGTTAAGTTTGGTAGTGATCCGACTACTGTATTTGCTTACGGGGAGGAAAGACAACGGAAACAGTTTTAGAATCAAGTCAATGTATTTGAACAATCATCTGATGATTAACTGTGCCCAACGAAATTATGTGGATAAAACTAAACAATGAAGTAAAGGCAGTTCTTATAGGAATGAATTACTTAGTTCTCCTAAACAAGTTAAAATCCACATACGCTCGTCGCGACTTGTCTCCCAACAAGACAGCGTGGTGCCGCAGGCCTGTCAAAATTGATTGATGAACTCCGACCGAAACCCTCGAAACGGCGGTCTGAGCTCAGATCAAAGGCTGTGCGCGGCGGTACAATTTGACGAACGTTGTTCGTTCGATGTTTAATAGAAATTCTGTTTTAGTTAAATTTTACCGACAGTCACGCCGCACAAAAAAATACGCTGCCATGGCACAACATTTTGGTGCCTCCACGTGTATCTTCATTTCTGCGACTGTGACCGCTTTTTTGCTGCTGAAATCAATTTTGACACAAAAGATCAACTATTGCACTATTGCGGAATGCCATTTTTTACGGACTACAGGGTTTGAACCGATCAAGCATTCTTTATCAGTTTGTAGGTGTTTAAACTCCGAAATGTTCCAGATATTTTTGAGACAATGCAGATCGGAGCTGCTATACGTAGGAAACGCTAACAACGCTGAGGAAAACCATTGGGAAAACAAAGGCCGTTTCAAAACAAAGCCGACGGAGTCTATTGTGCATCACGTTTTCTTCTGTGTCGATAGTGACTAACTGAAAACAAAATCTTTGGAAATACTATGATATATGGTCGTACAATCCCCCTCTCTTTTTATAGAATACCGTAAGCTTCATTTGTTACAGATTATTAACTTTTTTTAATGTTCTCTTTTATACATACAGATGCGAAGAATACAAGTGCATGAGGAAGAATACTACCAGGCGACTTGTTCTTCCCAAGGACATTATAAAATGTCCTTGTTCTTCCAAAGCGTTTTTATTATTATAATTTACTTCTGGTGGGAAGAGCGATATTTTGTTGTCCTTGCACTACATTTCAGTGCTGTTGGCCCTGTTTCGCCCTGTTTATTCGAGTACTGTTTCCTTTCATTGTTAGTTATTTTATTACAGGTCATTCGTTTCACGCTTTAACAGTATAGTATTTGTAATATTTTTGTCAGTCGATTTCGTTCTCTACGTATACTTACTTTTTAAACAAAATGCTAAAAAGATGGTAAAGGTTTCCGACTTTCAGGGGCTATACTCAGCAAGAGATTAGAGAGTGGTTTTATTGGTGCGCACAGTAGGACGGGTCGGTACCAGACCTGTCAATTTATAAACCCATTGGCGTTCCCGATATTCCAGTGAGTGGATTTTGTGTCAGTTTCTTCATGGCTTTAATATAATATACATTCTGTTGTGAGGATTCAAAATTGGAACATATATCAACTACGAAGAACAAGTAATTTGAAGGCAATTATATATATGATGATAAACATAGATGATTCAAAAACTTACGTCTTTGTTTTGGTTTCTAAGTGAAGCCGCAGTTATTTTTTTTTTCAGTAGTCTAGTGTAGATTACAAACCTACCGTAGATCCGAGCAAGGACATTATAATAATGCCCTTGATCCGAGGTAGATCCATTGTCTGCTTCAGCTCCGTCAATCGAGAACTTACCTTTCTTCATATTGAAGAGTTATAATTACAAAACCCTTTCGTTCATAAGCTTGGGGATGTAAACGCTGTTTTGTTTTGTAGACATTCTTCCGAATTATGTTAGTTAAACGACAAACCGTGTTAATAAATGTGCGTCCCAAATACAATTTTGCTAGTAAAAATGATAAACACGAACGTCAGCAAAAAGTATGCTGAAACTAGAAAGGCCGTCATTTGCCCCTGAGCAAATACAGCATGTTTAGCCATACTCCTCCCCATGCAAGAAGTGGGCTGTCCCAAAATAATGCCTGGGCAAATCGAAATATTAACTGCATGTAGAAAGGCAACATTTGCGAGAGCATCATACTTCGCCAATCTCCCTCCCGATGCATAAATCGACTGTTCCAAAATCACCCGTGCAAAAAAATTCTCTCTACAAGTTCTGTGAGACCCCAAGAGCTTCTTACTGCAAAGGCTTGCGTGTGTTCCTGCAATATGACCTCAGGTGACTTAAATAGAACACGCGTTCTTTGGCCAGTGGCAAATGGAACGCGGGGATCCTTAGATAGAACATGGATTCCTTGGCCAGCAGCAAATAGAACATGGAACAGGGATACCACTTTTGGCCTGTTTTTGGTCTGAAAATGGGCCCAAAAGTCCCCAAAATGAAGCATTCTGAAGTGATGTACACCAGAATTGTGATTGAAGTCCTGTAGGGACATGTTCAAGGCACCCTTGTACCGAATTTCAGGTCACTTGCTTGCAATACCAGGGCACAGGAGCCCAAAATATAAAAATTGTCTAAAAATGCCCCAAAAAACCTCCATAAAAATGATTTTAATGCCTGTTTCAACAAAATTTGAAAATCACCTAAGGGTATTTGCCATCTTTACCTACATGCCAAATTTCAGGCCGTTTGGCCCAAAAATGACGGAGTAGATTCCATTTGAAGATATGGCAGGAGAAGAAGAAGAAGAACGTGAACAAAAACAATATGTTGAGCCATACTAGGTATGGCTAAACATAACAAGGGAAAAACGAAACACAACCCAGAACAAACAAAAACAGGGCAAAGACACATTGGACCAAACGGTTTGAATAGATTTTCTTCGACGATCGTTTCGGCGTACCTGTATAAAAAAAGGAAATATACCAGAGTTACCAGATGCAAATAACAGTTGGCCCTTTCAAATCAAAGAATCGAGTAGCAATAGAGACTCTAAAGGATATGTCTTTGGAAGTTGCAAGCGTACTGCTAACGCTTTGTAGTTTTCAAAAAAAGACAAATTAGCTCTTTCTCCAAATGCTGTCTCATTCAACTCAGAGGTAACTGTAAAACAATGGACATAGAATCGGCGTTTGTTGCCCACCTGAATCCGCATTTGTTTACTTCTCGACGCTGCAAAGCTAGCGGCAGACAGTGCCAGACACAGATGTGTATTGTAATCGAGAAATACTCTCCGACTCACTTCTTTGTTTCATTTGAGAAGAAGAGCGAGATTTTTTTGCTGTTTTAAAAAGTAAGTGATAAAGAATAAAGGAAAGCATATTCTTATAAACCAGTTAGGCCATGTATTAAATCGCATGTCTTCTAAATTCCTGCCACATGTATCTCTTGCTGTGAGTGTGACCTCCATCGGTCTCCCAAAGTGGGACACCTTTAGAAAAACTGATAATTTATTCACTATTCTTATGCACGGTCACAAACGCGCTCCCATTCTCGCCATGATGTAAATGTAGTCTTTCACAACTACGCTCCAGCAAGAACATTATAAGGTCCTTGGCTCCAGACTATAAGGAGAATGATTTTTAAGGGCGTTTGGCCACAATCAGGGTAACATTTGCCCGTGCAAAAGGGGAAACGATACCATTCTGTCTCGCTGGTAGCTTTCAAGTGTTGGCGGATGATTCGGTCACGTTATATTTGAAGAAATGCTCCAAACAAACATTGAACAGCCCAAGGAGGTTTGAACAGCCGTATCAACTTCTCAAAGTAATCTCCGGCACACTTCGTAGAATCAAGGCTGGGTAGAATCAAGGACATTATACTAGTAATTTCCTTGGACCAAGGAGGTTAGGCAAGAGATTCTTACTACGACACATCGGTATCTTCTGTCATTCAAGTTGTAGTGACAATAAAAACAATTGAATTAGTTCCGTTGAAAACAAAGCGGGCTGCTGTTTACACGAGGTCTGTTGCGCTTGTGTTGAAGTTACTAGTATGCTCATTCTCCTCGGCCAAGTAAGTAGCCAAACACGGAACTTCCAAGTTCTGCACAGTACGCCACGCGACGCGCCGCTCCTCCCTTTGTACAATCCGGCAGATTTAATCTTGGTACAATGTGTCAAAGGAGCCGCTTATGTCAATCAATCCAGCAGCGCTTTGCGCACATGTACAGACCAGTCTATCGTCCTCTTGTGTCTAAAATGTTGGCCATAGGTTTTTAGAAAATTGAATCAATCTTAGCCAAAAATGTAACAACGCAGAACCGAATTGGTGCTATCAAAATCAAACAAAAGTGTTAATATATGGATCTCACCGTAACCATACCCCACACCGCGTCAAGGACTCACGGTTCCTTTGAATTAATGTTTGAAAGGTTTGTTACATGATACTAGTACTAAATATTCAGCCCTAGAACATAAAATGTCAATATATTTCGCTGTAAACATAATATGGAGCATATTTTGTCAAAAAGATCTTAAATTTTGGAGTTCTCTAGAGGATGACTTCTACCAAGGAGGTTTAAACCTCCTTGCTTCTACACAACTCTACCGAGTGTTCCAAATATGGGAGTCGTCGGCACGTCGAGGCTTATTTGCATAAAAACACAGATCGGAAAGGCGCGCCACTTCCGGCCCCTCGTAAACAGCGAACTCAGTCTCCTTGTTGCGTTGGAAGTTGGAACTCATGATCGACGGTAACAGGATACATGGTCATATCACATATATCAACGGCACAAACTACGCCAGGGACGCTGGACAAAATATGGTGTCCCAAACTCGCCAGGCCGACGCATTTGTCGGAGATATGCTAACACCCTACTTAGCATATTTCGCGCCATTTTGAAACCCCGGTTTCATTTTTTGATCCGCCGTGATTGTTCTCTCTCTTTCCATTTTATCAAGGAGATTTTATACTGAGAAAACGCTGAAAAAGTCGGCGGACGGAAGGGATTATAAACCTGGTGCACATCGAACTGCACATGAACAAAATCCACCATTAATTTTTCAAAACGAATTTCATTGTAATACTGGCAGTGATGCAGGGGCAGTCACTTTGCCGCCAGATCTGTTTGCCGCCAAGCTATCGGGTTAAACGCCTGAAAGCAAGTTGACAAACTCACTCTCGACAGTCTTAACCTTGCCCCCCAAATGACCAGAGGTGGCCGAGGTTTTGTTACAATAGGTAAGTAGGCAGGTAACGATTTTACTGCAGCATTAGTTTAATTTAGTTACACAATGTGACAATCTCTCGCTGACATAGTGTTGGGTCGGTCAGTCTGGCGGACCGCGGCATTAGGTATCACCCAGGGCGCTTCCACACAGTCACGCACTGCGCAAAACGAGTGTACGTACGCGGCTTTCAGAGGCAATTCGGGGGGCGGGACGCAATTAATGGTCTCCATGGGGTGTCTCTGCCTTCCGTGTGAACAGAGAATGTATACAAGATGTCTTTCCCCGGTTAAAAACATGTAGTTTCCGGAGCATAATGTCTTCTTCGGGTCCTTCAGTACCGTCCTTTGTTCCGGAATGTTAAGAAACCGATAGACATTTTATAGATATTCTAGGCCCCAGTAGTGTAACCCAAAGGTCACTGACCTGTAGGGGTGTGGTGTTGGGTGTGACCGGCATCACTATGGCGATGATGTCACCCTCGATACTCAGGTACCCAAACACGTCACACTGAGGCTGAAACAACAGTCAAGTCATGACGTTTCTGGTGAACATGTTAACTTAAATGGAGGTCCTGAAAGCCACACATCAAGCCTGTACTAAAAATCCCACACTTATCTATTTATTGTCAAATGCAACAGTACATTATACCGACTCTCAAGGCAGCAGAGCTGATATTGGAGAGTCGACATGTATGGACAGACTGATACCATAAGCAATGGAAAATTTACACAACACTAGTTTAGATAAAATGCTACAATCAATCAATAAACATCAGCCTACAATCCAGTTTACCATTGTTGAGTCATATGATGAAATGCATAAACACATTATTATATACATGAGATAAAACAGTAACAGCTTTTTTCCAGGAACTGCAAAACTCGGAAACTCCCTCCCAGCCCA
Organism: Branchiostoma lanceolatum; assembly: GCF_035083965.1. Lineage (NCBI taxonomy): Eukaryota > Metazoa > Chordata > Leptocardii > Amphioxiformes > Branchiostomatidae > Branchiostoma > Branchiostoma lanceolatum. Next base: position 14,885,349 of record NC_089734.1, on the reverse strand, counting down.
CTGCTTTCCCCCTGAATATAACCTACAAACCTTCAAAACAAACATACACCGCTGGCTCTCACCTATGCCACATTAGTTCAATTAGTTCAATGCTGAGAAGTGGCCCCTTATGGCCTTGCATTGAGCGAGATCATTAAAAAAAAAAAAGACTCATCAAAAAGAGTAGGGGTCCTTCCAAGTGTGAGTGGTTCAAAACCTACAGTCCTATGCATGGCCCCACATAGGGCAATTGTCGTATTGAGGTCGCCTGAGTTAGCACCGAATGGGTAACCCAATAACAATTTAATTAATCTAATTAATGGGAGTACTTACCACCGACACATGGTTCCGCAGCTGTTGGATGACCTGTGTGACGGTGATGGGTCCGATACTGGCCTGTCTGGACACCAGATCCACATACCAACCACTGTACAGCATGGCCAACACTCCGCCTGTAGGGTACAACAAACAGAGATCAGAGCTGTGTACCTAAACACAACACCACGTACCAACCGCTGTACAGCATGGCCAACACTCCACCTGTAGGGTACAACAAACAGAGATCAGAGCTGTGTACCTAAACACAACACCACGTACCAACCACTGTACAGCATGGCCAACACTCCGCCTGTAGGGTACAACAAACAGAGATCAGAGCTGTGTACCTAAACACAACACCACGTACCAACCGCTGTACAGCATGGCCAACACTCCACCTGTAGGGTACAACAAACAGAGATCAGAGCTGTGTACCTAAACACAACACCACGTACCAACCACTGTACAGCATGGCCAACACTCCACCTGTAAGGTACAACAAACAGAGATCAGAGCTGTGTACCTAAACACAACACCACGTACCAACCACTGTACAGCATGGCCAACACTCCACCTGTAAGGTACAACAAACAGAGATCAGAGCTGTGTACCTAAACACAACACCACGTACCAACCACTGTACAGCATGGCCAACACTCCACCTGTAAGGTACAACAAACAGAGATCAGAGCTGTGTACCTAAACACAACACCACGTACCAACCACTGTACAGCATGGCCAACACTCCACCTGTAAGGTACAACAAACAGAGATCAGAGCTGTGTACCTAAACACAACACCACGTACCAACCGCTGTACAGCATGGCCAACACTCCGCCTGTAAGGTACAACAAACAGAGATCAGAGCTGTGTACCTAAACACAACACCACGTACCAACCACTGTACAGCATTGCTAACACTCCGCCTGTAAGGTTCAACAAACAGAGATCAGAGCTGTGTACCTAAACACAACACCACGTACCAACCACTGTACAGCATGGCCAACACTCCACCTGTAAGGTACAACAAACAGAGATCAGAGCTGTGTACCTAAACACAACACCACGTACCAACCGCTGTACAGCATGGCCAACACTCCGCCTGTAAGGTACAACAAACAGAGATCAGAGCTGTGTACCTAAACACAACACCACGTACCAACCACTGTACAGCATGGCCAACACTCCACCTGTAAGGTACAACAAACAGAGATCAGAGCTGTGTACCTAAACACAACACCACGTACCAACCGCTGTACAGCATGGCCAACACTCCGCCTGTAAGGTACAACAAACAGAGATCAGAGCTGTGTACCTAAACACAACACCACGTACCAACCACTGTACAGCATGGCCAACACTCCGCCTGTAGGTACAACAAACAGAGATCAGAGCTGTGTACCTAAACACAACACCAAGTACATGTACCAACCACTGTACAGCATGGCCAACACTCCACCTGTAAGGTACAACAAACAGAGATCAGAGCTGTGTACCTAAACACAACACCACGTACCAACCACTGTACAGCATGGCCAACACTCCACCTGTAGGGTACAACAAACAGAGATCAGAGCTGTGTACCTAAACACAACACCACGTACCAACCACTGTACAGCATGGTCAACACTCCGCCTGTAGGTACAACAAACAGAAATGTCTACACAAACTGTACAACAACCAGAGTTGTAACTACACATTTAAGCCTGTACAACACCGAGTTGTAGCAACACAGACTGCATAACATGAGTTTTAACAGGTACAGACTGGATGAGTGGCACATGTAGCTATACATTGTACACGAAATAGATAAGATTTTGTCACAGCTTCACGGACTGCACATGTATGTAGTATGAGCTGTAACTTACACCAGGGGGACCTAAGCATTCGCACAAATTTTATGAGATTTGTACAAATTTTATGAGAAACACACAATGATTCACTATGCAAAAACACACAAATCTTATGAAAAACGCACAAATCACTATGTGAATACACAAATTTTATGTGACATATGTGTCTTTTTATCCAAACCGGCCAACCGCTGCATGGATCACGTGACAAAGCGGGATTTTCAAGATGGCGTCGTTGAGATGCGGCAACAGAGAAGACGATGTGACACGCCGAAATGGAACAAAAGAATCATAAGCTCACAGGCAATCTAATATGTCCTCGGGACAGTATGCGCCGGTTCAATGCTTTAGAATCAAAATATCTTGAGTAGAAACACTAAGAAACATGCTATGCTGCAGTTGAAAATCAAGATAGAGTTTGCAGATTCTTTGGGTGTATGGCTGAAACAACCAGAGTAACATACATGTCAGGCATGACAGCACATGTTTGCTGCCTGAATATCCAAATGCCGAAATATCCAAAATCAACAGAATATTGAGTAGTTACATACCACAGACTGGACAGCATGCCCCAGGAGGAATGATCCCTTCACACAGGTTGGAGTCAGGACAGCTCACTGTGGAACATTCCGGATACTGGCCTTGTCCTACAGAAATATATAGAGACATACATGTAGTCAGTGGACACTTCCCTTCACAATGTAGCCTCAGTGTGCATATATATAGTCCAGTGGTTAGTGACCCTAATTCTGGATCAAGAGGTTGGGATTTCGAATCCCGGCTGTGTTGCTCTAACGACATTCTCCTACTGGGAAAGGTTGCAGTCCTTAGGACAGGAAGTTAAGCTGTGGTCATTGTGCGTGTTGAGAAAGAGCTAGGCAGGGCTCGAAATTCATTTTTGGAAATAGGTGCGCTGGCGCACCCAACCCAAAAAATAAGCTGCACAGAAAGAATTTTGGGTGCACCACATGAAATAGAGTTGAATGTCAGCAAAACATAATTACAAACTACATGTAAGTTAAACGCTCTCAAGAACTTCAATCTGTAATTCTATAGCTAACCTTAAAATTTCAAACAAGTGATACATCAAATAAAGTACAACAAAGGGTTTGTTGTACTTTTTCTGATACTAACATTTCAAGAATATTCTGTATATTAGTGTACATTAGTACCCTAATCCTATAGCCTACAAAAATATCTAGGTGTACTGGTGCACTCACAGTTAACAATTAAGTGCATAGGTCTAATTTTGGGTGCACACAAGTGCACATGCACCCAGTATTTCGAGCCCTGGCTTGGGAAATTTCCCTGGTACAATGAACCTGTAAATATACATTGCGTCTGTCTTCTCTTTCTTGACTAGTGGAAGATTAGTTCTTCAATGAGCTGGTTGAATAGAGCACAGAGAGAGGTTTTAAGTAAACTGACCTGGCCTGAGACCTACTGCCAGACAGGGTCCCTCGTAGTCTATGGAGACTCTGGCTGCGTGGGCAGCACAGCTACTCTCGTAGGTTTCACCGTTGTGTCCGCACACCGGGCTGACTTTACAGGGCTCCTGATGACACAGAGAACACTCATCAATTAGTTAGTAAAAACACAAGGGACAAGCAGATTTTACTGGGTCTACACAATTAAAACAAGTACTGTAAATCACTTAAATATACATGTAGCGGCAGGAAAATATAGCGGTTGGGGGAAAATGGAGTAGGTCACGGCACTTAATTTTAACGGTGGGAACAAACATTACTGTTTCAAATATTAGTGATCAAATATTAGCGATGATGAAATTTTAGCTGTTGACTAGTGACCGTTAAATCAGCTAAAAGTTACTAATTAAGGTAACAAATCAAGAATTACAGTATATTTGGAACTCTTTTTATTAGGGTTGCATACTTAAATGTAACATGAGGTATGGGTACAGAGGTTTAGGTACAGCTCTTGACCTGAACCTGTACAATTCACAGTACCAACTGAATTTGGGGTTAAACAGACGTTTGGGGGTCCTTACCCCCATTTTACAATGTACATGGACCGAAGGAGTGAAAAGTGGGTTAAAAAGAGTGGCTTTTTCCGAAACGTCCGTTTAACACCAAATCCAGTTGGTAGTGTCAACAAAGTAACCTGTAGTCTTTAATAATGGCAGAAACAGTTAACAGAATAATTACTTAATTGGATTTTTTATATCTCATTGTGCAAAAACAAATTTTTGCATGGGGATCTCAAGTCAAAGAAGGCACCGATTTAAATTCCCATATAATGTATTCATCGGTGCTAAAATGTCATTCTTGTGGTACAAATTGTGAGTTTTTCTTTACAAAATAAGTATATATTTGAGTGTTAGCTACAGTATGGTACATTAACAATCACCATTTTGGTACGCCTAATGAGTTTGGAAAATCATATCGTATTACCTGGATGTCTAACCTTCATCGACGAATCACCATTTTGGATTTGCACCTAAAAGATACTCTTTAATGCAGGAGGGTACCTACTAGATACAAAGTCACGATTATATGACACTCATAAAATTAATGGAACTGTTAAGTGTTGGTGACTTACACGACAGGGTGCATGATAACCCAGTAGTTTCCCTGCTGCTAGAAGCTGACAGTAGTTGGGATGTTGGACACCGTCCGCATCACACACGGGATCCTCCTCCTCCCCCTCACAGCTACGGGGGACTGTACAAACATAAAGGGTTGTAATGAATATGGCTGATCTTCTATAACATTAAAAACCTAGAGTTACAAATGTATAAGTACAGCAAAACACAACTAGCACACAACAAGGCATCCTCTTTTGCCAGGCCTGCTGTTTGTATAATGTCAAGCAATAACACTGGCATATAGGACTGCCTTTAGCCAATCAGATACTCTCATCCGGTTACTGGTTGGAAAGTTACTAGCTGAGCACATCGCCGCCTACAGGCAGGGGGCAACGTAATTGGCTGGTATCTTTCTTTAAAACAACAGGAAGGAAAGCATCTGATTAGCTGATGCTGGCCTGTGTTAATTCAGTGAGAAGGACGGATTACAACATTTGCAAAAAAACTTCTTGCTCTGATGTTAAAGATTTTACATATTTTACGCATGTACAGTCAATTTCTACTCCTTGGTGTCATTTCAATTTCTTATGAACTAAAGGCAATGAAGCTTCATGTATTTCTAATCCTAAATAATTCTCCTGCAGTAGATTACAGATGCTTACAGTTATTCAGTTATCTATTTATTATAGTTGTATTAAGTGTCTAGTATTGGCCTAAGATTGACTCTAAACCTACCACACTGGTACTGCTGACAGTGTTCCTGGTCCAGTCCATTGAGACACACCTTCGGTCTGGGGATGCACCTGAAGTACAAGTACAACAATCAACAATGTTATACAACTGTTACATATAAGTTATCAAAAACGGGTTCATAAAAATTATGTTTTATTTTAACTCAAACCATCCACACGATGACAGTAATCGTTTTGTAGAGTTTCGTCATTTCAGACGGTGACATAAAGCCGGCGACCCTGTGTGTGAGGTAGCTTCAGGTGTAAGCCTCGAGCGTCATACCTCTGCACGTAAAAGAACCCAACACACTGACAGAGCTGGGTGACACAAGCCGTAGCAAATTGCACTACTAGCTAACAAAAAGACATTGTCATCATGCTTTGTTCTCAGTCTGAGATAGGGCAAGAAGAAAAGAAAGTAACTTGTGAAGATTCCTACCTCTTGCTTGCTGGACAGGGATCGGGCTGACATGGGTGGAGAGAGGAGCAAGTTCCAAACTCAAACTGGTGATCCAACAGACCAGCACATCTGTGGGAAAAAAACCAAGTTAAACAAAAAAAACAATTCAGACTTGACACGAAAATAATCTTGACTGCAAACCAAGTACGAGGTTTTCAATGCACAAGTGACATATAAAATGGTCAGTGCTAGTTTTAAAATCTAAGGATCTAAGAAAAATTATTGAAAAAGTTATCCTCATAGATCAAAAGAAAATTTATTTAAGTTTGCAGGACTTGATTTCACAGCACAGTATAAATCAGAAAGGTTTCGGTTGAAAAAATCTTGACCATGGTAACAACAGACAGCATATATTTGAGGTGTAGTGAGTTCATATATTAAGAGGTCAATGCAAAAACCACTAACTAAAAAACAATGCAAAAATTTCAAACTTTACAGTAAGTCGTCTTGACATTGAAAAAGTACTAACCTTGCCAAACAGGCACTTGGGTAGGTCCTGCCATTGTGAGCACAGACCGGTACAAACTGGTCAGCACAGTTACAGGGGAGGCCTGTGTACAATATAGGAACACATCAGTAAACAATAAACACAATCTTCTTTTAATTAGAACAACAACATGGCATGGTTAGTGATGTTGGACAGAACGAAATTACATGGTGGCAAGGTGGTCTTGTGGCCAGGGTGGTGGACTCAGAATATTCTGGTTTCCATTACCTATAGCAGGTGCCAACTCACACATGGATATATAAATTATCCCTACTCTTAAAGATAAGACTTAGTGTGATGGGTTCTTGTTCATGTACGTGCTCAAGGTGTGGCTCTAAATCTTAAACACGGAACCACCAACTTTAGTTTAAGTCCAATTAAAGAAGCCAGGTACTAATCTTTACCTGAGTAGAGTGGGGAAATAGGTGTTAAATGTTAAGTACCTTTCCCAGGAACACAACATTGACACCTGCTAAGGATTGAACCCAGAACCTTTAGAACCTAGAACCATTTTTTTAGTCAACAATCCTAACCACAAGACCATCTTGCCAATCTAACAAAAAATCTCTTTTTATATTTCGCCCATACTACAGGTATGGGGGAAATATATTGTTTCTTTATCGCAAACTTCTCCCACCTGTGTATCTTCTCCTCTCCTCGTCTGAACTGCCCAATGAGAGACAGGGTCTCTTTGTACAGGTCAGCTCACCAGCAAAACACGCACAGATGTTACAGTCCAGCTCAAAACTCGTGCCATGGTCTGGAGAAAAAACACGCACAGATGTTACAGTCCAGCTCAAAACTCGTACCATGGTCTGGAAAAAAAGCACGCACAGACGTTACAGTCCAGCTCAAAACTCGTACCATGGTCTGGAAAAAAAACACGCACAGACGTTACAGTCCAGCTCAAAACTCGTGCCATGGTCTGGAGAAAAAACACGCACAGATGTTACAGTCCAGCTCAAAACTCGTACCATGGTCTGGAAAAAAAGCACGCACAGACGTTACAGTCCAGCTCAAAACTCGTACCATGGTCTGGAAAAAAAACACGCACAGACGTTACAGTCCAGCTCAAAACTCGTACCATGGTCTGGAGAAAAAACACGCACAGATGTTACAGTCCAGCTCAAAACTCGTACCATGGTCTGGAGAAAAAACACGCACAGATGTTACAGTCCAGCTCAAAACTCGTACCATGGTCTGGAAAAAAAACACGCACAGATGTTACAGTCCAGCTCAAAAGTCGTACCATGGTCTGGAAAAAAAACACGCACAGACGTTACAGTCCAGCTCAAAACTCGTACCATGGTCTGGAAAAAAAGCACGCACAGACGTTACAGTCCAGCTCAAAACTCGTACCATGGTCTGGAGAAAAAACACGCACAGATGTTACAGTCCAGCTCAAAACTCGTACCATGGTCTGGAGAAAAAACACGCACAGATGTTACAGTCCAGCTCAAAACTCGTACCATGGTCTGGAGAAAAAACACGCACAGATGTTACAGTCCAGCTCAAAACTCGTGCCATGGTCTGGAGAAAAAACACGCACAGATGTTACAGTCCAGCTCAAAACTCGTACCATGGTCTGGAGAAAAAACACGCACAGATGTTACAGTCCAGCTCAAAACTCGTACCATGGTCTGGAGAAAAAACACGCACAGACGTTACAGTCCAGCTCAAAACTCCTGCCATGGTCTGGAGAAAAAACATGTACAGATGTTACAGTCCAGCTCAAAACTCGTGCCATGGTCTGGAGAAAAAACATGCACAGATGTTACAGTCCAGCTCAAAACTTGTACCATGGTCTGGAAAAAAAACATGCACAGATGTTACAGTCCAGCTCAAAACTTGTACCATGGTCTGGAAAAAAAACACGCACAGATGTTAGAGTCCAGCTCAAAACTCGTACCATGGTCTGGAAAAAAAACATGCACAGATGTTACAGTCCAGCTCAAAACTAGTACCATTGTCTGGAGAAAAACAGAACAATTATCTGGTCAAAAGTACTATCCTATGTTCAGCGATTGAAATACAAACATGCAACATGCAATTTTCAAGATTTGCATGACGTAGAAATATTCTTCACAATGTCATGCAATTTTTGTATAGAAAATACCTACAAATATATCATGTTTGTACTGAGGAAGTCTTATGCTGCATCTCATGCCCAATGCGCGCATAACACTTAGTACTCTCATTTCCCAAATAAATGTAACCTCCATTAACATTTATTCGGTAGGTTACATAAATCCGCCAGTTACAGAAAAACAGTGGGTTTGAGATATCTCTAGTGCAGCATCCCCAAGGTACATGTATGCACAGTTAAGATATACAGGAGTGCATTATACTGGAGGACGTTGGGTTGGAGATCTGTTTGGGCATATCTTTTCAGGTTGGCGGAATTTCGTACCCTGGTGAAATCATGTTGGCAAATGTTACCAGGTCCAGTAAGCTTATTTTTTCTAGCCTAAAATTCCTTTGTAACAAATCCACTATATTTTCATCTTTGTTCTAATTTTTTATTTTATTATTATTGGGTAGGTCGACTACTCTCTCTTCGCAGCCAGGGATTGAATTGCAAGGAGCGCACAATTGGTGGGGCTAGATTGCAAGGGTCTGGAGCGGCTGCCATTCGGCACTAACTCAGGTGACCTCAATACGAAATTGCCCCATGTGTGGCCATAGGGCTGTAGATTTCTTGGATGACAAACCCGTTCCTCCCCATACCTTTGATCTGTCCCCCCACCAGACATGTGTCCATGGGAATACAGGACAGGGTGGTGCAGTCTCCCAGTCTCCTGTCGTCGGCGCAGCGACACACCCGGTAACACCCGGGGTCTCCGCTGGCCACGGGAACCCTCACCACTGCCCCTGCCGCTACCACATAGTCGGACGCCTCTCCCATCGGACAACCTACGGACAGAAAGGGGTTAAACATCTTTAAAAAGATGCTGTAAAAATAACTCCAATTTCAATTGACAAACATACTAAGTATAGGGTGAGAAGAAATATGAAATTCAACTTCCATACCCTTTCTCATATTAAGCGCTGAGCAGAGAAAGCAGCAAGTACCATTTTTAAATAAAGTTACTAAACGTCTGGAAACCCCCTGGAAATGAAGTCTGAATTGTTTCTTCAAATTTTTAGTCATTATGTTTATCAAACGTTTGAACAGATTTTTTTTAACATTTTGTATTGTAATTTTTGTCTGCGCAGTAATTGTCCAAGTCTGTATAGAGTTGACTGACAGTAGTATTGTAGTAGTACTGCAAATACAGAAATGTTTGCAGGGATTTAATTTTCCGTTATGGAGAAAAATTTCGCTGTGGTTTTGAGTTAGCGTTTGAAACAGTAGTAGCACTACAGTCACACAATGGAACGGCTTTTCACGGCGGTTTCAAGTTCGTGGTAAAGAGTTCACCGCAAAAACTGTGAACATAAAACTACCACAAACAGAAATTTCTGCATTTACAGTAGTGTGTATGACACAGCCGGGGTTTGAGCCCACAACCTAGTGAATGTAATTTGAGCACTCTACCCACCACTTGTTCTGCATACTGACCTTGTTTACAGATGTGCTGTGGGCAGGAGGACCCCGTACAGTTCTCTCTCCCCCTGTTGACATGACACACAGACTCCATACAGGGGCTGGGGTTACACGGGTTCGTCACCTCGTCTAGCCGGCTCATGTGCTGACTGGGCACTACAAACACACAACAGAAAACAGTTAGGATTGTTTATGATTGTTTATTGTTAATTTCTCTAAAACAGCCTTGTTAGTGTTACAGCCTTTACACTGAATTGTAAGGTCTGTTTACAATTTTATATCTTGGCACACAAAATTGTGATGGAACACATTGTCATATTCAAAAACATTATTATAGGTACTACATGTGTATTGTAATTACAAATATAAAAGGTAAGGAATTAACTAAAACATAATTGAGTCATTAAGTGCTACACAAAGTGATGTCCCAGGAGTTGAGTCAGAAGATGCATTGCATGAAGACGCAGCTAGGTGTGACCATGGATACTGAAAGTAGGGTGTTTCAGCGCAACAGATACATGTACTCTATAGTTGCTTAATATTGCTTAATATCGAAAACAACTCCTACATTTTCTATATCAAAAGTTGAGAATTATCCAACTTTGATTAATAAAGGAGACAAGAGACCAACACAAGCTTTGATCAAGATTTGTAGAGCTCTGAATTCGACCCCCAAATTAGATGGAAACTTAAAACAAGTACTACAAGACAGTATGCATGAATAAGTACTAAAAACATATCAGAACAGACCTTCGTGAAATTGCCCCATGTAAAAATGCACTATTCCATAATTAACCCAGTGTGCTAAGATGTACTATTGGTACCAATGGTCAGAATTGTTTGTGTCTCGTACCTAGGTATGGTGCGAGGGTGATACAGTGGTCATCTTCGTCCTGTGGGGACAGGGCGTTGCACAGACTGTCCACTGTAGTGCCCATGGGGAAGCGTGCCTGGTCACCGCATCTGGTCAGGATGTTCACACAGTCAGCCCTGATGGACAAAGAAAAAGAACATTACTAAGTGTTCAACATAAGAAACAAATATAAACTCCTTTACTAAAACCTCCTTTAAGTAGAACAAACAGACACAAACTCTTTCATTCCAAGAGCAATGTAGTACATTCAATGCCCGCAAAACTCTTGAGACTATAAAAAGTTCATTCTTAACTGTCTTGTGTAATTTTGTATTGTTATCTTAATAATGATGAAGTTTAAGAAAAGACCAACGGTTAATCTGTGCAATGCAGTCTCTCTGAGAATAAACTTCAAGTTCAAAGTAAGCAAGAGGACACAATCCTCGGTGAAGTAATTATGGTGTTTGTGGTGTGGGCTGAGGTTTTTGATACCCACTTAAACTACTTGCCAAATTTCAGACAAATCCATCAAATCAAGAGGAAGTCTTATAGATGCAAAGACACAGACCCAGACAAAAACAAGTTATTCAAAGCATGCAAGTCTCATGCAAAGAAGGCTATTGTAGCATTCGAAAACCAGTTGCAGACAAAACAAGAGTTCCACGACCTCAAATCTCCATGAATAATTCTATTCGTGCAAATGACTTGCACATGTGCATACTATATGCTTGGTCATGAACACCTTTATGTACCTTACATGTTGCAATATTGACAGTCCTATAATTTTCCAATTAGATGAATTATGGTATCTTGCATTGATTATGCAAATTAGGAATTTATTTGCATAATTGGTATCTGTTGATGCTCCACTTTCCATAAACTACATAGGTTACATGTATTTGAGTCTGATAATGGAAAACACTGCAAATATAGATAATCCTCATTAGCTATACAAATTAAGTAACAATTAGCATAATTTGCACTTCATTATGTATATCTCTCTCTAAGCTACCTGCATACTAAGTATCATATTGACAGTCCTATTATTTTCCAATTAGATGAGATATGGTGTTTTTCATTAATTATGCAAATTAGGAATCTATTTGCATAATTGGTACCTGTTGATGATCCACTTTCCACAAACTACATATGTTACATGTATTTGAGTCTGATAATGGAAAACACTGTAAATATAGATTTTCCTCGTTAGATATGCAAATTAAGTCCCAATTAGCATAATTTGTACTTCATTTTGTACATCTCTATCTAAGCTACCTACATACTAAATATCATGGAAATCCGTTGTTCCTTTGTTCAGTTATTCTCCATAGAAGGTTTTCACAAAAACGCCCTTGCAGTTCCAGAGAAAGCTGCTAGGGGGCCCAAACCTACACCACTTCTTTATTACATCACAGGCTATCTGCCACCCAAAAATCAAGACCACAGCACGTCCAGGTCAAAAGATACAAAAATTGAAGTTCTGCTGCAGTACCAAGGTCACATACCAGGGGGCCCAAAATCGACCTTGACCTTCGGCTTCACAACACCCACCCAGATACCAAATATCATCGTAATCCATCCAGAGGTTCTTGAGTTATGCTGACTACAATAGTCCGGAAACACAAACACAAACACACACACACAGACACACCAAAAACAATATCTCCATTTTTCATGGAGATAAAAACATCTTTTTTCATTGAGTGATACTGGAACTGTTAGTAGTACATGTAGTTCAGTGTCATATGTCATTAGTGGTATAAACACTTTTTAACCCTAAAAAGTAATAATGTAAAACGCATTTAAGTTTGCATGGTTTTTATTTCGGGCTAAGGCAAAAATGGCGAGTATTGGACAAAAAAGTTTGTGGTGGCTTTAAGTTTGCGGTGAAACGGTCCCCACGAAAACCACAAACATAAAACCACTGCAAACATTTCTGCATTTTACAGTAACAGCTTACTTGCAGATCCTGTTTCCATGTGACTGGCTGTGACAGGGTTTGATTTGCAGCGTACAGGCGATGGCCTTCCACATGTCAGGTTCGCACTCCTGGACGTCGCGTACGGGGATGCTCATGACGGGCATGTTGATGATCCCCCCCTGCCAGTCCGACATGTACTGCTCCGCGTCTTCGTCTGACCGCGATGCACAACTTCGGAACAACTCCGTCGGTCTAAAAGAAGAGAAGCAAAGAAATGCAGTCAAAACTGTGCAAGAAGACCACTAATGGAACCAGTAAAATCTGGTCTATGTGGACAGGTGGTCACTTATAATAGACAGGATTCTAAATGATTGCGTCAATGGGAAAGATTATCTAAGGGACCACCCGAAAATGGTCACATTGGTCAGGACTGCATTCTACTGCCTGTGGATTTCAATGATTGATTGATTGATTGGTTGGTTGGTTGATTGGTTGAGTGATTGATTGGGGAAGACAAAACTACAATCGTTACTTCCATTCAATGTAAGTTAAAACATGACAATCTAATTTATCCAGTACATGTAGCTATTGACCATCAAGATTCTAAAGCTCTCCATAAAAACAATACCAGTATTGTTGTTTGTTACTTCAAGTCAAACATAGATTGGACAGTAAAGGTACAAAAATACAATCCATCATTGAAAAAGCAGATAACCAGCCTCACCTGTTGTTGAAGTTTGTGCAGTAGTTCAGTTCTGAACAGCCCAGCTGACATGGCTCTTGTACTGTAAGAAAAGTCAGAGACTTTATCATAAACAACAACCAAGATGTTGGTTTGAAGTTCACACAATGCATTCTCGCAAGGCATTCTCAAATCTTGAGTTATCGCGTTTACAGAAGGACACACACACACACGAATGCTGTGCAAAACATAACCTTCTCGGCGAAGGTAATTCAGTTGAAACTGCCATGCAGAAAGGGGGAAATGTTCACGGTGGTCTTAAGTTCGCGGTGAAGAGGTCAACGCGAAAAATGTGAACATAAAACCACCACGTATATCTCCCATTTTACAGTATGCTACAGTCACATTTCAAAATGATATGTACAGTATAAAATGTACAAAGGAAACTCCCCTAGCTCTTTTTGACAAACAAAATTAAGTAGACGATACAGCTTAACGTCCCATTCTAAGTACTGCAACCCTTTCCAGTGGCATGCAACTCCAGTGAGTGACAACGGTCAGGATTCCAACTCCCAACCTCTAGGACCAAAAACTTACCATCTGCAATACACTGCATGAGCACCTCCTCGGATGGGTGGTACTGGCAGTCTGCATAGAACTGGTTCCAACTAGAAGAGGTGGCCCAAGTCGTGCTGTACAACTGAAAAAAAATTCAACATTATAAGCTATCTTTACAAGATATCAGATATTGCACACTGATAATCTAACGGTTTTAGTACTGTACAAAGGCCGAACAAATTTAATTTTTTTGTTCTCAGAAATGTCTCTCTCACTGAACTGGCCCAAAAATGCAATCATGAAAAAATCACTGTCTCATAACTTCATGGTTAACAATCATGTGAATTTTAGAAAACATAAAGAGCCTAGTGGTCTGGCTAGCGGACACAGAATTGAGAGTTTGATTTCTGGCATAATCCTGGTTGCATGCACCCCTTGGGAAAGGACATGACACGACTTTCCTCACTCCACCCAGGAATAAAAACGGGTACCTGACTGCTGGGGAATTAAAAGGCGGTGGAAAGAGAGGGATGGGCTCAGCCTTCCATGCCCTAGACACAGTGGATTAACAACCCACTGCACCTACGGCTAGAGCTGTGTACCGGTACACTGTACCGATACAGTATCGGGTACAATCAATTAGGTACAGGTCCAAAATACCTGACCCTGCTGTATCGGTACTGGACCTGACTCAGGGGATGACCACTTTGACAGATAAAATTACTATGAAATTACCATGGCAGTGCTTTAAAGCCACTCTAAAGCACAGAAAACACATTTTCATGGCTGGAGTCAAATTTTCATGTGTTTTCATAAAAATAATACCTAGCACAATCAAATATTATGTTTTTACAAGTTCAAACATGCTTTTGTCCTTATTGAAAATCTAGCATTTTCCGAACAAGAAGTTAAGGTACAGTTTCAGGTCCGGACCTGTACCTAAACCTGTGTACCTGTACTTGTACCCGTACCTAAAATTTGTTTAGGTACACAGCTCTACCTACGGCCTCAAAAAGGCTGTAGGACTACCTTGCTTACCTTTTTGTCATACCTATATAACAACAAGAAGAAGCATCCTACCTTGACACAGAGGTCTCGACATCTTGACGTGGCTGCTTTAGAGCAACACTGTAGCTTCGCCCCGTCTAGTCCCGTCACTGGGATCACCTCTTCAGTATCATGGCCGTTGTTGGCTGGACACAAAGGTTTTAGGTTTCAATGATGGCATGATACTGTAGCTGAGAATCTAACAGTGCTGGGTTTGAATCCCAATGCAAGCAGGTCCCAATGTTGTGCCTTTGCGAAAAGGGGCTTTACACTGATTTCCTCACTGCACTCATTACAGGTGAAAATGAGTACCTAGCTTCGGTTAAGGACATACTCGTGGATGGAAGGTACGTACAGCTGGAGGCTCCATGTTTGAGGAAAGTCAGACTTTAAGAAGTTATAAAATAATCCACCACACTAAAACAGTAGGGGTCTATCCAGGTAAGAGTGGCTCAAACATATCACAGTATCAGTCTGGTCTAACAAAGCTCGTATTTAATATACAAAACTGAGTATGCATAAAGACGGTTCACCCGTTTATCTGATGTTTATCTGATTATATGGATGACATCTGCGCACTTCAATTTCCATCCATTTCCAAACGAAAAAAGTTTTTGGACATGCTGTAAATCATACAAAGCAGCTGCAAAATGAGAAAAAATATGCTATAAATTGCAAGAAAAGATATATTTCGGAAAACAGATACTAATGGCATAGAATGCCAACGTCAATTCCAAAGTCAAAGAAGAAGATGTGAAAGAACAAAAATGAAGAATCTATTATCTGGTATACCATACTCTACATGTTCATCGTTCCTGACCACAAACATTTCATAATGAAGGCAACTTTTTTTCTAACCAAACTTTTTCATTTACACACTCGCATCAGTTTTGGGGTTCCCAGAGGATGTCATCCATATAATCAAATCAACATGGCCTTACGCAAACAAAGAAAAACAAGCTGCAGTGCTTGAGTACCTGATGCTGAGAGGAAACACTGCCAGAGGGGGTCCTGGGGGAGGGGGTCACCACACCCCTCGATCAGACCGTCCACTATCTCCTGTTCACTGGTCAAGGTGACCAGCACACGCCTGCACCTGTCCTGGCACTGCTCATCATTCGACTGGTCACAACAGTGCAAACCTGTAACAAACAAAATTCATATCATAAAAAAATAATCTTTTTATTTAGAAGCTATCAGGAACAAAATTTGAATTTTTGGTTTCCAACATTTGTATTTCTGTGAGCATGAAATTTCTAGCCTCTGCCAGGCTCCAGAGGCGACTGGAAAGAGTAGAAATTGGCCAAATAGACAGAAAAACATGCAAGAGGAGTTAGTCTGCTATATGGGTACAGTTCTACGAGGGCATATCGGACCCTCTCTCCGTATCCGACTCCCTTAGCATACTATTCACTCTATTTTACCAATTTCTACTATTTTTCCAGCCATCTGCCGAGCCTGGTAGAGGTTATGAAAGTTCATCTGTGTTGTAAGTTTACATAGCTAAAACTTTATTCCAACATTAAAAAAATGTTGCATCAAACGTTTAGCTGTCTAAAACGGCAGTCTTTTTCAGAATTCTACATCAGGCCACACCAACCATCACACAAGAAATAAACTTTCAAGCACTTTTGACCAATTGCTGACATCACATATTTGTGAGGTCGTATGATCTAGTTAATGGTTATTTCAATTCTGAGGAAAGACTGCACTAGGACAGTTAAAAATTTGATGCACGTTTTTTTTTGTGTTGACTTCTGTTCTGTATTAAATTTTGCGTTCAACTTTAAGGCCACATCAATTTAATATCTTGGTTCTTACACTTGCAGCGCTGGAAAAGAAAATGCAACAGCTATATTATAATTGGAACCACAGCGACAAAGAACAGGAATGGAAAATGGAACAACAGCAAGAACCCAGAAGTCATCCCCACAAAATATAACAGAAACACTCACCAATGCCCCTCACACCTTTAGAAAGGGAAACCAGAACACAGAAAAGCGGGAAGAAACAGGAGAAAAGACAGTCAGAGAGGAAGAAATGAACACAGAACATGTACAGTACATTTTACTACACATGTACAAGTATATACAGTCATGCACTTTCAACTCTTTTAAGCTTACAATAGGTATAACATTAAACAACGTCATCCCTTGAGGAATTTCAGCCAGTTGTTAGCTTTCTACTGATCCTATTGCATTCTGGGAGATAAAAGGCACCATGGGTAACACAGGAGCCAAAACCTCAATATCGTTACCATGACAACATAGACTGGACCCCATGCACACAGTATACACGTGCACCGCATACACATCGTTATGGTAACGATATTGTTTATATCCTGAACCACAAATAGAGATGGCTTTTCTAGTTCAACTTTTGCCAACGAAAAATGCAAAGCTTTGGCCAGCTAAAGATGCCAAAAACATCATACAGAAAACGCGGTCCTTTTTTTCAAGAAAATATCAATAAAAGTTCGCCAAAAATAGTTACTCCAGCAACTGCATAAAATTGTGAAAAAGTCAGAAATTTCAGACAGCATCCACTATCTTTCGTCAGTGAAACTGGGAGAACCAGGTTTTATTACCAAAACTCCTAATAGATATGTCAATGAACTTATGAAGTGAGGACAATTTCGTTTCGTTTCAAGGCATCCTCATTTGAGGTGAAGTATGATGCTTTTTCAAGTAGCTAGTGGTAGTGCAATACTGCATCGCTATACGGCTCGCGTTTTTGGCCAAGCACACCGGGTCACCCCTACTCTTTCTCGATAAGTGTGTTGGACAATTTAGGATGTTTAAATAGAAGAATAAACCAGGATTGATATATAAATAACAACAAACTACTTACTCTCGGCAGGGTTGTTTGCCGGTCTTGAGGTGGTGTAGTTGTCCACACACTGTATGACTTGTTGATTGTCTAACATGCAGTGGTCCTGAATGGCCTGCCGCTGCTGCCTGGTGGGCGTGGAGTCCGTCTGGAACACCGTACTACACGCCTCCTCGCACTCTGTACTCGCACTGGTCCCGCAACACCGCTCACCCACTGTCATGCACCAAAAATGAGCTCAGTATCTGACTTTACATTCTCATTGGTCAATATCTAAATACACTTATCTACTAGCATTCCCTGCATTCTGATTGGTCAATATCTAAATACACTTATCTATTGCCCTATACATGTACAATGACATTGGTCCCACACTGTCATGCACCAAAAATGAGCTCAGTATCTGACTTTGCATTCTGATTGGTCAAGATTTAAATATACTTATCTACTAGCATTCCCTGGTCCACAACACCGCTCACCCACTGTCATTCACCAAAAATGAGCTCAGTATCTGACTTTGTATTCTGATTGGTCAAGATTTAAATACATTTATCTACTAGCATTCCCTGGTTCCACAACACCGCTCACCCACTGTCATGCACCAAATGAGCTCAGTATCTAACTTTGTATTCTGATTGGTCAATACCTAAATTCATATATCTATTGTGCAATACATTTACATTGACACTGGTCCCACAACACCGCTAAGCCGCTCCCACACACCAAAAATGAGCTCATTATCTAACTTTGCATTATGATTGGTCAATATCTAAATTCACTAATCTACTGCTTTCTGATTGGTCAAGACTAGGGCTGTCTCACAAAATGACTAGAACGGGGAAAACTGTAAAACTGGAGACAGCCCTTGTCAAGACCTAACAGACAAGCAATAACATGATCAATTTCAATTGATCTTAGTCCACACCAATTTGATTTCTATATTCTCTAAGCTACAAGCACACGATGAGGCTCTAAGTGTGGCTCAATGAGTGCCTCTAGAGCCCCTGTCACAAATTCAGGGCCTTTGCTCCTGACCAATCCCTAACCAAGGCTAGTGCTAGGTTGGGAGTACCCGGTACATGCAGTTTGCTCCTCTAGAATAACACTTTCACGACTTTAATTTTTCAAAGAGTATATGGTTGCCTGGCACAGATGACTTAAAGGCTTTAGTGGGCAAATCAATTTACATTTAAGTTTGGTTTATTGTTTTGATTCTCCATCATTATGTTTTGACTCAATATTTCTAGTTTAATAAGATATCATTATTATCTAATCATGATTGCTGTTGTTTGATGAATAGTTGCTATATTTCTATGTGAGGGGTTGAACTCCCCAGGAGTTTGAAAAGCACCACCAGGCGAAATGTATTTCTGGTTTAACTTAGATAAATAAATTGAACTGAAACTCGCCAACCAGCTTCCAACTACAGATGGCCTTGCTCACAACTAGCTCCCAACCATGGTCTGGAGAAGGCCATGGTCGGCTATCTATGTGTGACAGGGGCTTAATGCTCAGGGTTTTCACATAACGTCCTTATATCCACACCACGGAAGGGAGGACACTGATCAAGACTTACTCCAGGCGTGACGTCCTATCCATCCAGGCAGGCACAGGGGTAAAAGTAAACTAGTAGGTTAGTTAAATGTTACAACAATGTCCAAATGGATGCATATTATTGGACTGTTCTGTATATAATTGATGCTGGTCAGTTAAAAACCAGAAACAGAAAACAAGGCAATCGGAGATGGCAGTCTTCGCCCCTTCAAATAATAAAAGCCTGTGATGTAATCAACTATAATTATAGTCACACAAACTACATTTTGTAACACACACACACTCTCTCACACACACACACACACACACACACACACACATACACTCACATTTGCCTTACAGTTTAAAGGTACATTTTGTAAAATGGTACATTTTAATTCAAATTATAGTTATAACACCCTTCCACGAGGTAAACTTTCTACTTGATGTTGGTACTATATGGTAGGCAGCAAAATGACAGTGTGGTGTCCTAATACAGTGCTATTATGGTGTCCTATTACAGTTCTATACACTTTTGTGCTGTCCTGTTATAGTACTATTATTGTATGATTGATGTGTGAAAAACATAAGGTATGACTTACTTTCATTTCTTTCAATACAGCTATGTAGAGCCGGCTGTAAAATACATAAAACGTTATAAAAATCATCCATTCCTAAAACATCTAGAACACAAAATGGCTTGAACAAAGATGTTACATATGTCAACGTGTACATGTTCCAGTCAAAAAACAATCTAATAGATGAATTTGAATGACACAAACTGATGTCCTCATAGGGGGATTTTACCAACAATACAGAAATATCGAAATCGCGTAAGTCCGTTAAGGGTAGAACGGACTTACGCGCTTTGATAACATCAATTTGTGTTGTTGAAATTCCTCTATCCTACACCAAGAAAAATAGATAAACCTACCTCAAGATCTCTACGACATGATATTGCACTAATGTCACTGCTAGTACTGGCCTGTGCAGGGAAAAGATATAATGAAATTCAGTCTCCAGCCAATGAAGTACTAGCCTCCTTCGCAGACTTCCTATGAACAGCGGTGTTTATATTGGGGGGGGGGGGGGGGCAAGGTTCTCTAAAGGGAGTTGTGTAGCAAGGGAGTTGTGTAGAGGAGGGACGACGCTGTTCATTTCCAAATGAACAGCGTCGTCCCTCGTCTACACAACTCCCTTGCCCCCCCCCCCCAATATAAACACCGCTGTTCATAGGAAGTCTGCGAAGGAGGCTAATGAAGTACATGCTTGTATAGAAATTGTTATGAAAGTTAGAACTACATTACACCCAATGAAATGCTCCTAGTGTAGAAGTCATAATAAGATTAAGTCTTTGTCCAATGAAACAATTGTTTGCATATGTCACAGAAGAGATTGTGGTATACGTAGTGATTGCTAAGTTTTGTTCATCCTTCCTGACCACGTAGATTTCATAATGAACAACAGTTACTGTTATTTTTTGCCAAAGTTTTTTTCCACACACTCGCATCAGTTTTGGGGTTCCCAGAGGATGTCATCCATATAATCAAATCAACATGGCCTAATCAGTGATTGTCCTGAATCCTGATCTCTACTGTGACATATACAAGTGTTTGTTTGTTTGTTTGCTTATTTTTATTTAACCAGAGGTAACATATCGCCTGTGATGGCGTTTTTCAATGTGCCCTGGGGGGCAAATCCCCACATTTAAACTTAGATACATAAGATAACAAAAATAACACAAACTGTAATTGAATAATAATACAAAGTAAACTTAACTAAATGCTTAGAAATACTAACTAATTACAACTGATTTCAAATAACAAAATGAATAAAACATAAATATAATATAATGTAACGTAGAAAAACAATGGAATAACGTCAGGAAACAAAGGACTAGAACGGAATTTGCATATCAATGTTTGGCAGAGAGGCGGTGGACATCATATAGTTGTGGTTCAGCCGTACCTCTAAACAGGCAGTTTTGCACAGGTCCGACACAGTCAGGTCACAGCAGGCATGGCCCACCCACTCCCCTCCCGACTCTGGCTCTCCTGAAACGGACAACGTGGACCGAACGTCAGAAAAACGTTCAAACTAGACTCAGAAAACTAGGCAAATACTGTAATTCTTGTTTCTTTCACTGTAACTTTATGTTCACTGTTTTCACGGTCACCTCTGTACCGTTAATTTATCATCACAGGACAGAGAGGTATACATGTAGACTAAGTACAATGACCAAGACTCAAAATTGTTGTTTTTTTGTTAGACCTACATTGTGTACAATACTGTAAACTAACTACAAGTTGTTAGAAATGTTCTCAGAATTTTGATATACATTTTACGAATACGCAAGCCAATGTTCTTGTACCATTTCAACAAGAGCTTTTAATCAGTATACTGTCAATTAACTAGTAGATAATCATTCATTATACTTTTGCCTGTATTTTTGCAAGCTGTCTAATTTATTTTTACCTGAAATGTAGAATTTTTTGCTGTAAAATTATAGTTGAGAAAGTTTAGCCGTGCTTTCTCTAGTAGTATTGTATCCAGTGTTTGATGGTATTAAATTCAACTTACCAAGCACAGAAGTGTTCACACACTGCCAGAAACCAACCTGAAAGCAAACAACAAACAACGCAAATGAACCACATAAAGGTAAACAATGTACAGAGTAATTGTCTGTATTCCAGCTTTCACGTGTAACCGCATGTCCGTCGCATTGCCGTTGGTGCGTCAGAGCGTGGAGCAACGGACAAAAGTTCCTTCGCGCTGTCGTTAGCATGATGACTTAATTAGTTCCTGAGGACAGCTAGACGCTTGACAGTTTCCATCTGCATTTTAGAAAGCACGGCTTGAAATTCTTTATAATTGTAAATAGATGCATTGGTGTACCTAACCTAAAAATTCAGGCACACAAGAATACATTTTGGGTAAATAAAGTGGATTTTGAGGAAAACCGAATTACAAAGTTACTGCCTCTTTTCAGAGATTGAATCTGAAATTCTAATAATGCTAACTTGAAAATTTTAAACACGTAATACAACAAAGGTTTTATAAATTTTTTTCGAACACTGAAGTCAGGTGAATGTTAAGAATATTCTGTATAGGATATTGGAGATTCTTTTTACACAACCAGGAAATCTCACCTGCTGACGTTTTGGTATGATAATATTCTGTATAATTTTGTATACTAGTGTACAATAGTACTAGTGCCTCAACATATATGTAACCCAGGACCATCTATGTGCACTGTAAAAAGTCAGGTGCACAGCTCTAATTTTGGGTGCACTTTTGTGCATATGCCCCCAGTGTTTACAACCCTGAAACTGTTGTTTATTTTTGAAGAGTGAGAGAATTTTCTTACCAGTTCACTACGACAGTATCTGGGTAACGTCATCACATGCTGTATCCTTGTGTCATGGTCGATCTCTGCCGCCATCTGTGTAAAACACATACATGATGTACTGTAAATGCAGAAATGTTCGCGGTGGCTTTATGTTCGCGGTTTTCGCGGTAAGCTCTTTGCCGTGAACTCAAAACTGCAGCGAAATTTTTTGCCCTCCTACCGCCTTGTCTACTATTGTCCCAAACGCGAACTTAAAACCACCGCGGACAATCCATTTTCTCCCTACCATGAAATTAAAACCATGCGAATTTAAACGCATTTACAGTATACATGAAGACTCATGTTCAGGGATGTCTCCAGAACCCGTCTCTCTGTCCCAGGAGGAAAACATTTGCCTGTTGGGATGGATAAAATTTCACCCCATCTGTCCAAAAAATATCTGAACTACACACGAAACTGATAAAATTGAAAAGGTATTTTTGTAAGATTAAAATGACAGATTTTAATTTTTATTTACAACAAAAATCAACAGCATGGGCTCCCAAACAATGAGTGGGACAGAAACAAATTTAAAGCTGTGACAGCCATGCTTATCTAAATAAATCATTCATTCATTCAAACCATGCCATTCTTCTAGGACCACAAGAGGAAAGATAGCTGATTCTAATTGAAGCTAGTTGTCGATCCCAATCAAGTCAAAGTCTAGATTCCAAACAAATGATCCTAAAAACTATATTTTAAAAAGTATCATATTCATTTGGTTTTAAGCTTATCAATAATAATGGCAATCGCAGGGCTTGTTGAATTAATTTTTTCCTGTAACCTGCAATATTGCAAGTTGTAAGCAATTTTACTCAAAGGACAAATAAAGACAAAGATATACGATGTACATGTAGCTACTCTCATCTCCCAAATAAACATACCCCCCGGAATAAACATACCCCCTGGACAAATTTTTAAAATCTAATAAACATACCCCCCGGAATAAACGTACCCCCCGGAAATTTACCAAATCGACACGTTAACTGTGTCCATGCTACTTCTGTCTTAGGGAAAGAAGATGATAAGCAGGTAGGTTCTTTTTATTTACATATTCTATATAAGTATGTAAATAATGAACCGAATAACTGTAGATATCTTGTTCAAATTATAATCATTTTCTCCACTTTTGGAAAAATTGATGAATGATACATGTATTTTCTACTTGGAACTTGAACCAAGTGATCAAGGAAAATTGTTGTATAAACTGGCATATCATTAAAACAGAAGTAGTTGCCAAACTTCTCAGTTCACTTGCATGGGTAACACCTTGTACAAATGTATCAACATTTAGAACTTGAACAGAAAATTACCATATCCTGAATATCTGATGAAAATACAAGTATTACGTATTTGTAAAAGCCATGTAGAAAAGGTTAACTATGACATGTATGATGTTAGTTGTTACTAGTACTTTTTCTTGCTCAACTTTCCATTTATCATGTATGCATTGCATATAGAAACATGGATTAATTTTGTAAACATTACTAGAAGTATATGCTTTCCACAAAATCACCTTATTATAAAGAACATTATCACATATTCTCCTTTATTGTGTTGTTGCAATCCAAATAATTTCAAATCCAAAAATTACCCTTGATGTATGCAGAAAAAATCTTTCATTTTGAGAAACTTAGTTGTCAACAAATTCATTGTTTAGATGTGAGAAATCTCAGGCTTGCTCTATTTTGTGCTCTCTCTTTCTGATTAAAAGTTCCTTGGTTACATCTAAAACATTGCCACAAACCACAGGGTTCTCATGTTACACATCAAAGCGCGAGTCAGACGGAGCGGCACCGAACACAGGAACACAGACAGTAAGGGGCGGGGCTAACAGAGAGCTACATGAAGTTCTGAGAATACTCAGCCAATTTGTTTGTAGGGGAGTGATTTTTGTCAAAACATCGTAGGTGATGATTACTGAATATAGATTGCAACTTAGTGTTGTCTATCAACTATTAAGTGGGAATTCACTTACTTGAAATACCACACATTTCTGACAAAGACAAAAGAGTTTTATTGGAAGATCAAAAAGAGCTGTTTCCCCTTGGTAGAAGTGAGTTCTTCCGTCCGTGGGAAACTTCTAGTGGCGTGCGTTACTGTACTGTGGCGATTTTCCAAGGGCTGAATTTTCATGTTTGTGGTAGGAACCGTAGGATTTAAATGTTTTTGTAGATTTTAAAAGTATTATTCAGTTTTTAATGCTAAGACACTGTCATAATGTGGTGTTATTTTCATATTCTAAAAGTTTTGAGGAAAGGCTGTATTTCACGTGAGTAGAATTTACATGCGACTCAATGGTAACTTGAGCATTCATGGTGTTGATTACGTTGTTCCAAGGTTGTTCTTTTGGCAATGTTTTTGTCTTTCTCGAGCGTAAATTTTGCGATCACTGTACGAATTCAGATGGTCTAGAACGGGAAAAGACTGTCAATGTTGTTTATATGAAAAATAGATTTCAAAACGTAAGTGTGGCGTCTTATTTTGTCTGAGATAACAACATTTACTTTGTATCGAGATCGACTGACATGTTAGTACCGCCAGGATTTTACAAATGCCGGGTCATAGCAGCAGGGAAATCAACGCCGCTAGGCCGAAAAATAGCAAATTGTGAGCAAAAATGTCGGGGAAATATGGGCAGGAATACCCAAACTTTCGATTTTGATGGGATCCCTGGTTAGCAAAAATCTGATTTTCAAAAAATTAATAAACGTACTGTCCAAAATAAGAACGTACTGGGTGGATTTTGAGGCTGAAAAAAATAAACGTATCGGTACGTTTATTTGGGAGATGAGAGTAGTGTCTACGAAAAGGGGCCAGAACACAACAAATTCATTTATTTTCGGGGGACTTAATTATCCTGGTAGGAGAGGAAAGGAATTTTTCGCTGCGTTTTATGTTTGTGGTTTAAACAATTTTGTAATACCATAACAATGCAATGGAAATGTGAGCATATTCATATTGCCAAAATTTCACGGTGGCATGGTCACCGCATAAACTGCTATAATATACTGAAAATGCATTTAAGTTTGTGTGGTTTATATTTCACGCTAAGGCGAAAATTGGGTGTTCGCTGTGGTTTTAAGTCTGCAGCAGTGCTATTTCACATATACTGCTACAGTATTGGATAAAAATGTTTGCGGTGGTTTTAAGTTCGCGGTCAAACGGTCGCCGCGAAAACCGCGAACATAAAACCACCGCGAAAATTTCCGCATTTACAGTAATGTGCACATTTCAAAATTTACAGTAAATGCTTGGCAGTTGGAATATACTACATAACCTATTTGCTTTGTTAACATTTACATGACACATTCACAGTTCTAGCAGGAAATACAGCTGTGGATTTTGGCACCCAATTTCCATGCTCTTCCAAAATCATTGCCTTTAAATTTAGTTTATGCTAGCTAAGAAATACGTGCCTAAGGATTTTCTGATCTCTAGCATATACTTACACAACATTGTGATCTCATATAAGAAGCAAAAAATCTCTCAAATTTTAGAAGTTGAATATTGTATCACATGTAGATTTTTGTTCTATTTGCATGAAGGATGAATGTAAAATTGGAAACATAATACAGACGAAGCCACTTAATTGCACCTCGGATAAACGCACCTTCCGTTTAATTGCACCGAATCCCAATATCCAAAACCGGTTCCCATTCACTGCATTGTTAGTGACTCAGCATATCTGCACCGTGCATGGTCACCAATGCCGGATAACTGCACCAATTTTTTTCCAAAATCCTCGACAAGTTAACTGAAAAGGTGCGCTAAAATCGGCAAACGCGGTACAAATGAGCCGATACCTGCCGGTGTGAAGGCGCAATACCGCCAATAAGTTTAAAACTGTTTTGAGTAACAAAACAAGGCGGTCTCCATTGGCAGTTACGTTGATAGGAATCGTATGGGAGGTCCCGGGCGGGTCACCCGTAATCAGTAACCAAGTTTTAGTTTCAATTCCTAGTTTCATGGCGGAACATGATTTACGTAAATCGACAACTGCACTCGACGTAATGTAACAGAAACTGTTATCCCATGGGTGGCATGACGATGTTTCAGAATGCCTCCCCTGTAACATTATGTGTGTTGTAATGCGGTAGATTGCATGGAAAAATGAAAGAATGCAAAATCAAAACAGGTTCGTAGTCATTTCTTTATTTTCAGCAAAGGGTCAATAAATAAAGTTGATAACTGAATAATTTCGTCTGTTTTTTTGTGCTTGTGTTTCTGACTAACAAAATAACCCCTCGACCATGGTGGTGCGGTCCAGCTGGGCATTTCGCATAATTGCACCAGCCGGATAATTGCACCAAAAACGCTGACAAATGGGTGGTGCAGTTAAGCGGATTCTACTGTACCTATGTCAGTATGTGTCAATGAATGTAAATTTTCCACAATTCTGGAGGGAAAAGGCTAGTTTTCAGGGCTCGAAATAATTTTTTTTGAAAAGATGCACTGATTTACATAACCTGAAAATTTAGGTACACAGAAAATATTTTGGGCGCACAACATAAAACAGAGCACAATGTCAGCAAACCAAAATTATAACCCTTACCTAAGGACTGGAATCTGAAATTCTAAAGCTAAATTAAGAATTTAAAAAAATGCAATACAACAAAGGTTTTATTATTTTTTGACACTAGAAATGTGGAGAATAGCTAGTGTACAATAATATCTTCACATACCTAACCCTTAACAAATATTTAGGTGCACAGGTGCACCCAGTGAAAAATTAGACTCCAATTTGGGGTACATAAAAGTGCACATGCACAAAGTATTTCAAGCCCTGGTGTGTCAGAAATACGGGTATAAATACCCTCCTAACATCTGCTTGGAGATAAACGGGTGGTACATACCTGCTCGCAGGCGGCGCGACAGGACGGGTATTCCCGCGCCTGGTAGCAGCATCGGTATGTGTCTGTTCAACAACAACAACAACAACAGATGACAATTAGTGTGTGTTTGTTTGTTTCTATTACATACATAGCCAGTAAACTACCTCATGGCGTAACACACCAGATTTGTACTGGAGAGTACAAGCTGCATATCTGGACAGATTTATTTGATCCACTCACACTGGGATGGACCCCTACTCTTTTCGATAAGCGTGGTGGGTTCTTTTACATGCTCGAGGTATGGCTCCCCTTAAACACAGGACCTCCATTTAACGTCCTATCCTAGTACACATGTTATTTCCCTAACCGAAGCTTGGTACTCAATTTCACCTGTGTGGAGTATGGAGTAAAGAAAATTTGTGTGAAGGGCACAATGCTAACAGGGCATGTTTAGGGATTCAAAACCAGGACCGTGGAGTGCTGGGCCAAACACCCTGCCTTTACGCCACCATTAGCTCTTTTCAGTAAGGCGTAAGCAGCCTATTTTTATTTCCCGTAATTCGTAGGGAAAGCCATCTTAGTCACTTAATTCGTAGCGAGGCAACAAAAATTTTGCGTAATCGCCTTCCTCAATTTTAGCGTAATACGTAGGGGTTCTTTTAAAATCAGCGTAAAACGTTGTTGGGACCCCCCCATTCAGACCCTCATGTATGTATGTGTGTGTGAGACTGAGAGAGACAGGGCTGTCAGACCCTGCAGACGACAGTTGGTGCGTGTGTGTTGGTAAGAGACAGGCCTGTCAGGCCAGTAGTTTACCCAGGCCTTGTTGGGACCCCCCCATTCAGACCCTCATGCATGTGTGTGTGAGAGAGACAGGGCTGTCAGACCCTGCAGACAACAGTTGGTGCGTGTGTGTTGGTAAGAGACAGGCCTGTCAGGCCAGCAGTTTACCCAGGCCTGGCGCCTGACACCTCTTAATCTCTCAAATCCAAGCAGATGTCGGGAACCACAAAAAATCACATCAACGTTTTCTGCTAGTTTCTCTGATAACACATCTTCTCTCGTGTGTACACAGGGTGGTTATCAGACGATCCAAGCTATCAGAGGAACCTGGAAGCTCACAATTGTGAGAGAAAACGGTGCTGTCTTTTTTCAACCCCGACATCTGTTGGGAGATTGACAGGAGCACAGAACGTAACCCAACACTTCCACCGGAAACGTCAACGTTTCCAGCACAAATAACATTCTTTCTACATAATTACAACGCCGTGGACATCTACAACACGTTTAGAAATATACATACAGGATGCAAAGCATTAGAAATGCTGAAATTTTAGCACGAGGAGACGTAAATTTTCCGTGAGCTCTCTGTAAACAAACTTAAGGGGAGAGGGGACAAAAAAAATGGCGGCTGCCTAAGCGCTGCGCCCGTCTCTAACTTAGAATAGCATAAAAACAACAATTTCTTGCCTTGTGCCGAAGTCAGGACGGAGACAACGATCACAGAGAACGTCAGGACGATCATGTCTCGGGAGAAAGCCATCCTGGTTGTAGTGAAGGCATGACTGAGATGAAAAACTGGCCTGTGCTTGAAGCCCTTCCCCGTACAAAAACCCACGTTGTGTTTTCAGGCTTCTGTCAACTGCTAAATACTCGGCTGTTCCACCCACCCCCGCCGCGATGCAAGGTCAGTACAAATCTCCAAGCAGATGTGGACTTTATTTTATAATATTTACGTCTTTTTAATAGTCTTTATTTTATTTTTTCATCTCATATAAAACGTGGATTGATAAAAAGACGTGCATAATGCCGTACAAAACAACAAACGCGTAAATCAAATCGTACCATACATCTGCTTGGAGATTAGGCCGATCCACTCACCCCCGCTGCGCAGCAAGGTCAGGGCATTCCGCATGGGAGAGTCCAATACAGGGAAGGGGGACACAGGATACGTTTTGTTGGCCTTTTCTATGAAATATGATATTCAACAAAATGTGTCCATCTTATTTTTAAATATAGACAAAACCGCACTCCTATGGAACAATAAATATATATGGAAAGGGTATTTTCTTTGGAATAATACATCACACAATGTGAACATTTTACCAAGTAACATAACACAATCGCATTGTCCCCTGGAACAATAAATATGTTGTCACTGAATGTTGATATACACGGGGTAAGTTTTGTTGCCCCTTTTGTTAGCCTTTTTTGTAAAATGAGGAATCAAAACGATGATTAACGCTATCTTTTAAGAACGTTTTATACTTCCTATCCTATGTTTCAATCTACATTCCCGTATTAACTGAACACTGATATTAAAAACTGTACCTGTATGAAAATTTAACTTCCTTTTTCAGGCACTTTCTAGTGAAAATGTCATTCTTACTTCACTAAAGCTTACAGAATACAACGATGCTGTTTTATAGGAGGTTGGCAACATGTGCTAACTTTGTTGAAGCGTGGTCTTTTTAACAAATAATGACAAAGAAATTTGAGAACGCCTATCACTTTTTTTGTTTTACAAACTGCTAAGCCAAGATATTTTTTTCAAACTGCTAAGCCATTGATATACAGAAGGATTTGTTTCCAAAATCTTCCACAGAAGGTCATTATCGAAGAACAAAATTTGTATTCTATTCATGAGAAGAAAAAGTGAGACCTAGACAAACTGCACTACCAGGCCAGCTAATAATATAGGTCTTCTGTCATATTATTTGTCTATTTGGCCGATTTTTACT
The DNA here is from genome assembly GCF_035083965.1 of Branchiostoma lanceolatum. Taxonomy (NCBI): domain Eukaryota; kingdom Metazoa; phylum Chordata; class Leptocardii; order Amphioxiformes; family Branchiostomatidae; genus Branchiostoma; species Branchiostoma lanceolatum. The sequence goes on along the minus strand of NC_089734.1, from coordinate 14,855,042 downwards.
CTATTTTTCCTATACTTTTCCTAGCCCCTACCAGGCCCTGTGGATGGCTGGAAAAATAGTCGAAATTTAGCTAAATCATCGGAGTGAATTGTATGCCAAGGGAGTCGGCTATACGGGGAGCTATAACTTCTATAGCGGACTAACTTCTCTGGCATGTTATCTGTTTATTTGGCCAATTTCCAGCGATTTTTCCAGCGACCTGTGGAGCCTGGTAGAGGCTATATTTTTCCAGCGTCAGTCATTGTGAAGCCCGGTAGAGTCTAAGTAATGCATGACGAACTCATGGTGAGAAACGGTACGGTGAATAAACACAATAGCTGATCAGCCAGGGTGTTAGGTAGGCGGAGTTTACACGCTCTCAGCCATGTGTGAATTGCCATGCTAATCTCCTAAGCAGTGTCTGGTAAAGAGTGATTAGCCTAATCTCCAAGCAGATGTATGGCGTGAATATCGAAGTGTATCTTGACTGGCGGCCTTCTCTGGTGCAAACGTCAGTGGTTTTGAGTTCGCGTTTGAAACAAACAGTAGCGCTACAGTGATAGGCAGGCAAAAAATATTGGTTTTAAGTTGAATTAAGAGCTCACCGTGAAAACCGCGACTTGCATAAAAACCACCGCGAACATTTCTGCATTTACCGCATTTACTCAATGATGTGTAGAAAAAGAGCTATCTACCACTAAAAAATCATGACCATGAAGCACAAAGCATCTTGGAGGCCCATTATCGAACTTGACTATTCCTGACACCGACCAAATATCCGATAAGAATCCGTCCACAGCTTCCAGGTTATGCTGGCGACAAACACCAAGTTACAGACTGGAGAGAGAGACACACACACAACTTGACAAACAGACGGCGTCGAAAACAAACCTTCTTGGCGAAGGTAATAACAAATTCATTATCAATCAACGTTTCAGCCACTGCCTGTCACTGCGGCGGACAGCAATTTCCTAGCACAGTTTGTTACAGTCTAGCTAGTGAGATTCACGGTGACTAGAAACTGGACAGATCCCTCAGGTTTTGGACAGACAAGGACTACGTGGTACTGCACTCAAGTTTTTATAATGATAATAACTTTATTGCATGCTCGCAGGCTAATTGCATTGAAATGAGATAATGATAATAATAAGTACACAGTAATGAAATAAACACAAAGTAAAGTCATCAACTAGAGCTACTTCTAATCTAAACAGTTGCTATTGGGTTTGATTTCTTTTTTGTATACAATGGAATATGAACTTCCCTACGTTTTGGGAGATATATGCATTGGCCGGTGTTAACAGAAAGACAGTTTTTTGTAGGTCTGTGTGACATTCATAGCTGAGAACAATTTTGCTGACTAGGTTAAATAGTTTGTCTCTTTCGGTGCTGTAATGTGGACAATGGCAAATAAAGTGTATTTCATCTTCCACTGCTTTCCTGAGCATTGTTTACATATTCTCTCGTCAACAGATAACCGTCTGTGTCTACCTGTTTCCATTTCTAATGTATGTGCGCTTACTCTCAGTGTGATGATATAGCTGATCTTATAACTTATATTAACAGTGCCAAGTACAGGGAACAATTACTCACTTTTTTACTCAGGCAATTTAAGGCCTGTGACAATTTCTGTCGAACATGAATTTCGAACCGCTCAGTGACCGCAGGTAACCTGGCGAGGCCATGACGTTTTCAGAATGGCCAAATCGGGTACAATGTAACGTTATATTGCAAAAACAGGAATTTACTAAATATTTGGCATACTAACTACTTTGGGCGGGATAACAGTACAGGTATTGATCAAATATCTATCAAATATTGACATAGGTAGAGGCTATTAACAAAAAGGGACCCCGTGGAAGCTGCAAAATGGTACCGGCCGAACATGTTCGAACGTTCGAACGGCCCCCCGGGGTGTGGTATGGCGCGAAAACGGCGGGGAATTTAAGCATCAGCTTAAATCCCCGTAGTATGTCAGCTTTAAATGCTATTTCCCCGGTCAAAATCACATGATTCTTAGAAAAAGCAATGAATCTGTTAGTATTATACCTTGCTGAAAAATATCATCCAAGGCTATTTGACCTTAGAATTATCATATTTTAGCAAGAGCAATTTTTGAGGGAAAATTAGAAAAAAAATCACTGTTTTTAATGTTTTGGCCCCAAATAAAACACGATATCGTCAAATTAGACAAAATAGCCTTGGACAGATTAATTTCAATACTTATTATCTCCTATGTCGTAAAAAATCAAGGTTAAAGTCCCTGCCCCCGCCGGGGAATTCACAGATCAATGAACAGCAGTATTTATTTACCAAAATCTTTGTTTTTAACCCAAAAATATATGAGATTGAAAATTTTCTTGTTTTGATATTCTAAATATTTGTTATTTCCATCATCTGGCCAATTTTTTTTAAAAAATAGATAGATACATCAAAAGTTACGTGCAAATAACTGCTAACCTGGCCAACCCCCGGGTGTCACAGGCCTTAATTGGGCTGAGTACGCCTGGGTGGAGTGAGGAAGACCGTGTAAAGTGCCTCTCCTAAGGGCACAACATTGGTGACATGTTAGGGGATTGGAACCCTTGACCGCTGGTTTCTGGGTCGAATACCCTGCCGTTACGCAACACGACCCCGCTTTGACTATACACTCGCCATTTGATGGTGGCCATCAAATTTTCAACTGGTTCAGAAATACCATAGCGTTTCCACGGATGGATATTGGACCCTCTCTCCGTAGCCGACTCCCTTAGCATACTATTCACTCTATTTGGCCTACTTTTTTTCCAGCCGTCCGCGGGGCCTTGTAAAGGCTAGGATCTTCTGGCGAAACCTCAGAACTCAAAGTATCTATAAAAAAAAATAACCCAGCTAATTCAGATTTAAGACAGTTAGTATTAAAATCCACGATAATAAGCTGCAAGTTAATTCATAAATAAAGTTATTATTCATAATTTGAAGACCTGATTAACCAATTTACCGATAGCTGTATTTTAGGACCTGAGATCCTGTAGTTTATAACACCTCCCTTTGAAGCGAAAACCATTTTATTAGCAAAGTAAAGAGTTGGATGACAGAAAATGTAAAAGACCTAGGGCGAGACTACGGCCTTCGCAGGGCGAAAATCTACCATATTGACAAATTTCCATTATCATGGCAACGGGTGACTCCCGACCCCAAACTTACCCGTTTTCGTATATCTGGACCAAGGCTCTAACAGGACACCAAACTGGGGAAAGGCCAAAAATACGTTTCTCAAGCAACTTGATAGAATTTTGAAACAGTCAAACGTTTCAGACAGCATCCGCTATCTTTCGTCAGTGACTAAAAGAAAGAACTGGGAGAACCAGGTTTTATACCAAAACTATGCATAGATATGAAGGCAATTCAGTTCTCCAAGTTCTTTCCTTTATTCACTGACGAAAAATAGCGAATATTCGAATACTGTCTGAAAAGTTTGACTGTTTCAAATTTTATACTGTTGTTTGAGTAACTATTTGGGGCGTATCTTGTTACCTGGATATCTAACCTTCATCAACGTAAAATTAGGGAAAATCTTAGTATATTACTTTGGCCACCGTATGCATAGTGAACTAGAGTTCCACGACCTCATATCTTCGCCAAATAATATGAATTGTACCGACAGATGTAAGTACCAAATTCCCGCCATTTACCAATATGGCATTACATAGCCATTTTTCTAAACAATAACTAAATTCAAGTGTTTACAAATTTGTATTTGCTTAAATAATATCTATCAATGTTCCCCTCTTTCTCAATGGCTTGATATGCCACAGGTCTGAAAGTCCTCTCATGGAATGTCAATGACGGCTAGACATCCAGGTCATAAGATACGCAATAAAACTGGATGGATTTTCGAAACGTAGTGAAGTAGCATAACTCTATCAAATATTAGACCCTGTTTTGCATAATCAGCATCTTATTGTTTAACTTGGCTTGGCTATGTCAATGATCAGATTCAGCTATTTCAAAATGCCCAACATGAATATAAAAAGTCCTGTCATTTACGAGCATAGTGTTATTATCTTAGTATAATCTCAGCAATAATCCAAATGAGGTCATTTGAATAATTGATATTTCGAATTCGATTATAATCGATAATTACTAGCCTCTCTTTCTCAGTGAAGGATGACACAGTTTTCAAAGGTGATTTGTTTTTTCGGCTGTAGATAAGTACAGCCAGGGCTACCAAAGGCTAAGGCTATTACAAAGGGTTAGCCCTAGTAACAGAACAATATACAGACCTTGATACAAGCTTTCACAAAGACTAGAATACGACTTAAATGCATATGAACGGGCACAAACATAGAACTCAGCGCATTTCAAAACATTTCATTGATCATGCAAATTAGGTCCTGTTTGGCATAATTACAATGTGACGTCAATCGTAAGATCCACTTTTAAATCTTCATACCAAACATAACAGATACATTTTAGTCCTGTTTTTTTCAATTGCCCTGCTAGTAAGCTAGCGGTTGACCTAGATTCAGCACGCCAGCTGTTGACCTAGATTCTGGACGCCAGGTGTGTACTAACACATGCCGCGTACTATGGTGCGGCAGTCCTATATATGCCAATTATGATGTAAAGTAGGTCATGATCTGCATAATGAGCATATCATTATGTTGATCATCACCTAAGGAACATATATACCAAATACAAGAATAATCCATCAACCCCTGCTTGAGTTATTCCTCCTCAAAAGTTACAAACAAATAGGCCCACTGCAGTTTAAGGCAAGCCGCAAGGGGGCCCAAACTTACAACACGTACTCTCTGCCCCAAGATCTATCTACCACTCAAAAAATCATAACCTTAGTACCTGCAAAAAATTCGACCACAAACTTTAAGCGGATAGATAAACTTTCTGCATTTATTATGCAAATTAGTTCCTGGTTTTCATAATATGTATTTGATAATGTAAAACATTACCCAAGCTATCTAAATACCAAAAATCATGACGATCCGTCAACCCCTTCTGTAGTTATTAGCCTCCAAAGGTTTCAACAAAAACGCCAACTGCAGGTCCAAACAAGCCGCTAGGGGGGCCAAACTTACACCACCTATTCCCTGTTCCAGACCCTATGTATTGGTGAAAAATCATGAACCTGGCACTTCCAGAAAATTCGACCACAAAATTTAAAACTCAGCTGCAGTACCTTACTTATCCGCTAGGAGGCCCATTATCGAACTTGACCTTCCTCTTTAACACTCCTACCTACCAACTGAATATCATGCACAGCCGTCAACAGCACCTCGAGTTATGCTGGCGACATACAAATTCACACACATATAAAGCCCGCTGCAGTACCGACGGAAAATGCAAGGGAAACCATTTTTGAACTTGACCTCCGTTTCTACAACATCTACACACCTGCAAAAAATCACGAAGATCCATCAACGTTTCCGTCACTTTTTTTGCCTACATACAAACACAAAAAAATGCAAAGTCTGCTGCAGTACTGTTGGAAAACGCCAGGTGAAACATTTTTTAACTTGGCCTTCCTTTGCACAACCACTACACACCTGCCAAAAATCATAAAGATTCATTGAAGCTTTCTTGAGTTATGCTCCTGACATACATAAAGACCCACCCAACAGATTTTTCAACCGAAAACATAATCTTCTCCGAGTACAAGTACTCGGCGAAGATAATAACCTATAAATAAACTAGACGTAGATGAGGTTTACTTTAAGGAAAACACGCTCCCAGAATCCTCTCTCGGACAGATTTGAAATTTAGCTCGGAGGGTCTGCATGCCTTTTTCCGCGAGGCATAGCGAGGTATTTTAATCGTTGCTGGTCTAATATTTTCAACCTTTAGCGTCGACGGTAGATTATACGTGAATCGTATTTAGTCACCTTAAATAACCGTTAAGCGTAGCCGGTCCTCCTAAATCTGCCGTTAAGCGATACCAGGATCCCCCCATGCAGACCCTCGCCTTGCAGACTCATTACATTCGGAAGGAGCAAATCCATCCAATAACGCACGATTTACTTCGAATTGACGTAAATTAGGAATTTCCTTTCCATGACAACAACACCAAAATAGCATATTGCCGAGCGACTTGGTGATTTTCGGCCAGACTAGTTATACAACGTCCTCTGAGAGAGAACCATTTCAGGGGGAAACGAAGAAACGGAAAATCTTTCCTCAGCACGGGCAGAAAAGACGGCATGGCCGAAAACGTCAATGTGAAGTTTCCGGCGGCAAAAGCGATCGGTAGCTTAGGAGTTAAAGACGGGGAAACCGTCAAAGCTCCTCAGGCAAAACTGGAGAAGAACCCGCCATTACTACAGAAGGAGGGAGTGAAGAGAAAAACAGCGTCGGTAAAGAAGAGTCCATCCTCGGAAGACGACGACTTGGAGAGACTTTATGAAAGTAGGAAGACAGCAGGTACGCTGACTTTTTAATCATCTACTTTCTTATAATTTTAAGTATTGTTTTGAATGATTATGGTGCTGTGATTTTAATTTGTTTTGATATTGGCTGTGAAAATTGTTGGTTGTGAATAAAGGTGGGATAAAATAAATAACTTTTTATCACCATTTCATTGTTCTAAAATACGTAACTAATCTAGCTTGAAAGTATTCTGTTTCATATATGCTCAAAATGTGTCGTCTCTTTAATATACACGGGGAATTTGCAAGCACCTCATTTTATATCCCGTCGCTATTACAGTACCCCGGGTTCCAGACTGTTTATCGGGCCTTTTAGCCGGTTCCCTTTAGCCGGTACCTTGTAGTCAGTTTATTCGGCGGCACAGAGACCCCAGCCCGCAGAACCCTAATTAGCGCACCGGGGGATTTCTAACCGGGGAGTTGACCGGCCCTACTAACAGTCTGGTGGCGGGTGGCGCGGTTCACTCCAACGGGCTACAACTCCCCGGAGCGTTGATTAAGACCGGGCGGGCTGACTGTTCTTGGGCCGCCGAAGCAAATCGCTAGCGACCCGGTACTAGTGGCGCCCAGGGTACTATTACAGTTGTATACTGAACATCAGAACACACCAAAATAGATAAAAACTTAAAAACGGAAAATTCCGATCTTTTTAATGTCCTTTTTATGCTTGTAGCAGTTTGCGCCAGTACATCTGATAATTTCTGTCTTTTTTATTATATTCCCATATATTTTAAGAGTACAGTCAAACCTGCCCAAGGCGACCACCCGGCGGACCGAGCAAAAACGGTCGCGATGGACAGGTGGTCGCCATGAAGAGGATTCCACTCACATGTTTCCAGGTCGAGGTTTTCAAATACAGTACGTAAATGGATGGAAAATTATGTGAATTTAGACAGCAAGGCCCCCACCAGGTTCAATTCTCATTGACAGAAAGATTCTACAAAAATTACATTTTCCGTTATCGTTGTAAATTGTATATCGCTAACGTTAACATCGTGTACAAATTTTCGTCATAATTTTGACTACAAAACAATGGTCGCCTCGATGATCTCGCAGCGATCTCCCGCGTACACACACACACACACGCACATCATCGAAGTTTTAAGGCCTAAGACAAATCTCTAGAAAACAGCTGCTGGCCCCAGCCTTTTTTGGGACGCCGGCCGCTGGATAAAAGGGTCAAAAAGTTTTCGATCTGACAACTAAAAAACGGAACGGTGTGATTTCGTCGTGCCGCGCCACACCGCCAAGCTCTATGCGACCGCATCGAAAGGTATGAGTCAGTGCAGCAGAACGCACAGCGTCCAACAAAGGTTTGTGAGATTCATGGAAATAAAAAGAAAATAAGAATATTCATTTTCATCAATGACTAGAGTATTTGTTAATGTTCATACACAAAAGCATCGTGTTTTAGAAAGGTCAGCGGTACGCTAAATCCGGGTCATGCCAAATCCAAGATGGCGTCGGGGCCGAGGAACAACATTTCTCGCCCGATGTTTTGCCCGCCGCGAAGTCATTTTTGGGCGGAATTTAGTAAGACACAGACACATTTTTATTGAAAATACAAGAAATAGATAGTGATTTCTGTGAAATCTGAGTTTTTGACGCCATGCACTACGTATTCGTTTTGAAAATTGAGTTTAAACCGAACTGAGTTTGCGGTATTACTATAAGATTACGATAGGCACAACAACATCACAAACATTTCTCTTTACAATGTTTATAGGGGGAACCTTTTATTAAAACACTTCATGGAGGAATCGATGCTATAACATTGCTATTCCATATATTTTTGTCCTTAATTTGTCCTTTAAAGTCTTGACAACATTTCCGTGAAATCCGACAGCAAAATGATCCGATGTCACCACACGCTTGAAAATTAGGCGGCCGCCATGGGCAGGGATTGTGCTCTGTGCGGTCCCAATTCGTGGCGGTCACGGTCGCGTTGGACGGGTGGTCGCCTTGGGCAGGCAGCTTAATGCTTGTGCCTATGGGGAAAACTTTCGGGACCGAGAAAAAGCGGTCGCCATGGCCAGGTGGTCGCGTTGAAAAGGTGGTCGCCTAGGCAGGTTTGACTGTATAGGGCAAAACGCACCATTGCTTGTAACGCCTTCTACTCTTATACATAAATATAATACAGTGACAAGCACATACATAAATACAATAAAAGGAATCTTATGATTAATGGTCCAAATATGTAAGATTTGCACAAATTTGCAATTCCTATTTGTGCACGTTAATAGCCAGTTAACTACGCCCTATCCCACTTCATAGAAAAACTAATAGACTGATAAAGTGACGTCAGAGCGTCGTACGACCATGATGGGATTCCCCACATTTTTACCGCCGTCGCCGCTGCTGTCGGCCTTTTTGTTCGTCTCCCGATCACAAACGAAGATTTCCGATCCCGTTCCGAGCAGAAACGGCGTGACGTCACACAATTGCGCTAAATTTGCCTGAAAACCCCGACGGAAGATCCCGACGGAAAATCCCGACGACGGAAAATCCCGACGAATAACCCCGACGGAAAATCTTGAAAATAACGTTGTGATGTAACATATTCGTGAAATGTTGTTGTGCCAAAACGTTCCCGACCACTCTCGACAAGCTCTCGACAAGCTTACTCGACGCAGTGCAACGTAATTGTTTTGTGGCTTGGCCTACTTTATATTTACCAGTATTAATTTTAGTACACGTGCAAACTATATTCAGGTTAAGGTAATAGAATTATTTGAACCACAACCACAACGATTCACTTTTCATCGTCGCTTCCTCGGAGCAATTATGACTTCCCACTGTTAGGTGGCGCTGCAGTGGAAAAATGCGGTCCCAAACGTGATTGAGTTTAACTTTTATCCCCCCTCACTGCACATGATCAGTCACGTTTGGAACCGTGGCAGTAGTGCCACCTAGCGAAGGGAAGCAGAACCTGACCTGTAGTGTAAGGACAACCGGAACGTTGGCAGATTATATCATTCTGTTGGTTTATTATAAAGGACACACACACACACTTCACAAAATTCTGGGTCAAGCGTCACTTGTTCTTGCTTTTGTCCCTAATCCCTATTTTCTTCTTTACTTTTACACAGTATCCCCACCTGCTGCGGTTCGACCGAAGGAGCCACGACTTCGGCGGGCCGATGTCCCAGGCCGCCCGCCGGACCCGCTCTACGTCAGACGGGTAGGACAGAGGTTTTGGTCTACCAAACGGATCCTCGACTGGCAGAGACAGGCACTGCGTGCAAGGGACGACCCAGAATCAGTTTTGAAGCCGGTTAGAGAATATGGCGAGGAGTGTGCATTGAAGAACGCTGAAAACGGAAAGAACGATGGAAAACACGGACATTACGAGAACGATGGAGAACGCGGACATTACGAGAACGATGGAGAACGCGGACATTACGAGAACGATGGAGAACACGGACATTACGAGAACGATGGAGAACACGGACATTACGACAACGATGGAGAACACGGACATTACGAGAACGATGGAGAACGCGGACATTACGAGAACGATGGAGAACGCGGACATTACGAGAACAATGGAGAACACGGACATTACGGGAACAATGGAGAACACGGACATTACGAGAACGATGGAGAACACGGACATTACGAGAACGATGGAGAACACGGACATTACGAGAACGATGGAAAACACGGACATTACGAGAACGATGGAGAACACGGACATTACGAGAACGATGGAGAACACGGACATTACGAGAACGATGGAAAACACGGACATTACGAGAACGATGAGGAACACAAATATTACGAGAACGATGAGGAACACAAATATTACAAGTACGACAAACATCATGGACATCATGACAATGACAAAGAACACAAATATTACCAGTACCATAAAAATCACGGACATTGCGAGAACAATAAAGAACACAAATATTTCCAGTACGATAAAAATCACGGACATTGCGAGAACAATGGAGAACACGGACATTACGAGAACGATGGAGAACACGGACATTACGAGAACGATGGAGAACGCGGACATTACGAGAACGATGGAGAACACGGACATTACGAGAACGATGAAGAACACGGACATTACGAGAACGATGGAGAACACGGACATTACGAGAACGATGGAGAACACGGACATTACGAGAACGATGGAGAACACGGACATTACGAGAACGATGGAGAACACGGACATTACGAGAACGATGAAGAACACGGACATTACGAGAACAATGGAGAACGCGGACATTACGAGAACGATGGAGAACACGGGCATTACGAGAACGATGGAGAACGCGGACACTACGAGAACGATGGAGAACGCGGACATTACGAGAACGATGGAGAACGCGGACATTACGAGAACGATGGAGAACGCGGACATTACGAGAACGACGGAGAACACGGACATTACGAGAACGATGGAGAACGCGGACATTACGAGAACGATGGAGAACGCGGACATTACGAGAACGATGGAGAACGCGGACATTACGAGAACGATGGAGAACACGGACATTACGAGAACGATGGAGAACGCGGACATTACGAGAACGATGGAGAACGCGGACATAACGAGAACGATGGAGAACATTCGAACTTATCCACTCACGTTTATGCTGACTTAGACCCAGAGTTTTTGGCAACACAAGATGCGATCCGACTGGCTGTAGTTCAGCCATTCTATGAGATGGATACCTCCCCTGCTGATGAAGAGCAAGAACAACCATTTTACAATATGGATGTCACCGCTGGCAAAGACAAACAAGAACAACCATTTTACAATATGGATGTCAACGCGGCCAAAGACAATGAGAAACAAGAACAACCATTTTACAAGATGGATATCACCGCTGCCAAAGACAAAGACAAAGACAAACAAGAACAGCCCTTCTACGAGATGGAAGTCGCCTCAGCTGATGAGAAAAACGAACAACAACCTTTCTACGACATGGACGACAATCAACTTGGCCAGCCAACATCAGATGACGTGTGTGCAGGTTTGGATCCAAAGTTTGTCGCAGCACAAGATGCGGTGAGCATGTGGAACCGAGACAGGGAAGGCAGCAGGGGTGAGTTAAATGCTTATTTTACGTTTTTCAACAAAGTACCCGCTAATTCTATTATAACAACTTTTCAGTTGTATTTTCCCTCTTATCGTTCCCTCCATATACCCTGGAATCCAGAGAAATTGTACCGAGCTTCCCCGGACCTACACCGGCCCGCGCCCGGAGCTTCCTCGGACCTACCCTCCCGCTGGCCCGACAACGTACCCCGCCCCACTTCCCACTGGCCAAACAAGCTCCGCTCTATAGCTAGTACGGCTGCGGAGATGTGGGGTGCTAGCGGATAGTGGGGCGGGGTAGATCTTCGGGGGGAGCGGAAGGGTAGGCCCGGGTAACTCGGAGCGCGGGCCGGTACATATGCTCTGGATTCCTCATATCGATTGACTTGTCCCACAGTAACTGAAGCATAAACGTAGAGTATTGGAAAGCAGTGCCTATCCATCTCTTGTGACTTTCATATTCATCTCCGCAACTAAATGTTAGGTATCAATTTACACCTGGGTGGTGTGAGGAAAGTGTCGTTGATAACAGTATGACATTACAATATTCTATAACATTGCCATCTAACAAAAATAAACATTGTTTTGCTCGTCATAAATAAGAAATTCAGCTCGGCCGACGTGTTGGCGTGCTTCAAATGTGCATTTTCGGCCGAAGTACGGCCGACGTCCTGTCGATTACGCGGGCTTCGGGCGATTTTTAGAAATAAAAGTTGATCCAAATATTGGCCTTTTACCAGGTTAGTCGATACTGACTTCGTCCATGTCCAAGAGATGGTACCATCTCATGGGGGGGCTTTTAGTATTCGACGGACGTCGCCCGAGATTTTCATTGTACGAAAATACGGTCGACGCTCAGGCGATTTTGAAATTCGGCGAGCTTCGGGCGATCTACAAAGTCGGCCGACGCTCACATGAATTGTGACGCCGGCTTTAGTGAAGACAATTATCTTGGTCTTTTTTTAATTTCACCTTCAGGTTCTAATAATATCAATATTTCTCTAATCTAACTAGACACATATTTTGTAGGTGGGTAGGTCTTGATGAGACCTGGAAATGATTAGATCTTGGGTATCCTAGCGGCTTGTCACGGTACTGCAGCGGAACTTCCTGTTTTGATTTCTCGTGTTTTGGACATGCTATGGAACTGATTTTTGAGTGGTAGGTAGCTCTTTGGACAGAGAGTAAGCGCTATAGGTTTGGCCCCCCTGGCAGCTTTTTTTGGAACTGCAGGAGCAGGTTTTGCTTCAGACTTTGAAAGGGAATAACTCAAGAAGGGCATGATGAATGGTCTTGTTCTTAATGATTTATACAGCGTAAAGAGGAAATAGATGGTTGCGAGGATAAAGATGTACACTTTTCTTTTCTTACCAGGCAGCTTGTTTTTTTTGTTTTTTTTTTTCACAGAAGATGCAGAAGATGACGACCCGACGTGTAGTCAGAACAGCCGTGAGTTCTTGAGGTCCCGTCCGGTGTGCGTGTTGACTGTCTGTGTTGGTGTCATCATTGCCGTTATTGCTGCATCTGTGGTGGCCGGAATCTTCAACCAACAAACCAACCCCAACGAAAGCATGGTGGTATGTTCTCTTATCATTTATTTCAAGTTGCCCGTCCTACGATCAAGAAGGAAAGGCGCTGTTTCAAGAGGCCACCAAATTCCATCCGAATTTCTCCTTGTTAAAGGCACCCAGAGCTATTTATGAGGCTTGAAAACTGGAAATATTCTAGTTGCTGTAATCTTTATGAAATTAACCTTTAATGCCACTGTTTGCCACATTTTCGTGCGGATTTCTTATCAAAAATGCTCAAAAGTGGCCAAAAAATAAGCTACATGGTGATCTTTTAGTTTCACGCGCCTAGTGTAAATAGACCGATACCATAGTCCCGCCCACCTCCGTCAAAACGTAGAAATGCAAAGTTAAAACATAAAAATGCAAATATTTGACGGACATGCGGTCACTCTCTCATTGGTCGAACCACTAATTGTGATAGAGGCAGGATTAGTCTATTGGGGATTGGATTTTCCATCAGTTCTCACTACACAACGACATTGTACCTTTGCTCCTTTAATGCCGATATGTAATGGTATAGTGTTATTGAAACTTACTATGAGTAGGAAAGTTTCAAGCCTCAAAAAATGCTCTGGATGCCTTTAACAGACAAAAAGAAAACTACTCTCCTCTTAACATCACAAAACCCACACATTATAGAGAAAGTGGGATCATTCGTCTTCCACTGTCTCGGAAAAAGAAGTCAAACCCAAATAAGATAGAATTTAGTGTTAGTATTTAGACTAGAAAAGTCACATGCTGTATTGTTATATATTGTCTGTCCGTCCTTCCATGTTTCATGTACTTGCAATTAGCCTACGGGCAAGAACTTGCAATAAAATCATATCTCATCATTTATCAATCAATGGTTTAGCAGTCTATATAACGTTATAAAAACAGTGATAGTAGTTATTAATAAATACCTTTTTCATCACGAGCATTTTTAGCGCCTCTGATGTAAAATATTTTGAATTTATAACAAGAGTTCCACGAACACATTATCTTCGCCAAATAATCAATGCTTATCATGGAGAGTGATTAATATTTACGTGCTTATCACCCCCTGCAAATTTGATCATGCACCATACCATTTGGAAGTTATGATGAAGCGAATGAGTCCAGTCTAGATATGGTTAAAAATCATTTGGTGGTACAGGACTAGTATATGTGTAGAGTTTGCTGATATATGTTATAACTGGTCATGAAAAAATATGAGTATGTTGATATTATATGGGCCACAAAGGTTCGATATTGCAGTGTTGTAAGTTGAAAGTGATGATGAAATAGTACAGTCAATATGTATGAATAGAATAAATCTGGCTGGTGGTTGACGTGTTTTTAGGTGTTTTTGTCCTGCTGGGCTTTCTATTTTGTCCCTATTTCGTTATGTCGCCAACCGTGTTGAACAAAAATGCCTAAACTGAACGCGTTAAACCAGCAGGACCCACACCTCTGCTTGGAGAATAGTTTATTTATTTGACCTACATGTACGTTTATGCAAGGCCATCTGTTTACATGACCTGACACCATCCCATGTCCCATTGAAATGCAGTAGGTTAACAAACTTTCCTTACTTATTATGCAAATTAGCTCCTGATTTGCATAATTAGTCATTGATAATGTAAAGCACCATCTGAGCTCTCTACATAGCAAACATCACGACGATCTGTCGACCCCTTCTCAAGTTACTAGTATTCATGTCCGAATGTCAAAACAAAAACTATCTACCACACAAAAATCGTGACCATAGCACTTTCAGAAAATATGCCCCTAAATTTTGAAGCTCTGCTGCAGTACCTTAGGTACCCGCTAGAAGGCCCATTATCGAACTTGACCTTCCTTTCTGTAAACCCTACCCATCCACTAAATATCATACGGATCCATCAACAGCTTCTCGAGTTATGCTGGCGACATAAAAATACACATCCACACAAAGCCCGCTGCAGTACCAACGGAAAATACCAGGGGAACCATTTTTGAACTTGACCCCCGTTTTCACAACATCTACACACCTGCAAAAAATCATGAAGATCCATCAACGTTTCCGTCACTTTTTTTGCTTACCTACAAACACAAAAAAATGTAAAGTCTGCTGCAGTACTGTTGAAAAAACGCAAGGTGAACCATTTTCGAACTTAAGTTTCCTTTGCACAACCACTACACACCTACCAAAAATCATAAAGATTCATTGAAGTTTTCTTGAGTTATACTCCTGACATACATTCAGACCCACCCAACAGATTTTTCAACCGAAAACATAATCTTCTCCAAGTACAAGTACTCGGCGAAGACAATTACTTAACTGGGTCTCCCTCATCGCAGTGGAATTGTATTGGCAATGTTAATACCTTCAAAAATGTTTCCTTTTTTTTACAGCTGAACCAGACAACAATTCCAACCATCACCTCTATAACATCGTCTGCACACCAGCCTGTGACGTCACCAGCTACTCCCAAGACAACAGGTGGGCCGTTTTTGAAGCCACGCCCCTTAGCAACGCCCACGTGACCAAATGTCCACCCACTCTCACTCATTGGCTAAATATGATTGACAGCTGGGGTCAGTTTATTGCCAAGGCTATGTAACAACTTGTTCTATTGGTTTCCGCTATATTGGCTCATGCGATGTATTTATAGTCTGTAGCTTGTGATACTTATTCGTGAATCGTTTCATCAGGTTAATAAATCATTGGGTGTTAATCAATTTTTTTCATACATAGCCAACACTAATTAAGGGTTAGTGACCCGCCCCGAGGTGTTAATGGTGTCATAACGCCTGGTCGTGCAATAGCGCTAGCATCGCTCACGCACATGGCCAGGCGTTATGACACCATATACACCGAGGAAGAGGCGGGCCATTAACGTTATTATCATATAGCCTATCCAAACTGTCCCATATAAGAGTAGACAATTCCTGTATATGACGCATAGATCCCTTATACTATTAAGAATGCATTTCAGAATTTACATTTGTCCTTTTTGAACATTTCCACAGATGATATCTAATATCATTGCAATATTGGCATGTCAAATCTTTTTCAAATCGGTTATCTATTATCGTCATTCCTCCCTGCTGGGTGTCCCTCTGACAATGCTGTGGGCGGCCCCATTACAGTTCAACCCGTTTAGATTTGACTTGTATTGAAATGGTTTATTCTATTTCGTCATATGCTTACAAAAGATTTGATTTATTCTAAGATAGTAAACATTTTGGGGAACAAATAAACATTATACGAAAGTTAACAAAAAGATAACCTCCCTTTGCATAATGGGAGGAATGATGATCACGGGTGTGTTATGGTCTCATAACACATGGACAATGGAGTATTCTGATTGGTCGACGCCATCTGGCTTTGTGATAATAATCTATAAACAGTTCAATGCTCTTTCTATATTTCAATACTGATTGGGTTCTACTTTGATGGGGAGGGGGGTTTTGGTGGCACAAGCTTAGTCACGTTTAGTGCCGCAATCTCCAACTGCAGCGCCGCCTAGCAGTGGGAAGTAGAACTGTCAGTATTGTCTGGAGAATGTAGCAGAATACTACAGAGACGTTGGGGGGGGGGGGGGGGGGGTACTGTTGTGTATAAAGAATCTCAATACCAGAAAGAAAAACTTATTGTTCCTTTTTTAAATTTTTTAAATTTTTTTATTGCATTTCACAAAATGAACAACACATAATACAAACAAGAGAAAAACAAAGTACAGGAAATGAACATAAGCCACGGATCCAAAACAATAAGTAAAGGTGGAAATAGAAATGGACTTGTAAATATAAGTAATATCCAAAATAATAGTAATAAAAGCCTCATTGGCAAATAAATATAACAAAATCAGTATCAACCAAAGATAACAAAACATTGAAATTAAACAGAACTAATGTTGACAAATGAATATGAGGCGTATCAACAAAATTATGAGAACATAAATAACAAAAAGAACTAATAGCTATAGTGACTGATCAGTGGCGAATACAGATGGCAAAAAAAACAATATCAACCAAAGATGACAGTTATTACATTTGATCAAAATGTCAAGAAATTCTAGACAATGTACAACAAATTGTTAGCATAGCGTCAGTACAGAATTAAATGAGTGTATCATTTAACCTTTGACAGATTGGTGGAATGAGTGGAGCCTCTACATCCGAGAGTATTTCCAACAGGACAGCGATTCCGCCATGGATTTGGAAGAACGCTATCCCGACAATGAGGTTGTGATGGCCCTGCTGGAAGACCGGTTCTTCTGGCACTGGGTGTGTCGGTACTGGGAAGATAAAACCGATCTTCCAAACACCTTGTCCGATGCCGTAACCTACTGCATACCGTACGGTACTTCAAGTGAGTACATGGAATCACACGGCTTCGCCACATACCGAGAGTTCTTTTCGTCCCTGCTAGACGCGTTAGAGGCACTGCCAAACACGACAAAAACCATCCAGAACAGCGACTACACATACATAACGTTGTCTTCACGTACTCTGTCTGACAACGATGTCGACGCTCTGGCCAAACTTTTCCCATATCTGAGAGGACTGAAGAGCCTTTTTCTTGCAAACTGCGGACTTTCTGCTAAAGCGGCGACAGCAATGGCTCGACAGCTTTACCTGCTGCATACTCTGACCACTTTAGACCTTAGGTATAACAAGTTTGGCGATGACGGGGTGAAAGCGATTTCAGAGGTATTTCCTCACCTAAAAGAGCTCAGGACTTTGCGAATCAACAAAAACTCAATAACAAACGTGGGAGGAAGGGCCATGGCCAAAAGGTTGGTTCACCTGCAGGAGCTACAGGATATCTACTTGGCGGAAAATGAGCTGGCGCTCAGTCTCTCCTCACTGGCAAAGGCGTTTGTGAACATGACACGACTGAAATCTGTCCACTTGTGGCCCATCACGTGCAGGGCGGACTCATTCCGCATGGCGGCGCAACAGGTACGCGACGCTGTCCACACACTTGGGGGCAAAGTACCCAGCCTTCGGAACGTTTTACTATATGATGCCTCCACTGGAAGTAGAGGTGATACACGGGAACTGGACACAGCATGGCAAAGAGTACAACCGAAACTAACATCTGGGGTTTACATATCAAACAGACAGGTGAAGATATCTTTGAAAATCAAGCTGTTGGAAGGGTGATCTAACGTTGCATTGTATACCTGTCCCTGTTGCTGAAAACTATCCACACACATGTAAACATACCTGTCCTTGGTACTGAACACCATCCACACACAGGTAAACCCACCTGTCCCTAGTGCTGAACACCATCCACACACAGGTAAACACACTGTCCCTAGTGCTAAACACCATCCACACACAGGTAAACACACCTGTCCCTAGTGCTGAACACCATCCACACACAGGTAAACACACCTGACCCTAGTGTTGAACACCATCAACACACAGGTAAACACACCTGCCCCTGGTGCTAAACACCATCAACACACAGGTAAACACACCTGACCCTAGTGCTGAACACCATCCACACACAGGTTAACAAACCTGTCCCTAGTGCTGAACACCATCCACAAACAGATAAACACACCTGTCCCTGGTTCTGAACACCATCCACACACAGGTGAACGCACCTGTCCCTGGTACTGAACACCATCCACACACAGGTAAACACACCTGTTCTTGGTACTGAACACCATCAACACACAGGTTAACACACCTGTCCCTAGTGCTGAACATCATCCACACACAGATAAACACACCTGTTCTTGGTACTGAACACCATCAACACACAGGTTAACACACCTGTCCCTAGTGCTGAACATCATCCACACACAGATAAACACACCTGTTCTTGGTACTGAACACCATCAACACACAGGTTAACACACCTGTCCCTAGTGCTGAACACCATCCACACACAGATAAACACACTTGTCCTTGGTACTGAACACCATCCACACACAGGTTAACACGCATGTCCCTAGTGCTGAACACCATCCACACACAGGTAAACACACCTGTCCCTGGTGCTGAACACCATCCACACACAGGTAAACACACCTGTCCCTGGTATTGAACACCATCCACACATGCTTGTCCCTGGTGCTGAACACCACCAACACACAGGTAAACACACCTGTCCCTAGTGCTGAACACGATCTACACACATGATGACGGAATAGCCTTTCTTGTGTGTTTATTAAACACATAGGACCTTAAATTGTACAATATCAATTGATAAGATACATAACATGTTAGCTCCAGTCAACCTCTACCAGATTGTACATCGATATCAGCAACCAGAATTTACCAGTTCTTCAACATTTGAAAAACACTGTGAAATATATACATGTTACAGTATATCTAAAATAAAGCTAAAATTTCAAACATAAAGTTTTTTGCCACTTAACAACATTGTCTGAAATGTGACTTAGAATAAATGATTAATAAGAGTCCACTTCGTCTATGGGTTTCCTTATGTCCATAAGATATTCTGCAAGAAACGCAAATTCTCTGACTTGGAATTATCTACAGTGCTTTCCTTTGCAATAATTACTATATGAAAGTTTCGTTTTCTCTTACAAATAGAGCAAAATAGAAGTGAATTTGCAACATGACATCACATGCACTGAAAAAAGTAGATTTACATTATTTGGTGCAACACCGGTCCACCTTTTTTTAATGTTACGTTTTGCATAAAACAATGATGGAGGCTTTTAGGTATATAAACAACAAGCGATATACTTAAAATAGATATTAGAACAGCAGAGCCAATAGTTCTATTGACTTAACCAATGATGTTAGGGAGACAACATAATCCTCCTACGGCAACTTTCCAAGAATTCAACAAAATTGTAGGATATGTAAAAGATGTATTTTTTTTTGGTTTGTCGCAGTTGGAAAGAAACTGAATTAAAAAAAACAATGTACAAACAAGTTTGAGCCTTTCAATCCAGTTAGCATACAAATAATCTCATACGTATTCAAAATCGCTACATATACAAATGATAGACAATATTATTTCTAAAAAATGTTGATAAAATTCACATATATGGCGCAGAATATAATACTAGTAACCATACTGGTTTAGCAATCTCCTCAGATTGGAACAAAAACAGAAAGAAACGTATCTTCTTCAGTCTCTTGAAAGTTGCCCTTGGCCTTGGTTAGTGACTTGTCCCACGTTCTTCAGGCTATGCCACCGGTTCAGTCTGTTAATAGATGACCATACAATAATTTCGACATCTCAGAACAAATATACACCAATTGTTTAAAAAGGTTTCATACGTTGTACGGACATATTTCATTCATATAAACATGGTACAAAATTCATCATTGAGCCACTGATGCAACTCCACTGTTCGAATTGTCAAGTTGTTGAAATTGTTCATGACATAAGCGAAATTTAACTTGGTGATATATATTTAATCTGTTTGTGCAAGTTATTTTCAATTCGTAATATTACAGTTGATTTTTTGATAAGTGAATTTTACGACTAATGAGCCCCTCTGTAAATGATGACGCACTTCATGTGTATATTTCTATGAAATGTCACATGCAAAGACATGAGGACTAAACCTGAATCTGCATCTTAAAAGGCTATTGAGTTTTAGTTGCAAACACACAAACACAGATAGAAACAATACCCCATCGTAGGTTACTGATCTCTTTCACGGTGGTAATAACACATAGAAAGCATCAAAGAAGGCAGGATTCTCACAACCATTACTTGACGTCTGAAATCGACGAAAACAATGTTGATTACTTACCTTCCGATTCTGGCAAGCTGTCAGTACGGATCCTTCTCTGTGCTTCCTCCATTTCTGCCACTTCTATGAAAGGAGATAATGATTCAGGTTACTTTAAACCTTGTCCTGGAGGCCACATATATGAATACATATATACGTTGCACATGTATACATTGCCTCTATGTGGGTCCCATATATGTATATGTATTTTTCAGCTGAACGCATCGCACCGCAGCAAAACGCATTGAATGCAGAAGTAACTATGCCACAGTAGCGCAAAGGTCAAAGGCCAATGATCTGATTAAGAAATCAAACTAATGAAATAGATTGCACAAAAACGCCAGCAAGACAAGGGTTAACATTGACTGAAAGTGGAAAGAATTGAGAAGGCTATAGCTGTGTCTTTTTACAGTATTTGAATCTTGTGAAAAAATGTGAAAATGTCAAATGATTTTAACATCGTGGGATTGCCTTACCGGGAAATTCAAATTTCAGACCATCCACGACATCCTGAAGTCCTGCTTTAGAAAGGCACTCCGTCAGTACCTCTATAGTAGCGTCGACTCCTTGCCTAGTTTGCCAGTCTTCTAACATGTCCATACAGCGAGACTTGTCATCCGAGTTTCTGCCTGCGATGTTTCTGATTCCTGCCACGTCCAAGTCCAAGAAGAAAGCGAGATCCTTCCAATCTGAGCTCACCTTTTCTTTGATGAAGAAGAAGTACTTCCGAACACCTGTATAACAATAACAATAACGATAAATATTTGTAAAATACCTTCATGATGTGACTAATGTTGAAATTCGTAAAGCGATAACACAGTTAAGAATTAGTAGCCATATATTGAATATAGAAACAGGTAGATACTTTAATAGCTCCTGACCAAAGGTTTTTTCCATTCTGCCCAAATCGAATTAAAGATGAGTTTCACTTTATTATGGAATGCTCTGAATATGATGCCCTACGCGATAAGTTATTCACCTTTATCAATTCAAGTACTTCAGATTTCAAGACGCTCAATGCTGCAGATAGATTTGACTATATCTTAAGATGTAACAGCTCACACAGTGTTAAAATAGGCATATATATATAGAGAGAGAGAGACAGAGAGAGGGAGAGGGGAGAGACAGAGAGAAAGAAGGAGAGAGAAAGAAAGAGAAGAGAGACACAGAGAGAGAGAAAGACAGACAGAGAGACAGAGAAAGAGAGAGAGAAAGAGAGAGAGAGTGAGAGAGAAAGAAAGACACACACAGAGAGAGAGAGAGAGAGAGAGAGAGAGAGAGAGAGAGAGAGAGAGAGAGAGAGAGAGAGAGAGAGAGAGAGAGAGAGAGAGAGAATGATCTTGTGTTATAAAATGAAATGACCAATCGTTGAAAGTTTGCTTTCGATCCGTCAGTTCCAACGGTTGCGAAGACCGTATCCAACTGGTAGAAGAAATGTTTGTTGCAATAAAAAATCATTTTGCCAGTTGGATACGGTCTTTGCAACCGTTGGATCTGCTTGGAGACTACCGTCAGACCACGCTGTTCTTTTTTTCTATACACTATTAAAGCTCCTTTTTATGAACCGTGAAAATATAGAAATGATTTGAATACTGGACTAGTGTATCAGAACAGAAATAAACACTGCACTTTCACAATGCACTTTCACATAGGAGATAGGTATCTACCTTTCCTGCTATGGCGGTCGTCAGGGGCTGTGAATTGTCTTTCAGCATCTTTGCAAAAAGTCACACTAGCCATCGTTTGTACGGCTGAAACTCGAACAATCTCCCCTGAAACAAAACACACATTTGATCAATTTTAAACTTATCTAGAGTTAAGTATTTGTGCTACATAAACTTCAGGTTTGCTATGTTAGTTTAGTGATTATGGTGTCTTTTTATAAATATGAATTGGTATTGAATTTTTCTTTATTTATTCGAGTTCAATGTGTGATAGTTGTATGCCAATTTGTTAAAAATAGAGAGAACGCTAGAGACCCCAAAAAACACCCCTCCCAATAAAATGGTATCGCGACCCTGTGACGTCAGAATTCAAGATGGCGGCCACCACTCATGCAAACGGATCCAACAAAGGTTTTGCTACGCAAACCTGTAATTATAGTCTACTCTTGCCCGAAACAAGACATTTAGAATTTCGTTATAATCTACTCCTGTTGTGTGCAATTGAGCTGTTTTGGTACAGAAGAGGATGTCTCAGATCCTTTTAAGCTTTTGGTCCTGTCACAGCCAAAAATATTACGACATTGAAATTGTACGAAGGCCTACAACGAAATGTGTCTGCGACCTAAGAAGAAAAAACATTCGCAAACGGGTCGGTGATAGATAAGTAACTACCTGTTTCGTGATGCTCAGGACTGAGACTTTGAGGTGTGAGGTTGAGAGTGCAGATCTTCCTGACCCTTGCTCCAAGAAACCTCCACACAGATATCACTGCTTGACCTGTTAGAAGCGTCTCATCAATCGCTGGTTCCACAATCAAGTCCATGGCCTGCCCTGCCTCTGTCTTGCAAGTTGCCCTGTTTATCTGATACGAATCCGCACATTTTTTGACCAGGGAAACATGTTTGATCTCGACAGAGAGTCTTTCTTCATCAAATATATTGAACTCTGACGTCCTGGCCAGTCCGAATCGTTGGTACATTCTTGGCGTTGACGTTGAGGTGTTGTATCCTTCTTTGCAAACGATAGTCAGAGGGTGTTTCTTCCCAGATATCTTTCCAAGGTATGGGGTGAAACTGCACGGGAATGACTTGCCATTCAAGCAGTCAATGAGGCGTTTACTGGCTGACGACAGGGCCAAAGAACTTGCGATGGCGACCAGGATGTATATGCTAAAATGTTGCAGTTTAAAGGACACGTATGGGTAAGAATACGCCAATGAACATTCATTTGACAGATCCTTCCATGTTCCTTCAACCGCGGATGTTTCTTGTCCAAACAGAAGAAATGCATCACTTTGAGGAACGCTTGTGTAGAAGACTTCCACGTGTACCGGGCGTAGAAACTGAAGATGGTCGGGTTTACATTCAATTAGACGAAAGAGCGACAAAATGTCATCAAGCCCGGAGTTTTGTATCATTTTTAAGTATCTCGAAGAGTGTTGCAGTCTTATGCGGATATCCTCCACTTCTCGGAGGCTATTAGGTGGGATGTGTAGACGAATATCGTCTCCATCGATCAATCTTCCTCGCCGTCCGATACCGACCGTTCCTGTAATTCCAAGTTCATGGAGTGAATCATCATAGGGCAGAAATTTACTAAGGCATATTTTACTGGTACATTGGTTCCTATAACACCATAAAACAGTGCAATTATAGATTCATTCATTCATATAGATATCATAACATTATTATCATATAGCCTATCCAGACTAGCCCATATAAGAGTAACAAATTCCTGCATTATGCATGGATACCTTTATACTATACATGTGAATACCTTTGTCCAATTTTTGAGAAATGCATTTGAAAGTCTTATTCGGTGGTCATAGCAGATCGTTATGACACCATATACACCTCGGGGCGGGTCATTAATCCTTAGTTATTCACCACTTATTTATATTATGTGTAAAGCTGCTCCTTCTGATTGGTCAACATCATTTTTCACCACTTGTGGCACTTCATTGACATTACGGCGTCATAACCGATATGCAATGGGGACTTCTGATTGGTCGACGTTATCTGGCTATGTGATGATAAGCCTTACCTTCATACACTTCATTAAGATTTACATTCATGTAGACAGGTTCTGAAAAAAAATGTGGATATGATCGAATCGTTATATACTTAGGACTTAGAATAAGGCTTATATAAATATAGAATACAACACGGGGTATTCTGTATCACCCGAGGTACCAGCCCGACCGCGGGTCGGATCGCCCGACGGCCGTAGGCCGGATGGCGATCCGACCCACGGGAGGGCTGGGACCGAGGGTGATGCGGAATACAACGTGTTTATGTCATACCCACCCGAGAAGACACACATTTCAATGCGGAATGCGCCAGAAGTTGGAGGAAGTTTTGTGTCCTCGAACAAGAAACTGTAACAACATTGATTCTAACTTCCGAATCTGGTATTCGAATTTCCGACGGCGGCGCAACCGACGCGCTCGAAATGCATTCGAAATATTCCATGGAAGCCTGTGTGATAACATTCCCGAACCCTATGTGATCCGGATAGTTATGACACGGTCCGAAACACCCGTATCAGGCCCAGGTATGACATAATGGAAATTACCACTAGACCATTACAATTATTGTAACTACGTTACAAGATTTGTTTAATATTCTCTCAAAAAAGCACAAAATCTTCCTTGCTGTGCAAAACGTGGAAAAGTGCTGTTTCAAAGGTAGTGATGATATTTTCAACTGCTGCAGGTCTAGATCTTTAATTTTCCCTCCGACATGTTTGAGATTATGTCTGTATATGTCCTGCGCTGGCATATCTTTCATCTATATCTTTGTATGACCAATTTTCAGCTGCAAATCGGTCTGTTACGTACCTTACGCATGCCACCACACTGCTTTCACTTACCTGGAGACGGGCGGAGCCAGGCTCCATCATGATCTAAACTGCCACCTGAAAAGATGAAACAAGTACTTGATATATGACGATATACATGTTTTTCTGATTACGTGTATCATAGTCACTAATCAAAGTGCGGAATGCCAACAGTACGATTCTTATTTATTTATTTATTTATTTATTTATTTATTTATTCAGACTAGCCCATATAAGAGTAACAAATTCCTGCATTATGCATGGATACCTTTATACTATACATGTGAATACCTTTGTCCAATTTTTGAGAAATGCATTTGAAAGTCTTATTCGGTGGTCATAGCAGATCGTTATGACACCATATACACCTCGGGGCGGGTCATTAATCCTTAGTTATTCACCACTTATTTATATTATGTGGCATTACGTACCTTACGCATGCCACCACACTGCTTTCACTTACCTGGAGACGGGCGGAGCCAGGCTCCATCATGATCTAAACTGCCACCTGAAAAGATGAAACAAGTACTTGATGTATGACGATATACATGTTTTTCTGATTACGTGTATCATAGTCACTAATCAAAGTGAGGAATGCCAACAGTACGTGTCTTATTTATTTATTTATTTATTTATCTATCCAGACTAGCCCATATAAGAGTAACAAATTCCTGCATTATGCATGGATACCTTTATACTATACATGTGAATACCTTTGTCCAATTTTTGAGAAATGCATTTGAAAGTCTTATTCGGTGGTCATAGCAGATCGTTATGACATCATATACACCTCGGGGCGGGTCATTAATCCTTAGTTATTCACCACTTATTTATATTATGTGTAAATCTGCTCCTTCTGATTGATCAACATCATTATTCACCACTTGTGGCACTTCATTGACATTACGGCGTCATAACCGATATGCAATGGGGACTTCTGATTGGTCGACGTTATCTGGCTATGTGATGATAAGCCTTACCTTCATACACTTCATTAAGATTTACATTCATGTAGACAGGTTCTGAAAAAAAATGTGGATATGATCGAATCGTTATATACTTAGGACTTAGAATAAGGCTTATATAAATATAGAATACAACACGGGGTATTCTGTATCACCCGAGGTACCAGCCCGACCGCGGGTCGGATCGCCCGACGGCCGTAGGCCGGATGGCGATCCGACCCACGGGAGGGCTGGGACCGAGGGTGATGCGGAATACAACGTGTTTATGTCATACCCACCCGAGAAGACACACATTTCAATGCGGAATGCGCCAGAAGTTGGAGGAAGTTTTGTGTCCTCGAACAAGAAACTGTAACAACATTGATTCTAACTTCCGAATCTGGTATTCGAATTTCCGACGGCGGCGCAACCGACGCGCTCGAAATGCATTCGAAATATTCCATGGAAGCCTGTGTGATAACATTCCCGAACCCTATGTGATCCGGATAGTTATGACACGGTCCGGAACACCCGTATCAGGCCCAGGTATGACATAATGGAAATTACCACTAGACCATTACAATTATTGTAACTACGTTACAAGATTTGTTTAATATTCTCTCAAAAAAGCACAAAATCTTCCTTGCTGTGCAAAACGTGGAAAAGTGCTGTTTCAAAGGTAGTGATGATATTTTCAACTGCTGCAGGTCTAGATCTTTAATTTTCCCTCCGACATGTTTGAGATTATGTCTGTATATGTCCTGCGCTGGCATATCTTTCATCTATATCTTTGTATGACCAATTTTCAGCTGCAAATCGGTCTGTTACGTACCTTACGCATGCCACCACACTGCTTTCACTTACCTGGAGACGGGCGGAGCCAGGCTCCATCATGATCTAAACTGCCACCTGAAAAGATGAAACAAGTACTTGATGTATGACGATATACATGTTTTTCTGATTACGTGTATCATAGTCACTAATCAAAGTGCGGAATGCCAACAGTACGATTCTCTGAAATATCTCGGGGCAAAATGTGGCAGGGGAAATATCTAAGGTATACTGCCACACATAGTCGATCTCTCCCTTTCAGATGTAAATATATGCACCAAATGTCCCGCATTAGTTGATAAGCCTTACCTTCATCAACTACATTAGCATTATAACTCTCGTAGACAGGTTCTGAATCGAAAGACAGCGGAGTTTATAATCATGATATAATCAGGGCTTTTTTTGCAAGTCCGGAACTCGTTAATGACGTTTAGGCTCCTTTGGACCTGAACCTAAACGTTTTTACATGTCCAGTTAAGTTCCGGTGTTTAGGTGTTCAGCACTAGTAAAGACAATATCAAGATAGAAAATGACTGTGACTTTTATGGCAGTGGCTCCATGGTACCCTATTTGGACAATTGTGTTTTGTACTCGATATCAAAATAAATTGATACGCACTCCAACAGACTTTTTGATATAAAAACTTTGCAATAACTTCGAGGCAAAATATTCTCAACAACGATTACTATACCACACCCACAATAATAAGCTAAATGTTGAACATAATATAATACAGAAACATTGCATGAAAATCATTGTGAATGTATAGCGTATACATACACAGGAATAGGTGTTCCACATTAGTTAATAAGCATTACCTTCATCAACTTCATTAAAGTTTTCATTGACAATAAAATTGAAATTGAAAATTGAAATTGATGCGGGCAGGTCCTGAGAAAAAGGTGGTTATAATCGTGATATGATTAGGCATAATGGAAAGACCACTAGAACATTACAATCATTGTAACAGTGTTGCTAGAGTTTTCATGTTGTGTACAAGAAACACAAAAGAAGGACAAAATCTTCTTTCCTGTGTAAAACTTGGAAAAGTGCATTTTTAAAGGTACTGATGATGTTTTCAACTGCTGCAAGCCCGAGATCTTTAATTTTCCTTCCGACATGTTTGGGATTATATCTGTATGTTTCCCGCACTGGCTGCCTTTTTCTGTATGACCAATTTTCAGCTACAAATCGGTCTGTTACGTACCTTGCGCATGTCATCGCACTGCTTTCACTTACCTGGAGCTGAGCCGAGCCTCCCTCTGTCACTATCTAATCTGCCACGTGCACCTGCAAAGGTGAAAGGAGTAATTGATGTTTTACGACAGACACGTGGCTTCTTTTAACTACGTATCTCACAAGCCCCTAATCGAAGTGCGAAATGCCAACGATTGAATTTCTTGCTCGTCTCTCCCTCTTTCTCTCTGTGTGTCTGTGTTTCTCTCTCGTTTACCCATGGAGTTGTCAGAGTACACAGAACCATATCAAACATTGTCAACTATCACAAGGCCTAAATTCTTTTTGAAGTTGATAATAAAAATGTACTTGAAGAAAAATCTTGCACCGACCTTAACACCCAGCGAATGGATCTTCTCCGTCTAGTGCAAAGTGCCTTAAACAACCCAGGTCAAATCAACTTTATTTCGAATTTGGTGATTTCAGCTATTGTTCTTATAGATTAAGTATTGCAGTACCACTGGTTGGACTGCATATGGTCACTGTACTTTTCCATCTATGCATCTGTGCATGCGCCTATGTATTTATTATCTGCATAATTTGCTGTTGTTGTTAACATCTAGCAAATGATTTATGATTCAAACATATGCATTGAATTGGCATTGGTGGTTACTTCAAAGAACCTAATGACAACTATATAATCAATAACATAGAAAACAGGTCTAGAATCACCAAACGTACGCGATAGAGCAAGTAGCAGCTATAAAACATTGTATACAAATTGTATCGCACGAAGGACATGCTTGATAGCCATTTTGGCTTCACATTTTTGGAATGTCTTTCTGGGTGCAACCAAAAATCAGACGCAATGCTGTCGCTCTACTTTCACTTACCTCGAGATCGAGGGGGGACCTTAGGAGGGGGGACCTTCGCTTCCCTACTTAGTATTGACAGGAAGGATTCGTCTGAAAGGATAAGATTGGAAATAATGTTTTACAATTGACAAGTTTCCTATAGTGTGGGATAAGAATGTCATAATTCTCATAACTTGCCTTACCTTCAGATTCAATATCATATTCATGTACGGCATCCTCGCCTTCATAGATATCATAAGCCCGTGGAAAAGGAAGTAGGTGTTGAAATTAAAACCATACGTGGGTGAAAAGGCCTATGTTGACTTAAGTCCATACATAGCATTGACACTGGCAGTCTAGTTTTAGATGCTTTGTGATGATCCTGGTCGAATAGTTGATAAAAACTTTGATACTTAGTGAATTACAAGTAATAAAGTGCTGTTTACAAAGTGAATCGAACATCCCAGGTAAAATTGACTTTATTTTGAATTGAATAATATCAATGTTACAGTAGTTTCTAGCTCTTAAGTTTTAAGCTATTATTCTTATAGATCTAGAATTATAGTACCACTGGTTTGACTGCATGTGCAGTGGTCACTGTGCTTTTCCATCCATG
Source organism: Branchiostoma lanceolatum (assembly GCF_035083965.1). Lineage (NCBI taxonomy): Eukaryota > Metazoa > Chordata > Leptocardii > Amphioxiformes > Branchiostomatidae > Branchiostoma > Branchiostoma lanceolatum. The sequence goes on along the minus strand of NC_089734.1, from coordinate 14,825,412 downwards.
CATCCGTGCACGCGCCTATGTATTTATTATCTGCAGAATTTGCTGTTGTTGTTAACACAGGTTCTAGCAAATGATTTATGATTCAAACATTGCAGTGGCATTGAATGTTACTTCAAAGAACATTGGTTAATGTTTAAAGGCAACAATATAATCAGTAAACAGAACAGAAAACAGATCTAGAATCACCAAACGTACGCGATAGAGAAAGTAGCAGCTATAAAACATTGTATACAAATTGTATCGCACGAAGGACATGATTGATAGCCATTTTGGCTTCACATTTCTGGAATATCTTTCTGGGTGCAACCAAAAATCAGACGCAATGCTGTCGCTCTACCTTCACTTACCTTGAGATAGAGAGGGGGACACGGCTCTCATACTTAGAAATTCCAGGAAGGATTCATCTGAAAAGATAAGATTGGCAATAATGTTTTACGATTGAAAAGTTTCCTAGTGTGGGATAAGAATGTCATAATTCTCATAACTTGCCTTACCTTCAGATTCAATATCATATTCATGTACGGCATCCTCGCCTTCATTCTCGGCTTTCACGTGACGTCACGGGTTTTCCAAATATGGGCATCCGCCATCTTTGTGCCCTTTTCAAACCCGCGCGTTGACACTGGTAGTCTAGTTTTAGATGCTTTGTAATGATTCTGGCAGTATTTAGATAATCTTTGATACTTTGTGAATTATAATTAGGCCTAAGACAAAAAGGTTGTGTTTGCCGTTAGGGTCCTGAAAAATTATGATCGGTAGATAGATATTCTCTTCTTTCTTAAATTTGTTTATGGATTTCGGCCGAAGTGGATCCTGCAAATGCAGTTTAACATTGTAAAACTGGAATGCATCAGGACACTGGTATTTTTAACATGGTGTTGTAATTATACAGATAACATTCTACAAGAACAAAGGAAGTTTGGAAGAAAATTGGCATGACTAAGAATCTATTTTGTATTTCCATCACTCAGATGTCAGAACGAAAATTGTATGTCTCTTACACCCGATCGACCGGAAAAAAGGCTGGGGTCAGCAGGTTTTTGCTAGGGTCGGCCGGGTAACCAGAAACACAGCATTTTTCCTAGACCTTACTAACATGCTCTTATGTTTACAAAGTGCCTTAAACATCCCAGGTCAAATCAACTTTATTTCGAATTTGGTAGTGTTAGAGTCCATTCCGAGTCACCGCGAGGGTTTTATAATAATATTTGTAATCATTTTGAAAAGTTTCTAATGAAAGAATATCTGACTGACGATAGTTCTAAATTTTTCTAAAAGATCAAATACTAAAATATGAATTTATTTGAATTTAACTAGATAATTTAGAAATATTTTGAAAGTAACTGCACAAAAACCTCTTTATTTGTAATAATTTCTAAACATCTATGTGATTATTTAACTTTAAGAAATATTCACAAGAAATGGTAGAAAATGGTTAACAATGATAGAATGGTGATTGCCCCCATAAAAGTAGGTGCTAATCTGGCCCTTCTGTCTGCCTTTGTATATCTTTAGACTTCACTGCAGGACACCGCTCGGTCCTTTGTGGAAAGCATTCTTCCCTAAATTTTGCAAGGATGTGTGAATTGCTTTCTTCCCAGCCCTCTGACCTATTTATAGAGATGTTACAAATAATGGTAGAAAATGGTAAGAAATTGTAAAAAATTGTAAATAATGGTAGAATGCTGTTACCATTATTTAGAAACCATTGTAAATATCATATTCTACATCATGAATATTTCTCAAGTTTTAGAAAACTTAAGAAATATTTAGAAAGTTAAAATCACATTCAAAATATTTCAAAAGTATCAAATCTCTTACACAAATAATAACAATAACTTGAAAATAGTTCTAAATTATGACAATAACAACCCTCGCGGTGACTTGGAATGGACTCTAGAGTAGTTTATAGCTCTTAAATTTCAGCTATTATTCTTATAGATTAAGTATTGCAGTACCACTGGTTGGACTGCATGTGGTCACTGCGCTTTTCCATCCATGCATCTGTGCATGCGCCTATGTATTTATTACCAGCAGAATTTGCTGTTCTTGTTAACACGGGTTCTAGCAAATGATTTGTGATTCAAACATTTAGTGGCATTGGAGGTTACTTCAAAGAACCTTGGCTAATGTTTAAAGGCAGCAATATAATCAGTAACATAGAAAACAGATCTAGAAACATCAAAAGTACGTGATAGAGCAAGTAGCAGCTATAAAACATTGTATACAAACTGTATCGCACGAAGGACATGAGTGATAGCCATTTCAGCTTCACATTTCTGAAATATCTTTCTGGGTGCAACCAGAAATCAGACGTCGACGCAATGCTGTCGCTCTACCTTCACTGACCTTGAGATGGATGGAATAATCTACTCCTGCTCGGCTCGGCGGCTCCACAACTTATTGATCCAAGGTAGAAGGATCTATCTGAAAAGATCGATTGGCAATGATGTTTTACGATTGACAAGTTTCCTAGTGTGAAATAAGAATGTCATAATTCTCATTACTTTCGCACTGCGTCCACTGACCGGAAGGCCATTCCGCTCCGTCGTCAAATTCAACTGAAAAGAGGAAAGTACAGTGGTAAAGAAAAAAAATGCCCTGTTTTCTTTTCTTTTGGGAGGGGTAGAATTCTTTTAATTGTCAAAAGATGGGTAGCACACCAAAAATCATGACGATCCGTACGTCAACCCCTATCAACCTTTAACATGGAGTCGCTTTGTCTTCACTTACCTGGAGACGAGCAACGTTCGACTGGGGGCGGATAGCGAAGTGTCAACTCATCTGAAAAGATAAAATTGGTAAAAACATTTTACAATTGACATGTTTCTCCTCGGAGTATAGGAAAAGAACGGAATAATTCTCAAGCAACAACGTGCATGGTGTTTTATATAGTATACGCTTTACTCAAAGCTTTACACATAGAAGGACAAAAGTCTGACACAATACAAAATAAAACAAATCATCTTTCAAAGTTGGTAGGACATTTTCGCAGCAAGATTGACAACGATAAAGATAAGAAATTAGAAAGTAGTATTATTAATTGTGTACAGATTGAAAGTAAGTACAGTATGCGTGCAAGTTTACCTCTTGTGTCCCGTTTTCGTCTTCTACAAGGCAGCTTACATTTGCTACAGGAACAGCCCATGTTTTATCTCCTGACGATATCGATTGCAATCCTATAAATATATATATCACAAGTTTGAAAATCCCACCAGGGAACGTAGATGATCTATAGAATCCCCTCATCTTTTATGCAAATAAGCCCTCATTTCCATAATCAACACGCATCTATGCCAATCATAACTTTCAGCTATCTACATGCCAAAAAATGACGATCTGTTATAGAACGCCAAAGAACAGTTAATAAAGCAACTGGACACCATATCCCGTTGCTTGAGTAACTGTTATTTGGCGTATGATTCATATTACCTGGATGTCTAACCTTCATCGACGGACCTATCATAGTGTTAGCTGTTAAACTAGGTGAAGATCACGACTCACACACGTATACGAACTCACGTGTTGTATTGACAGAACTCCAGAACTTTCTGTACAGAGAAGAAAAACTACATCCGGGGTATTGGCCCCTGGCACCTAGTGCGCAGGTGCGAGATACTTGAAAGGCGGGAAAACTACTAGTTAAACATTAGCCCCCTCCTATTTTAAAGAAGCAAACAAAATCGGCACCGGCTTTTCAAGAAAGCTGCTAGGGAGACTTACTCCACTTCTTTACGAGCTAGATATCTATCTACTACTTAAAATGACCATTGCGCTAGCATGTCAAGGGCATGAGATATGAAAACCAGAAATACCGTTGCAGTACCTCAGGAAGTCACCAGGTGGTCCATAAGCAACTTGTCCTCAGTTATTTTTCTGGCCTGAAAAGAAACCACCACGTTTATCGAAAAGAGTAGAGGCCCTCCCCGGTGTGAGTGGTTCAAATATAATATTATATATATTTTCGAATACGCAGTTTGTACTGTTCAGTACAAACCTGGTGTGTTACATTCCGCCATAAGGCGGTTTATCGGGCATGCAACACAAAAAAACAAACCTACTATAGCTACCCGCATCACATATCATGCAGATCAATTCGCACCCTATCGTGTTTTAGCGTAAACGTTACAAGAAACCATTCATGCTATCTATTGCAGCGTCGGCCACTCGCGGCAACACACAAGACCTCTGAAGTAGATGCCATTCGATTTCCTCCGCGTTTTATGTGCTCTTCCTACCAACAACGTGTGAACCTAGCAAATGATTATATTACTAGTCACGGATTACCCGTAAATAACAAACTAGCAATCAAATCAGGTTTAATCAGTGACTATGGAATCTGGTGTAAATGAAACCTAAAGTTAAACGTCTCACGTATGTCTCTGTCTGATCTCTCTCCCTTTATATACTAGTAACGTTACAGTGGAGTTCACTGTGTTTTGAGCTATGACATAGGCGTAACAGCATACGGAAGTGTAACCCTACCTGCGGGCAGTTCAACGGTTGTGACGTGAACCTATTACCAGAGAAAAATGGCGCCAGGTCCGTCTTGTCTCCACTGACAGCGGCCTCTGATTCCGTCTACTGGGTCTTTGAAAGGTTTCTACGGTTGCAACGTATTCACCTGTACTGCTGTACGGCGAAGTGAGGTTTCGTCGTCTTCCTCATGGCACGTTTTGTCACTAGAAATCAGTTGAGACTCACAGAACTGTGAAAGGACAGTTCCAAGTATAAAACGGTAGGGGGCCGACCGGAATTTTCCCGCACCGATGGATGCCATTTCATTTTTTTATTTTTCAGGTTACACAAAACGTCACTTGAGATAGCCAAGCATATAAAAACTGCATGTGCAAAGGAATATTAGTTATGTACATTGGTGCCGGTACATACCATTATTTCATATCGCCTCTCTGTGACAAATTGAACATTTGAAAATAAAGCAGACCCCCCCTCCCGCAAACTTTAAAATGGAATATCCCTGGACGCAAGTATACATTTAACCACACCTTGCTTGTAAAACACTTATCTTGTTTCAACAGAAACAATTCTTTACATTCCCACTGGCCGTAAAGTTCTGGTTCCGGTTCGGAATTGTTTTGACCGCCTACCTAAATAGTGCGTGAAGATAAGACGCAAATCCTAGGTTTTCTCGTTAGTTTTGGCTCCCGATTTTTCGGCTATGCGTTATTTTTTATATTTCCTGAAAAACCCGATCTTCGTAGCGTTTTACGGTTTCCGAGTTTTGGTCGTCCGCGGCTACTTCCTGGTATTAGTGCGCGATGACGGTCACGCGGCTTTGTCGCCTGATTACCCGAATCGTGCGTTCTATGTGCGTTTTGCGTGGTTTCGCACCATCGGGGATTGCGGAAAACGTATCCTCACGATTTTTTTCATTTTTCCTGATTGCACAGACAGAATGATGACCTTTATTTTCATATCAGTCATTATCCTAGGAAAACTTTTATTTTCTTTCCAGCGGCCTTGGAAGAATGCCCTAAAAATAGCAGTTTTGGGGATGAAAATTGCTTTTAGTGACGGTTTTCACTAAAAATGACGTTTCCACAGAAAATATCAAATTCGTCTGTCGTTCGAAGATAAGTCACCCCTATCCATCAGAAACATTGAATCGGCCGAAAAGGGATGTTTGGAAAAGCGCTATTGCCTTTCTGGGAACGAGTCAGGTCGGCCCCGAATTTAAAAAAAAAACTCCGAACCGAGACCTTCTGTCAGCAAATCCTACACACCTGGAAATAAAACTTGTAAAAACCCAAAGGGGTGAGTACGCCGCTGCCGGGATTAGAACCCGCGCCAATCCTGATCCGCACGGCTTAGGAAATCAACGCGCTAACCACTAGGCTAAAAGTTCCGGACCAGTTAGACTGGTCAGTTAGTGGATGTTGATCCCCACTGTTACAAACTTACCATGTCGAGTGCCATTCGATTACTACTACCGGGGCTTCCCGCTTCCCTGCTCAAAGTTTTTTTCCAGAGTAGCGAGTGTAGGTGCCCTGGTAGAAATCGGATGGTAACGTTACCTAGGTTAGATAAAACTGAAACAAGAAGATCTAAAAAAGTAGATATTTGTATATGTTTATATATATAAATATATATATATGGAGCCACCATGATAGCTTTGTGTCTCTCGATCATCAGTCAACTCTTAAAGCCCGATCAGCCACTAGAGGTGACTCAATTTGCGTGGTTGTCGGCAATGATCGGTGAACATCGGAACAGGTCGACAAACAGCCTCGTTTTCATGTGTAATCTAAGCCCCAATGGGGAGGGTAGTCTAGACGTAAGTTGGGAGGTTTCTGCCGTGATTTTTTTGCCCAAAATCACAATTTATCGATGGTCCAGGTGGGACATTACGGTTCTAGGGGCCTCTTTATGGAACATGATCCGTGCAACTTAGACACCTATGCCTCGAATTCAAAGTAGCATACCTTGTATAATACTTGTCCAAATGAGTGCACATTGTTAATTTTCTTACCATTGAAAGTACCTGGCATGTTTCTATGACAACCGTTGCTGAGGAAAGTATACTTCCATTTCAACGGGAAGGTTTAGAGCCGTATACTTAGTCTGTAAAAGTGAATTAGATTAATTACTCTATGAAACACTTTTGTTCGGTATTTTACATCAGAATTAATTGAAAGAAAGTCCAATTTAATGTACCATTGATGCATCATATGCACGATACAAATAATGCACCAACCTCCTTGAATGCATTATAGGTAGTGCCGCTATCATAAGATCATATAAAAACCAGAGTTAAGTATTTGTGCTACATGTACCTCAGGTTTGCTATGTTAGTTAGCGATTACGGGGTCTTTTTATAAATATTTGGTGTTGAATTTTTTTTCTTTCTATTTGAGTTGAATGTGTGATAGTTGAGCCGGAAAGAACGCCAGCGACCCCCCAAAAAAACCCTCCCAACAAAATTGTATGGCGACCCTGTGACGTCAAAATTCAAGATGGCGGCCACCACACATGCCATCGGTTCCAAAAAAGGTTTTGCCACGCAAACCTGTAACTTTTTGGGTTGGGGCAGCTTGGGGGTGTGACGCAGGGATAAACGTAATATCCTCCGGCCCCGCCATGTAATGGTCTCGCCCAGTTCGCGCGCTGCATGCAGGGACGCGGTTCACACTCCACTACACTGAGAAACACGCCTGCAAAGTTGGACACCAAACTTTCAACACCAGGGGCGAAATACAACCAGAAAACACTCTCAACTGGCCAGGTAAATCATGCTTAACGCTCAGAAGACATGCTGTCATTTGGTGAAGTAGATAGAATAGAGTTACCCACCGTTCAACGCAGTATTAGGGATGTTTTTGTGAAGGGGGAGGGGGGCGTACATGGTACCGGTGTATCAAAGATATTACAATGGTCGTGGAAAGACGCAAGTTTTCAGGTGTTGTCATTAGACCGTAATGTCATGACATGGGTCGTTTTGATAGGGAAGAAGGTATTAAATTTACGCATTCGGGCACTTACGATAAATTTTTGGAACCGTGGGTCACCCGGCTTTTGAAACATGAAAACTCAACTGTGCCGTGTTGTTGCGTAATAATTTTCTTCTTTCTGGCGCATCCTACATGGTGATGTCTGTGTATACATTGAGATCATTGTTTTTTGTTTGTATATAATTTGTAAATCTTAACACATACACCGGTACCCTATGCATCAACAAATTATTGTGGACGCCCTGTCTCTAGATCCTAGCTAAAAGCCTGACCTGGGGACCGGCTGGGGTGTTTACTTGTGACAATGTGACTAACAACAACAACAAACAAAACCAGAGTGTACCCTTAAGTAGTTTCTCTTATAATTTGCTATTGCCAAGAAGATTACGATTTCGGTGCTGCTTGTGTGTCTGTGTCTATCTGTGTGTGTCAGTGTCTGTGTGTGTCTGTGGACAGCATAATTCGAGAAGCTGCGGATGGCTGTTTATGATATTTGGCAGGTCGGTAGGTCAAGTTCGATAATGTGCCCCTTAATTGATTGTAAAATAACATCATAGTATACTGTTATTGTAAATGCATTTAAGTTTGTATGGTTTTTGTATTGTGCTAAGGCAAAAATGGAGCGTTTGCGGTGGTTTTAAGTTTGCGGCAGCGCAGGGATCTCCCCAGAAATATAGAGCAGGATGGGGGGAGGGTGCCAAGCATGTAAGATGTGTGTTGTGAGGGAAGAGGTCTGTTATATTTTGCCTTTGAATGGAAGTCATTTCCTGCAGTTTACATCTTGTCTACAATAAATGATATTTTAGCAAAATTACTGGGATAATATTGGAAGAAACACCCTAACTTTGAAGTCAACAGGATGGAGCTGGGATGAGAACAGGATGGAAGAGCGCCACTGTTCCATTCTTTAGGGAGATCCCTGGCAGTGCTATAGTCACATACTGCTACAGTATTGGACAAAAATGGTCGCGGTGGTTTTAAGTTTGCAGTGAAACGGTTGCTGGAAAACTGCCGCGAACATTTCTGCATTTACAGTATTTTTTTTTCTATGACAGGTTACAGATGTTGCGTCAGTGAGGATGGCAACCTTCGTGGAGATAGATTTCAACGATCTTGAGTTCTATGAGCGCTGCGGCGGCGGTTCGTACGGAAGCGTGTACCGGGCGCTCTGGAAGTCTGCCAAACTAGAGGTCGCAGTCAAACGTCTGTTGGTTCTGGAGAAGGAGGTACTTAATGTCTTGTCAAATTTCCAAAGAAAACATAAAACTAACTAAAGACATTTGGCCAAGTCTGAGACGTTATAAGTCGTTTTGCGTTTGTTTCAACTTTAAATGCCCCAAGATATTTTGCCTTTTAAGTTTTTTTCTCCTTCCTATACATAAGGCCACATCAATTTAATTTCTTGGTTAACAGATTTTTTTATTCATTTTAGCAACAAAAAAATCATGAAAACAGAAGGCTGGGGTGAAAACTTGCACCTGACCCTGTTCACTCCCTGAAATTGTGTGCACGAAAGTACAAACTTTCCTTTGAGATTCTGTTTTCCTGTTGATTTTCCAATCTAGTAGCATTTTCTTAAAAATTCCGTTAACCAAGAAATTAAAAATGGTGTGGCCTTATACAGTGTTAGATTTGTATGAGTTCGATTGTAATTCAGATAGTCTTTCATTTGCATAACAAAAGAGATGCCTCTTAATTATTTCGGAGAATTTCATGGTCATGACTCATGACATATGTACATATGTGTAACTTAGAATAAGTAAGATATTAAACATTATTGTAATGTATTGATTATGGTCATTCTTCGTCAGTTCTGTCATGAAGTCTATTAAAATATCTTTGTTTCCTTGTCTTTACTCTAGGTTGAAGTTCTGAGCAGCCTGAGACATAGGAATGTTGTGCAATTCTACGGTGCAGTGACCAAGGAACCCAACTACTGTTTAGTTACAGGTAAGTTGTCTGTTATCTTGCCTTAGTGACAGACTAACTCAGATGCAGAAACACAGACACACACGTACACACACACGCACACACAGATGGACATACACACACACACACAGATGGACATACGCACACACACACACATAGATAGACACACATACAGAGAGACACACACACAAACAAACACACACACACACATACAGATAGACTAACACACAGACATCTGCAAAACAATTTATATTTCACTCCCTTGCAGTGTAGTAACAACAAACTATCGCCCTGCAAAGTGACAAATAAATCATTATTCATTGCTTTACATTTCAACTCTTCATAATCTACCACCTTCGACCCAACTTAACAAAAATAAAACTTTAATCTGTCAGAATGAATAAGCATTTTTGGGGACTTACAGTATGGAACTCAGAAGTTCTTCTCTCTTTATTCATGCCAAATACACAATGTATGCAGATACATGTATATTGAATATACTGAACATAACAGGACTTATAATGCTGGATGTGTTCTAACTTTTATACAACTTTTGTTCCAGAATACGCTGCTCAGGGGTCCCTATATGCTTACCTCGCTTCTACTGAACTGGGCTTTGAACGAACAATAACATGGGCTAGAGACATTGCTCTTGGTAAGTATTAACTTGGAGATATCCCTACATGTATATCTTAACTGGTAGTAGCCTCACAGTTGAGCTCCTGGTTCCAATTACTAATGCTAACCGGGAGACCCTTGTTCAATTCTGGGTCAGGACATTTCAGTTGGAGCTGCACCCGTCTTTCAAAAGAGAAATAAAATTGTGGTCCTGTGTTTAAGGAGATACCTCCAGCATGTTAAAGGGAAAGAGCTAGCAACCCCTCCTTGTAAAAATATACCCTGCTACTAGTACTGAAACAGTAAGGCAACTTGCTGCCCTATGACTGCCATTACATGGGCACTACAAGGGTCTGAATGAACACTGAAATATACAGGACAAGCAATACATGTATTTGTACCCTCCATCAATGTCTTTGATTTGAAAATGATCTTACATACATATACACCCATGCTGTAAAATGAATAGAAACAACTATTTCACTGTTTTTTTCCTGCTCCCTAGCCTGTTTTTGGAAGATTTTTGGTTGTCACTTGTTGATTTGAAGAGAGGTACCGGTATTCCCAAATACTACTGTGTCTGCATTTTGGCAGCACCACAGGGGCGAGCTTAATGGTATAATATTGTGTGCAGTCTGCAAGAATTCTAGGAATTGTACAGGAATGTGTCTACAGGAATTTTTTAGTCCATTGGAATGTTTGGAATGTGTTTCACGCCACTTTTCATGTTCTGACAGGAATCAACTACCTTCATAATGAGGCGCCTTTTACGGTAATACATCGAGATTTGAAGTCCAAAAACGGTATGTTACATGATTATGATATATGCATGTTGTTTTCTGTTCTTATAGATAGTAGTTATGGATATAAAATAGCCCATTCCACATTTTAGCATTGAGCTAAAAACAATGTGATGCATAACAAACATGACTATATCATAGATATCATAGATTCTTTAATAGTGTTGCATCTTTTATTGGTATTCCTAAATTCTAGTAATTTCCAATCTACATGTAATAATGACTTGAGGGAAACATTTAATACTGTATTAATGCAGAAATGCTTTATGTTTGCGGTTTTCGCGGTAAGCTCTTCGCAGCGAACTTAAAATCACTACAATTTTTTTTTGCTCTCCTACCCCCTTGCCTGCTATTGTTTCAAACACAAACTTAAAACCACTGCGATCACTCCATTTTCTCCCTACCACGAAATTAAATTTACAGTATGTCTTTTTGTCTTGTATTAGCATATTTATATATATAAGATGATTTAGCTTTATCAGCCATAAAGGCATAAACATACATTGTATAACCTATATTCTTTCCCAATGAATGTATGTAACATTTCTGAGTCAGTAGCGCCTCCTAACAAGTGTTGTGTGTATTGCAGTGGTGATCAGTAGTGACATGACAGTGAAGCTGTGTGATTTCGGGGCCTCAAGGTTCATGTCCAGTACCACCAAGATGTCCTTTGTTGGAACCATCCCATGGATGGCTCCAGAGGTAACATCTCAACAGTTCTATACTCGTTTAGACAACTTCCTCATGGAGAGCATGAAATGAACTTCTTTGGGGTTAGTAAAAAAACATTTCAGTGTTCTCACCAGAATTTTTTCACAGCATAGGGGTCAGGTACAGAAGGCCAACTTAACGCGGTGCAAGTCACACGTGGAGTGCTGAAGACATGACCAGAGTAGGGAGTCCGGCATGTTCCCCCGGAAAATCTGTAAATTCATAACCCAATGAGACATTATTTCATGCATTTTGAGGGATAAATTTTGTGAAGTAGACTTTTTCCTCTGTCACAGCCTCATTCTAAAGCCAAATATGAACTTTTTATAAGATTTATGAAGGGTCACAAGGTTTGTCCCAGAAAGAAACACCCCTATGCTGGTTGAAACATAGCATAGGGGTCCAGATCACAGCATAGGGGGTCCAAATCACAGCATAGGGGGCCCCTAAGCTGAAAAGGCCTGGCGAGAACACTGCATTTAATCTATGAAGAGATAGAAGTTTTTGAGTTAATCTCTTCATAATGCTAGGGTAAGACAAGTCCATTGGCCCGATTGCGTGGGGCAAGTGAAAGTGTTAATCAGGCAAGTGCATGTCAGGGCTCGAAATACAATTAAGAGACTTGCAATTTGCAAGCGATTTTCAAGATTTGCAAGTAGAAATAATATGAACTTGCAATTTTACAAGTTGAAAATAACGGTGGATTGGGTAAGCACATACGTACCCGGTTGCGCAGTGCAAAATAGTGACAAAGTTTGACTGTTGCTAGAGGAGAAATTAGTCTCTGACTACTAAACAATAAAGCCTACATATAAATCAGTATTTAGATGTTTAGTCTTCTAATAATGCCATAAAAGTTGCTATGTCAGACTGAGTATGTACATTTTGTATGTACAGCAAAAGCAGTTACATGTACATACCGACTATAAATAGTATAATATTGCAAGTTGATTTTTCAAATTGCAAGACGAAGTAAAAGTTACCCCAAAAAGAGCCCTGCATGTCCTACTGCACTGGCCCCATCAATATTTCCATGGGTGCAGTTTTTACCATGGGTAGATGTGGGTAGATATTTGTCCAGTTCCATGTTTTTTTTCTGAAAAGGGTTTCCTTGCTGCAAGTGCTTTACCTATAACTCTGTGATCTAGAATAAGGACTTTGTGTCTTCCTCTGTTCCTTATATAGGTGATTCAAGGACTTCCTGTGTCTGAAGCTTGTGATACTTACTCCTTTGGAGTGGTAAGTTTCTTTGTTTCTCATTTTCATGTACATGGTACAGAGAACCTCATTAGATGGTCAAATTAAAGATTGTTGGATGATCGAATTAAGAGATTTTAACTGAATTATGATGTTCCTCATACACTCCCATTCAATTGGGGTGGCAACCTTGCTGCGATCATGCTTTAGCCTAAAATTTGACAGAGCGTTCAACGAATTTCATAGATAAAAGTGAATCTTTTTATGCTTTGTGTGTTTTGTTGTCTTTTCAGTTGCACTTTTATATTTTGCATGATATTTCAATTATAAAGTCGAGGGTTCCAAAGTTCCAATTTAGCGATCACTGTCTAGTGGAATGGTGGCCTTATCAATTAAAAATGAAAATCTGTAATGTATGGATTTTGTTAGGCTCTATATTGTTATAGTTGTGTTCATTTTCTCATTGCAGTATGCGATGCTAATGTTTTCAGGGCTACGTCTTTGGTTGTGCAGTACTCATGTAGTCGCCAGGTGGTGCTAATGAGTTGCTAATGTTCCAGGTTGTGTGGGAACTGCTGACAGGAGAGGTGCTGTTGAGTTCTGATTGTGTAACCTACAGTACTGCATGTACCTGCTAGGTGGCGCTAATGAGTTGCTAATGTTCCAGGTTGTGTGGGAACTACTGACAGGAGAAGTGCCGTTCAAAGGTGTGGAAGGTTTCCAGGTGGCCTGGCTAGTAGTCGAGAGAAATGAGGTACGTAAATCACTATAACTCCCATCCAATCCATGCCACTCTAACATAGACTGTCAGGTGTATTTTATGTCGTTCTAACTTTTAAATGAGACAATCTTTCCTGTTGGTCAACTTGTTGTCATTTTTTTGTGTGGCTAAATTGTTTACTTTATTGCAGAGAAGGTTACTGGTATGTTGTATGATTGTGTATTTAATTTAGCTTAGTTCAAGAATACTGTAAGTTGATTTAAGTTTGCTTGGACCAAACTTCATAGTAGGAGAGTAAAGGAGGCGTTTGTGTGGTTTAAGTTTGTGATTGAGACAACATAAAACCACTATGAATATTTCACGATTTACAGTAACACCATGATAGAATAATATTTTTTTTAATGCATGGTATTGAAGTGTAGTAGTCAATTTCTTGCCATTCCATTATAAATTACTAACTGTTTCTTATTTCTATGTGGTATATCATGTTTTCCAGTCTTTGGGAAGGTACGTAAAAAGAGGGTTCTGTGTTCAAGGAGGTGCCTCGAGCATGTTAAGAGAAAGGGGTATCAACACCCTCCATAAAAACATGCCCCGCTACAGAAACAGCAAAGGAAACTTTTTGCCCTAAATATATGTGCACTAGGCACTACAAGGTGGACAACAAAGTATGATATTTTGTTTCCTTTGACCATTGTGAGCCCTCTTGTGTTTCAGAGGTTAACTATCCCCAGCTCCAGTCCACCCAAGCTAGCTGCTCTCATGAACCATTGCTGGGAAACTGACCCAAAGGTAAAGCTTAAACAAAAACTGTCGTTAGTATTCAGATGCTTTCGATGTTTGGTAGACTATACAACATTCTTGATTCTTGGCATCGTGTGGCGCAATTGGTAGGGTGTTTCGCCCAGAAAAGAGAGGTCCCGGGTTCGAAACCGCGATATGACCCGATGTTGTACTAGTACCCTTGGGAAAGGCATTTACACGACTTTCCTCACTCCACCCAGGTGTAAAAGGGTACTTGACTTCGGTTGGGGAAGGTCGTATTGAGGTCACCTGCTGGCACCAAATGGCAGCCGCCCAGACCCTTGCGACAGTTCCACAAAAGTGAAAGTGTGGAACAAATATGTATCTGTTGTGTACTACATTGTAACAGTTGTATCTGATTTTATGTCATGCCTGGGCCTGATACGGGTGTTCCGGACCGTGTGATAACTATCCGGATCACATAGGGTTCGGGAGTGTTATCACACAGGCTTCCATAGAATATTTCAAACCCATTTCGAGGGCGCCGGTTGCGCGACCGTCGGAAATTCAAATACCGGATTCGGAGATTGGAATCAATGTTGCTACAGTTTCTTGTTCGAGGACACAAAACTCCCTCAACTTCTGGCGCATTCCGCATTGAAATGTGTGTTTCCTTGGGTGGGTATGGCCAAGGTATGACATAAATAAAATACAACACGTTGTATTCCGCATCACCCTCGGTCCCAGCCCTCCCGTGGGTCGGATCGCCCTCCGGCCTACGGCCGTCGGGCGATCTGACCCGCGGTCGGGCTGGTACCTCGGGTGATGCGGAATACCCCGTGTTGTATTCTATATGTATACCCTGCAGCAATTCAGCACTGGCTGCCATTGCATGGGTAATTTCTGACCAATAAACCATTATTTTTTTAATTTTTATTATTATTATGATTCCATTACATATCTTTAGTGCTTGTTACACCTATGACACCAAAATACAACAATTTCCTGATCACATTCAAACATTGCATTATCATTACGCAATGAACAAAGCCATTTGTACGAAATATACACCTTCCGATGTTAGTGAACATAGAACCTTACAAATCATACTTCCAGTTCTTGATTCTTGCTGCCAGGTACAATGTAATCATAAATTCCTTCTATGACAATGAGGTGTGTGTGTGCTTGTTACGGTGATTATAGACCTGCGAAAATCTGTCGATCTCTAGAAATTGCTGATTTCAAAATGTCCTAGAGCTTGCAGAATCTTCCAGCTAGCAAGTTTCCAACTGTATGAGTATGACACTAGTTGAGGACGGGAAACTTGTTCATGTTGGACTGACTTGTATGTTTCTGTTTTCCCTATAGAAAAGGCCAACTGTAAGAGAGATCCTAGCAGTACTGGAGGGGATGATGCAAGACAGTATGTATCACTTTTTATCTACTGTAGATTCATGAATTTTTACAGTAGGAGTAGAATGGAGGTTTTAGCAGTGTTTTAAAGGCATCCAGAGCATTTTATGAGGCTTGAAACTTGAATAAAAAAACTCCAATTTCTTAGTCATTCCTGCACATAGTAGGTTTCAATAACACTATAGATTACATATCGAAAAAAAAAAAAAAAATTGACGGTTCTCAGTGGCAAATGTGCTAGATGTTGGCACATCGGCAACCAAATCCGCAGGGTGTTTTTTGGCACACAGTTTGACAGATTAGCCGAATAGGCTCGGTGGGCGTCACTCCACCGTCCGGTAAGGTAGTGTAAAGTGCCTTTCCCAAGGGCACAATGTCGGGGCATGGTCAGTATCGAACTCGGGACCTATTGATTCCGAGTTCAACGCTCTAACCGTTACGCCACGCCGACGTCACATATCGACAAGGAACAAAGATACGATGCCGTTGTCTGGTGAGAGCTGACAGAAAATCCAAGCCCTAATAGACTGATCCTGACTGTCTATCACAATTAGTGGTTCGACCAATGAGAGAGTGACTGCATGTCCGTCAAATATTTGTATTTCTATGTTTTGACGGAGGCGGGCGGGGCTATGGTATCGGTCTATTTACACTAGGCGCGTGAAACTAAAAGATCAGCATGTAGCTTAATTTTGTGCCGCTTTTGAGCACTTTTGATAAGAAATCCGCACGTAAATGTGGTAAACAGTGGCATTGAATGTCAATTTCATAAAGATTACAGCAACTAGAATATTTCCAGTTTTCAAGCCTCATAAAATGCTCTGGGTGCCTTTAAGTTCACAGTTGAAATAATTCCCATGTACATTGTGTGCAAAAGTAGTACAACCCATGTTTGCAGTGTTATGGTCTAGCAGTGGAGAGGTCACAAAAATAAATTTACTGTATTTATCTATTGGTTTGACATGCAGCCAAATATAACCAACTTTAACCATGATTGATATCGGTTATCATGAAGATCTTAGCCTTCGAGTTAACTCGATCAGAATCAGATGGTATGAATGAATGACTGCACTATGAGACATT
This sequence comes from Branchiostoma lanceolatum, assembly GCF_035083965.1. Lineage (NCBI taxonomy): Eukaryota > Metazoa > Chordata > Leptocardii > Amphioxiformes > Branchiostomatidae > Branchiostoma > Branchiostoma lanceolatum. The sequence continues at coordinate 14,808,727 of NC_089734.1, read as the reverse complement.
GTGACAGTCATATTCATATTTGTAGATAAACAAACATACATTATATTGTAGCACATTTATTTGATGTCATTTCTTTGTTTACAGAAAACTTTGCTGAAATGTCGGATTCCTTCCATCAACTTAAGATGGCATGGAAGTAAGTGTTCTTTAACATTTTAAGATAACTTAGTTGGACATTTCAGTGTATTTAATGATATTTATTTATTGGTCAAGTGTCACAAATTACAGAGGCAAGCAAGGCAGTTTATTTAATTACTCTGCAGGGCTTGAAATCCTGGGTGCATGTGCACATTTACATGTATGCACCCCCAAAATTGGAGCTGTGCACCTAATGTTTGACTTGGTGCACCAGTGCACCTGGATATTTTTTGCAGGATATAGTGTAGAGGTACCATTCTGTTGTACACTTGTACGTGTATTCAGAGTATACTTGAAATTTAAGTACAAGTATCTTGAAAAGTCATTATTTTGTTGTACTCTGTTTGATGTATTACTTAAAAATTTTGAAGCTAGCTAATAGAATTTCATATTGAAATTTTTAAGAGAGGCAGTAGGGTTTGTAATATGTTTTGCTGAATCAGATATTCTACTTTATGTTGTGCACCCAAAATTCTCCTGTGCACTTAAATGTTTAGGTTTGGTTCACCAGTGCACCTATTCTCAAAAATGAATTTCGAGCCCTTCTTTGTCTTCTCAGTACAATTAGTTCTTCCCAGATGTAGATGTGGGTGTTTTTGCAGGGCTGAGATCCAGCAGACAGTAGAGAAGTTGAAGAAGATGGAGCGAGCCCTGAGTATGAGGGAACAACAGCTGCAGAAGAAGGAGAAGGACCTACACAGGAGGGAACAGAAACTCAGGAGCAGTCTATCTGTACCGGTGGGTTCTGCACACGTTTTAGTTTTCAACAACAATAAACAGTGTTCTCACCAGGATTTTTTCACAGCATAGGGGTCAGGTACAGAAGGCCAACTTTGCGCGGCGCAAGTCACTTGCGGTTGCCAAAGACATGATAATGGTTGGGAGTCTGGCTTCTTCCCGCAAAAAATTTTGAAATTCATAACCAAATAAGACACTATTTCCTGCATTTTGAGGGATAGATTTAAGTTTTCCTCTGTCACATCCTCATTCTAAAGCCAAATATGAACTTTTTGTAAGATTTATGAAGGTTTTTCCTAGAAAGAAACACCCCTATGCTCATTGAAGCACAGCATCGGGGGTTCAGATCACAGCATCGGGGGTTCAGATCACAGCATCGGGGGTCCAGATCACAGCATCGGGGGCCCCTATGCTGAAAAGGCCTGGCGAGAACACTGGTAAAACAAGAGACATTGGTGAACAAAAAAATATCTAGTTAATAAATACTACTTGAAGACAGTAGAATGATGTCCAGACTATGCTTGATGGAAGTACCGACAACTGTTAAAGTATCTAATACCAGCTCAGAAAATAACAAGAAATACTAGTCATGCCTTCAAGGGCCGGAGTTGCATTTGTACCAACTCAGAACTGAGGTGTGCGTATGAAGCTGGTGTGTTATAATGCCATAGGGCAGATATACTGGCTATATATTAGATACAGATACAGATTAGAAAAAACCTTGGCAATAGCAGGAAAGATTTCTATTCCGATAATTTGAAATGTAGTTTGGCCCACGAAACGTTTAGATTCTGACTTCTACCAGATACTGAACAACTGAAGACTTTTCGTCAAACTTTAACTACCCAGCACAGAATTTCATTTCTTTGGTTCTACCAGACATTATGGAATATACTCTTAATGTACTTGATTCAAACTCTGTTTTGCTGTAGACTATCACAGCGGACCATGACGTGGGTGCTTGGACAGAACAAGAAGTGGTAAGTTTGTTTACATGTGTGCACTACTTATGGTTGGTATTGATTATATCTCTGGTATTCTAACATGTCTGAATGAAGAACAACAACATGTTGATATATAAATCCAATAAAAAGTTATTGGTATTGAGAGGCATCAGTCACTAAGGTGAAGACAGAGCCTACTACATAATATTTAGTATTTATTGTTAGAAATGGTACTTACTATTAGATAGAAATTGATAAGATGCATGCAAATGAAGCAGTCATAGTTATCACAATGTAGTAGTCTGGGTTTAAAGCCTTGGTAGGCAGACTAGAGCTACCTATGCTAACATAAGGTACATGTAACAATGTACATGACATTGTATGTGATTAAGGGTAGGATTCCTACTAGGAATGATAGTAAGTTGCAATTGAACATGGCACAGAAGTTAACATGATACATGTATGTTTTATTGTTGTCACAGTTGTGAGGGCGTAAAGTCTAGAAAGCTGATGACTGATGTTTTAATTTTTTGTTCCACTAGCACATATGGATGCAGCATTTAGGGAATGATTGTAAGTATTGTGATGCTTTGTGATCTTTGTAGTCATAGTTACACTTCAAAATGGTGACCATCTGTAAATAGTTTCATCAGTCTGGTAATAATAACAGTAACTGTTCTTTGTTGCACAACCAAAAGCATTGGCCTGACAGCTTGTATTAGATTCCTTGTCTATTAACGGCTAATATCTCACAGCTCATAATTTTTGTGTCAACGCTTTTAGCTGATACCATTGATTATCTTTAAGACTTCAATTTACAGTAAAAAGCTCTCATTAGCTGGGGGAGAAGTGCAGTTTTTTTCAACTGGTATGAGAACAGCGTTCAGTATTAATACAGCTCCCACATTATCATCTATTAATGAATACTGCATGGCTACTTTGGCTCACCCTCATAAATCAGGCCCCCTACGCTCCATGATACATCGGTCGCGAAGGGGCCCTGATTACCAGCGTGCCCAGACATGGTTATGGCGACCTCGCCACCAAAACAGCTTCAGCCAATCAGAGGGGTTTGCTTCCCATCATCGGAAGCAATCGTGCAAAGAACACTGGGAAGCTATCAACCAATCAGGTTACGTGTTACATCGTTGCTTTGGTTACCCAAAACAAATGGCAGCCGACAGTTTTGCTTCAGCTGTGGAAGACTGGTTTGGATTAGAGCGGCTTCATCAGCATCAGCAGTCCACCCTACAGACACTGCTTGATGGCAGGGATGTATTTCTAAGTGTAAGGACAGGCGGAGGGAAGAGCCTCTGTTATATGGGCTTCCCAGCTGCAGCGAAAGCCGAGCAAGCCCACTGATCTTGTCCGCGACCTCCGTCTGGACATGAGTTCGTCAGTCCGCTCATTGCCAAATAAGGCCAGCTCATTAATTATTCATGAGCAAGTGTCCCGGACGTCGCCATAACCATGTCTGGGCACGCTGGTAATCAGGGCCCCTTTGCGACCGATGTATCGTGGAGCGTAGGGGGCCTGATTTATGAGGGTGCTTTGGCTCAAATTTGGTTGATTTGGGCCCCCCTGTTATTTTTGTGTCTGATATTTTTGCTTTTAATTTAATTTTTCACCCAGCTGGCCACCCCAGTGACCTGTCCAAGTATGCAGACATGTTCCTACAGAACAACATCAACGGTAAGAGACTGCTAATGCTGTCTCCTGAGGACCTCAGGTCCATGGGCATCCTGTCTCTGGGACACAGGCTAGACCTACAGGTCAGTAACACATGTGTGCATGGAACATTAACAGTGTTTTAAACTGTCTTTTTCCTCAGAAATAGAGATTCTTCATAGACAAACAAACAAACAAACAGACCAACAAACAAACAAGCAAACAAACAAAAGAAAGCATGTTGCATTGATATGAATTGCTTGTTTGCTTGCTTGCTCACTCACATTCATTCACTCACTGACACACTCACTCATTCATTCATTCACTCCCTCTCACTCACCACTCACTCATTCACTCACACTCACTCTAACATTCATTCACTCACTGACACACTCATCCACTCACTTTCACATGCCTGCTCACTCACTCTCTCACTCACTCAACTCCTTAAAAAATATTCAACTACATTTTCATTTTCTATGACCAAAATGATGTAAATTATTTTTTTCTCGCACCTATACCAAAATGGCAATTCTATTCAAAGCCAATATAGCTTAATTGCAAGGTAACTACAAACAAGGAGTCAATTGTGAAAAGATTGAAAAAAGGTATAATGTAATAATTATCATTAGTGATATACACTCCCTATTGTTCATGGAAATTAGTAACATTCATTTCATCATAATCTTGTGTCAAAAGTACAAGATAATTTGTTAGTGTTAACGTCCTCTTCATGTTACATGTTTTTCAACTTGTGCCCATCGCTATCTCCTAAAAAAGCAAGAACACTTGGCAGCTGTAAACCTCTGATTGGTCACTGAACTGGATTGCTATATTGAGTATCTATCTTTAACATTCATGATAGAGACTATTGTTCACAACAGCATGTTATAGAAAAAAAGCTTTTACTGTATTGTTATAGTGACATGGGTGACTTTTTTTCCAGAATGAAATAGAACAACTGAAAATTGAGAATCACAGACTTTTGCACTTTCCACCACTGTCAAAGGTAAATACATGTAGTTTATATCAATATATGTACACAAATATACATTGAAAATGTTACAATTGCTTTAAATAGTACACCAGTTCTTATTCTTCTTTAGTATTAGAATTGATGTACATGTAGTATCAGTTCTGTATTGCTGGTGAAACGGCCCTTCGGCGTTACACACCAGTGTGCTTCGCAGGCATGTACATGTAGCATGGCAGCAGCTGGTTATATTACACTAACACACCTAAAGTTGGAGCATCTAATAGTATTTGACTGTTTCGAATGTTACACGTCACTGCATTAACATTCATTTTGTTTTCATCTTATTCAATTGACATAACTAATGATTTCTAAGACCACCACATCGTTGCTGTGTTCTTACCCCTGACCAAGTCTATATTTTAACCCCCGACCATACCTGTGTTGTCAGGATGCAGCTGGGTTCCCGCCTGGCTCCTCCCCTGGAGGTCAGATGTACGTCACCTTAAACCTGCTCATCGGCAACCACTGCAGAATGGGACAGACTCCAGAGGTTTGTAGATCAAAGAAGACCCTACCAGAATCATCTAGATCCTCCCCAAATAGTTTTAAGAAATGTAACCTTTCCAAAAATAGTAAAAGACTGTCCATCATTTGTGTGTGATAGTGTGGTGTCTGTGTGGCATAGTGGCAGAGCATCCGGCTATGAACCAATGAGACCCAGGTTCAATCCCCAGTGGAGTTCCCAGACATGTCTGGACATGCACCCTTGGGAAAGGCACTTAACACACATTTCCCATGTCCTAAGCCCAGCAGTAGGGTTTGGGTTGGGGTTAGAAAGGGCATCCAGCCGTATAAACTCTTGCTACAAAAAAGACTTACACTTGATGAGGTGTTCTGGGGCTCCCCCATCCATGTGCAAGTACGTCCAACCCCCATATGTGATGGGGAATAAAAGAAGTAAAATTGGAGAGAGGGAGAGAAAGAGAGAGTATGAGATATGAAACAAATCTCTATTTTGTATCAAGTATCACAATAGCTAAGCTATAGAACCATCTTTGTTCCTTTTTATTTCATGCAATGGGAGCGATGTATTGCATTGGTCTTGCGTGTATGTGACGCATGTGTTTCTGCTAGTGCTTGTGTGTGTGTGTGTACATGTGTAATACACTACTTAGTGCTGCTATTCTGGTCTACGAGACTGGAAATGCTGCAGGAAGGGGATGAGTAAGGGGGTGAAGTCTGCCATCTCTGATTGACTTTTCTATATTCAATTTGTTACACACCTCACTGTGGTATGATCTTGCAATGTGGGTTACATGTATGCCCTAGGCATTTAATGGAAAAGTCATGGAACAACACCTGTTTACATTTTTGCACTTTTAGACAAAACACACACACATACTTATGCACACACACACACACTCACTCACCCACACCCACACAGACACATTCGCACAGGAACGCTACTGGCATACATGGTGATAATACATGTAATGTAACTGTTTTCAGGAGAGTAAGTGGAAGATGTATGTGGAAGTTGACGGTGATGTGGCCGCGACGGCTGCCATCAAAAACGTCACCTTCCTACTCAAGTCTACCAATGACGTAATCAGGAAAGACCATGTGAGTGATATAATTAGAATACGGTTAATTTTTTTTTAATTCATGATCATAGGTTCATGTATATTGCTGGGTTCATAAAAGAAGTTCTTGCAGTCTAAATATACATTGTAGAATTGACTGAACTATGTATTCTAGGCAAACATGTACGTGTACGGTCATTCAAAAGAAGAAAAAGCTTATTCATGCATATTATATACAAATCATGTAAAACTTAAAGGACAAATGCTATGTATGAATTTAGTATATGCATGACTATGGTTGCAAGGTTCCATATTTCATATCTTCATTAGAAAAAAAATTACTGAAATTTATTATTTTGTATTCAGTAAAATGTTTGAATGGTCATACCAGATTGACATTTATATTTTATTTGCGATCCATACAGCCTCCTTATGTGATGGACAATTGGTGTGTTGGTTCAAACTCTCCCATTCAAGTGGAGTGCTCTGTTTTCTATGAGGTAAGGTTTGGACTATTTTATTTTGTCATGAGGTAAGTTTTGGAATATTCCATCTGTGGTGAGGTAAGGTTAATAATGTGCCATCTGTATTGAGGTATGGTTTGGAATGTGCCATTTGTTGTGAGGTATGGTTTGGAACATTCCATCTGTCATGAAGTAAGGTTTGGAATATGCCATCTGTCATGAAGTATGGTTTGGAATAGTCCATCTGTCATGAGGTAATGTTTAGAATATTCCATCTGTCATGAGGTATGGTTTGGAATAGTCCATTTGTCATGAGGTAAGGTTTGGAATATTCCATTTGTCCTGAGGTAAGGTTTGGAATATTCCCTCTAGATCTGTCATGAGGTATGGTTTGGAATATTCCATCTGCCATGAGGTATGGTTTGGAATGCACTATCTGTTGTGAGGTACAAGATACAAGATACAAGATGTGTTTTATTAACTTGAAGGTTTGGAAATAATTGGAATATTCCATCTGTCATGAGGTAAGGTTTGAATGTGCCATCTGTAATGAGGGAATATTCCATCTGTCATGAGGTAAGGTTTGGAATATTTCATCTGTCAGGAGTTATGGTTTTTGTTTTACTTGAAAGTTATGAAATCTGGGAGCAGTGTTACAAACTAGTAGTCATAGCCTTATACATGTGGAAGTAAACTATTTTTGGCATGTCTGTCTTCTTTTCTCACTGCAGTTTCTTTGTGTTCTGCCAGATGGCGCTTCTATCTCTGATTGCCGAATGGTCTGTGTTTTTTTTCAGGACCATGTTAAGAAACCCAAGCAGACTAAGCACCTGCACACAGTAGTGCTGGAGAAGGGAGGAGAGACCCATGAGAAGACTGTCCAGCTGTGCCTGAGACAGCCCGGTGTGCCTGACAGTGGCACCTCCACTCCGGCACGCAGCTCTCCAAAACATTTCACAGGTATAGGCAGTTTCTTTCTACAGTAGGAATGTCCCTGAAGCTTAACTGGTAGCAGCCTCAGTCCTCACTCCACCCAGGTGTAAAAACCGGAACCTATTTTGGGTTTGGGAGATAAAAGGTGATGGAAGGAGAGGGTCCTAAGTCCTAGATACAGTTGATAACAACCAACTGTCCTACCTTTATCTTACCTTAGACCTAAGTTCACCCCACAACATCATGTTGTATTTGTCGGCAAATGATGTCCTCCAGACATCTCATCATCTTTCAGACTGTACTTTTGAAGGTAGTCTTGGGTCTTCCCTGGGGATATTTTTCTTCAGGTTTCCAGCCCGCAGCTACATTGTATTGGCTTTTCTTTGGCTTTTCATTCTTCATAATGCAACATAGAAATGGTCCACTTCAGCACCAAGCTAAGGTTTTAAACTTTAAGGCAACCAAAGCAATATTTGTGCCCCAAAAATGGAAATAAAATAATGCTGAAATCTTAATGGTTACCGGAGTGACATTTATTAACACTGTTAAGCACATTTTAAGCGCATTTTAAAACCGCAGAAAAACGTGCCGTACAATGATCCCCTTAGTTTCGCGAGCCTACAACAACCCGGCAACGATTTTCAGTGAGTTCTCACATCATAACAACGTCATATTTTTGCATCATGGACGTCGCTATACATTGTGATAATGTTGAATTAATCATGTATAGAAATGACTAGATTAATAGACTTTCAAAATTCAAAATTTTTGGGCCCTAATGTTGCTTGGGTTTCCTTTAATTCTTCCCACAGAAGAACAGGTGACGCTCGTCCCACATAGTTCAGTCCACACCGTGGTCACTACCATGGGCAGTGGAGCGGGCTGGTCATCTCCGCAGAGCGCTGGTGCTACAGGGTGGACGTCACCACTGGGGGCCTGGGCTAACAGGCAGCCACCAGGCAAGTACAGCTCTTGTGAAGCCAACCTTTAAAAATACCAACACAATTCAGACTGATACAAGTCTGCCAGTTGATTTGCAAAATTTGGTCTGCAAATTTGGTCTGCAAATTTGCAAGTTGTTCATACATGTATTTTTCTGCAATCCTAATCTTATTTGATGCCCATGAGAGTCTTGTCCATCGACCAACTCTTGTTACTGCAATATCTTAAAATGTCTGGAGTGTTTATGTTGCTGATTATAAAGCTTTGAAGTAACACATGCAACTGGATAGATTTTGAAAACAGTCTGACGTTTCAGACAGCATCCACTACCTTACTTCAGTCACTGATGAAAGGTAATCTATTCCACCTAAAACGTCTGATCTTTTCCAAAATTTTAATCTATCCAATAATATTGCTTATAATGAGTACCTGTTATCTTGCGTATCTTATTACCTAGATGTCTATTGAACACATGGTTGGATTGCTACATGTATATACTCCTTTAGCCACCAACAGTACAGGCATACGACATTGGAAGATTCACTTGAAAGTTCATTTGTGTTGGTAGCAGTCATTCTGATTCAAAGTTGAACTACATGTAGCTGCAGTAGCCAACACAAAAATTGGACTTACCCAAATTTTCGACTGATCAGCTTCAGTCTTTGTAAGGGAGTGAACAATCCACTGCTTCTGTGACGTCTCGTTATGCAGATAGAACACGTGACCCGATGAGACTTTCTGCAACTTTTGATCCACTGCTCATAGAGTCACGTGTTCTATCTGCATAACGTGACCTCACGGAAGCAGTGGATTGCTCATTCCTTGACAAAAACTGGGAGCTGATCAGTGAAAAATTTGGGTGAATCCAATTTTTGTGTTGGCTATTGCAGTTCAAATTTGATTTAAATTGACATTAGAAGATCCTGAATTCATGTGAAAAATTGTGCATTTTTCTTGCAGCGAATTTCACTATGATTGCCACTGCCTCACTAGAGCCTTCTACGGGTCTCTGGGCGAGTGTAGCGGCCGGGAAAATCTCTGGGAGGGACAACCCACCATTGCCGGCCTCCTTCTACGTCACCAAGAAATCACCCAAAAAACCTGTCCCGCGTCGTGTGGATAACACAGACATGCAATACAGAGAGGCAACGCCAACGGGGCACAACACGGTTTCTTACGAAAGTGACAGAACTGCAATGTACGAGCCCAGAGTGCGGAGAAGACTGTCGGAGGAGGCGCAACAGAGCCAACGCATCGTCAGCTGGTCTGACGAAATGGACAACCAATCAGACTTGACGAGCAAAAGTTACGCGGACGTTGCAGGACATAGCCTCGTGGCGGACATGCAGCAGTTACAAATTGTGAGGGACAGGCCGCACTTCAGTAGCAGTAGTGAGGTGTCTAGTCCGAGGTATCCTGAGAATACAGGTAGACAATCACAGAACTGGGTAGAAGGAAGACAACAAAGGTATGATAGACAAGGGGAAGGGCAGAGCTACAAGTATGACAGGCAAGGGGAGGGGAGGAGCCAAGGGTATGACAGACAGGGAAGGGGGAGGGGCCAAGGGTATGACAGAGAGGGAGGGGGGAGGGGCCAAGGGTATGACAGGCAGGGAGGGGGGAGGGGCCAAGGGTATGACAGACAGGGGGGAGGGAGGGGCCAGAGGTATGACAGACATGGGGAGGGGAGAGGCCAGTACAGGGGAAACTACAGAGGGAACAGGGGGAAAGACTGGAGGGGGAGAGGGAGAGGCCGTCCCAGGGACTACCATAGGAGAGTCAGCGACCAAGCGCCGGCTCCACAACACGCGGAGCACGCTCCGTACAGACGGGTGGTCAGTACGTCTGACATGGAACGATACAGGCAGGAGGAGGGCGACGCGTACGGTCAACGTCGTTACGACAACTACGACGCGGATACCATCCAGGGTTTTCAGTCTCAACACAACAGCATCCGCGAAGAGGATCACGTGTACTTTTACGTTGGCGACAGGAGGAGTTCCGAAGTCGGGGGAGATTCAGTTAACGAAGGGAGGGGTGGACACCAGTCAAGGGAGATGCAAGCACCCGACCACACACGTGAACTTTCCCCTGATAGGTTGGGATTCCACCAATCAAGTGAGTCCGGGGATCAATCAGAAGGTTCTTGGCAAGAAGTGAAGAAAAGAGAAAGAAAAATCTCTGGGTCGAGCGATAATCAGGATAGAGGGAGGGGGAGAGGCAGAGGGAGGGGTGGGGAAAGGGGTAGCAGAAGGGAAGGTGCACCACGGGGTGGGGGGAACAGAGGAAGGGAGACAAATACTCACTCAGATAGAGGGGGGAGAGCAGGGTTTAGGGCCAGAAACAGGAGATATTAAAATAGAGGCAGAAATGACTCTAGCTACCTCTCAGGAATGATATATTAAAGTCTTATTTACAACTTGTGATTGACTAATGTACAAAATAGAATTTAGCTTCCAAAGTTGATATAGATTGTCGGATGAAATTTTAAAGCTAAAACTGTTGTGTTTTTTTATGTGTATTTCCATCAGTGGCGGGTGTATCCCTTGTGCAAATATCAAGTCCGTGTGAGTTCTGTATTGATATTTTTTGGCTTTGGTTAAGGTTTGCGGCAGAAAAAGTAATTTTTTTTGTTCGATATCCAGGCTGCAGAACAATGCGTAAAAAACACTTCTTCCCCGTAAACTTTACTTAAGCCAAAAAAATGCCAATACGGACTTGATACACCCCAAAGTGTGACAGCCCCCTTATATGTAGTGTTACATGTACCTGTGCAGAGGGCTATTCTCTGACATTTTAGGGCTTTCTAAGCCACAATATAATGCAACCATGCTGCTACGCCCCCTTGCAGGCATGAGCTGAAGTGCATTACAATAGTTAAGGTTGGGTCCTAGAGGTAGAGTAAGGCCATTATGTTCAACTACTTTTTGGGTTTTGCTGCAGTCACATTCGTCATGTAGGTTGTTGTATGAGTTTGATGAAGCATTTTGTGACAAAAGGTTGTGACAAAACGAACGAACGACAAGGATAAAAGACAGCCTTTTCCATAAAAGGACAGGTAAAGTTTGTACGACTATCCCATCAAAAATACCTTCAGTTTGCGATCATAGGACGAATGTGACCAGGCCCTTTACCAAAACTGTCCATTTTACAGCTACATGTAAATGTAGGTTCCTATACCATGCAAGAATGCAGGATCTTGCCACCAAGTACTAAACAGGGAAAAGAAATTCTGTATTTACATTTTTTAGGCGTCAAAACTAAGAGAAAAATATTTTACTGCAACTGACAGAAAAACTTAAGTCATTCCATCTTTGTACAACAGTCTAAGAAAAAACTATTATTTCATCAGTCTGATTGTATTCTATGTAGTACAAAACCTAGTATTTTGACTGTACAGTTTTTTTCTGTATGAAAGATGTAAAAAATTGTATTTACCTTACATGTGTACATGTAAGTGCATGTGCATATAAATCTACCAAGTCAGTTACTATGTGTACTGGTTGACCATGGCAAGATAAAATAAGTGAGTAACCAGAATGGTTCACTTGTGTTTGATTGTACCTGAAGCTTCTTTAGTTTTTTTCCTTAGGTCAAACTCAAAGTGTAATGCTCTTTTGATAGACAAGTTACATAATTGTATCAATATCATTATTCAACACACCTTTATTGGATGTCTTGACTGTTTTTGTCAAACAAAAATAGTGACTTGATACATGTACCTGACACCTAAGCATTAAAGGTCTAAGTTCAACTTGTAAATGATGAGATGGGCACAATCATTTTTATGATGTCTTTGTTGTAATTATAAGTGGTGCTAATTCAATGCCATGGCATTGAACATGTATATTAAAATACGTACAGTCAAACATGTACAAGTGACCACCTGGTCAATATGCCAAGGTGACCACTTTTTGGTGGTCCCCTTTAATTTCCTATTGACACAAGCATTAAGAATCCTGTACACAGATTTGCTCATTTAAGGAAAAAAAAACTTTTAAAAAAGCCTGAGTTACAAACATTGATTGAGCCATACTTATTTTTGTTGGTTCTTGGAATTCAAAGAAATATGTTTAACTGGAAGATTATCACAAAAACAGCTTTAATCCATGCTTTAGTGCACAAACATACATGTGTACATGTATATAATGATATAAACCTTAGGGAGTGAATATTGTCAGTTTCAAGTTTTCCATTCATTCAGCCCGTGATTTTTACCTTGAAATGTCCAAAAACCAAGAAAATGAGATGGCTTGGCCTTAAAATTCAAACCACACAATGTGCAAAGATCGTTTCGTATCCAAGTTATAATCATACGCTGCAAATGTACATTAGCAAAATTCTATTTTTTACATGACATTAGGGAATCTTCAAGAGACACATTGGCAATGGCAGATGTCAAGCAACTCAGTGATGACAACACTACCTTGGCTGCAGAGTATACCACAGTTGCTCGAATGTACCGATTACGCAAAGTTTTGCTGTAGCTATGCCAGGTCCTGTAGTGATGACGTTACTACAGGGTATTTCAGTCAATAAAACAGTATTTTGTGAAGTCTCTGTGTTTGCTGTGTGACTTGCACATCAAGTTGAAGTTATGGATATCTTACAAATACTCAAGGTCTTGTCAACATACATCTATACAATCAAGTAAAATTGCCAATAGCTAGTGAGTAGTGCTTGCTTTATACGCGGTTAGCCTCAGGTTAAATTCTCCAACTACGTCATACCAAAGGCTTAGAAACGGTACATACTGCATACAATGTACCTGCTTAGCACTCAACACCTATGGATGAGAGATTGAACATATACAACAAGATGGGATAGAGTAAACGCACAGCAATGATACATATACCCTGGTACGATGTAGATGAATGAACACATCACAGCATATTCATAAAACCAAAGGTGGCACCATGTGTGATAGGCTACCAGTCGTAATTCAGTCCCAAATTTGATATTCACTATTTTGTATCACTTTTGTTGTTTGATTTAGTAGACTGTATAAAGATATAAAGCCAGCCAATGGCTACTACGATGGACAGTTAAATGTTATGATACAGGGGCATTATATGCTTTGGTATTATCAAGTTGTAGCTTCCAAACATATTTACAATGGAGTTCATTGTTTTTACTTGGAAACTGCCTGAAAACATATTCAGCTTGATACCTCTTTTATGTCTGAAGAGGAATTTAGTCAAATTATCTATTAGGCCATATGCCATGCAAATGAAATGAACTATTATATACTGCAGGAACTTTTTTCCATTTCAGTTAAGATAGGAGCAGGTGTAAAACAAAAGAGCACCAACACTTTATAGAAAGGAACTTGGTCATAATCTGGCACCAATTTTCTAACTTGTATTTGCCAGATCTGTTGATTTGTATATTATCATTAAGGAATCATCACTTTTCATATGCATTGCAGCTTGCTTGTATGATCTATTGAAATATGCAAATCAACAATGCATGATAACAGCATCAAAGCATAGCTGTTGGTCAACGCAAATCTTCCAACTCCTGTCGCATCACCTTCAGCTCCTGCATCAAGTGCAGGGTCATCTCTTCATCGTCATCAAGATTCTCCATCTTGTCTTCTTCGCCGTCCGCATCATCATTTTCAGTACCAACGGCAGGGTGAACTTTGACCTTCATGCGTTCCTTCCTCCCCACAAATTCTCCCAACTGACCAATGAGGAAGTCGACGATCTCGTGGTCGTTGGAGCGCAGGTCGTTGTCGTGCTTGATGGACTGGAAGCTCTCGGTGATGATGGCGATGGGGAAGTTGAGGAAGATCATGTTCATCAGGACCATGTACGCCATGAACAGGACTGGACCCCAAAAGCTGTGGGAAACAATAAAAGATATTTCCTTGGTTAGTGTAAAGATACGGTGTAACAGTCCAATAGCCTTTTGGGGCCTTAGGTGCAGTGACAGCAATGGGGAAGTTTGAGGAAGATCATGTTCATCAGGAACATGTATGCCATGAACAGGACTGGACCCCAAAAGCTGTAGGAAACAATAAAATATATGTCCTCGGTTAAAGTAAAGGTACGTCGTAACAGTCCTATAGCCTTTTGGGGCCTTAGGTGCAGTGACAGCGATGGGGAGGTTGAGGAAGATCATGTTCATCAGGACCATGTATGCCATGAACAGGACTGGACCCCAAAAGCTGTGGGAAACAATAAAGATATGTCCTCGGTTAAAGTAAAGGTACGTCGTAACAGTCCCATAGCCTTTTGGGGCTTAGGTGCAATGGTGGCGATAGGGAAGTTGAGGAAGATCATATTCATCAGGACCATGTACGCCATGAACAGGACTGGACCCCAAAAGCTGTGGGAAACAATTAAAGATATGTCCTCGGCTAAAGTAAAGATACGTGGGTGTACAGAAAGTACGAAATGGAGCGAAATGAAACTACAGAATGTGCGAAATGGAATTATTTTATTTCAGTTTGCTTTATATTTCGTTCCATTTCACACTTTCTGGTGTTCAACGAAATGAAACCAAATGGAACTACACAAAGTGCGAACGTTCTGTAGTTTCGTTCCATATCATTTCGCACTTTCTGTACACCGAAGTACGTCGCAACATGTACAGTCCCAGACCCTTTTGGGGACGTAGGTGTGGTGGTTTGTTAATCCACGTGTGTCTAGGGCACCGAATTGGAAGGTGGAGCCCATCTATCTCGAGCTCCTTCCACCGCCTTTTACCTCCCCAACCAGAGTTAGACACCAATTCACATCTGGGGGAGTGACGAAGGTTATGTAAAGTGTATTTCTCAATGACAAAACGTCTAGCCAGGAATGTCATTAATCAAACACATGACCTAGGCTATTTATGCTTTTTTGTGAGCCATACTGAAATACTGCAAACTTCCTTGAACGACATTCGAATCTGTTTAGCAAACAAAAAACTGAAGAAACACTCAGAGAAAAGGATGAGATTTACCTATACATTGCATATGACTATTGACAATACTTGTGTCGTATTAAAAATGAAGGCAGAGTTCATTTAAAAGTAATATGTATATACTTATCAGGAATTTGAATTTCCACACACCTGTTGCCTTGGAAGGACTGAAAGTCAAACATTCCCAACCCAACATTCCAGAGGGTCATTCCGGTTGCGTAGACGGAACGGAAGTCTCCGGTGGAGGCGCTCAGGAGGAGGAAACCCCCGTGGAGGAACGCCATGAACAAAATGCTCCACATCACGAGAACGCCAGCCAGGGCGGGCGCCGCATCGCGAAGGGTGTCCCCGAAAAGCGACAGTCGTTTGTTGAAGCGAAGCAGTCGGATGAGCTTAGCAAACGTCAGGGCAGATAGGATGGACAGAACGTAGCCGTAGGCAGCATCCCACATCGCAGGCTCACTGCAAAAGAAAAAGTGTTGATTTGATTTTCAAACTTCCAACTTTTTTTTCAAAAATCAACATAGCAGCACATCTGACATGAGCGCTGACATGGTACACAATGTAACGTTAGACAGTGCTGAATCACGTTGACTTTTTATATAATGGATTAAAAAGCAAAACAGCATTACTTCATAATGTCCTTGCTTCAGCGAACAAAACTAAAGAAGATCTGTATAAAATCCACGTACTTAAAAGTTTCATACGTAAACAACCTTTAAAAGACTCTCAGAAAAGTGTAGATCAGGACAGTATTAACATAGTAAGTTTTCAAGGTCTTTAACGGCCCTCATGACAAATGAGTTCTTGTCTTTAATTTGATTTTGACTTTACAAGGATTGCAATGATACAATACACATGGGACATAGGCAGCTACTGCTGGTTTCCTGGCCCAAACATAACAGATCACAGAACACGTAGTATCAAGGACAATGATCTTTGATATATCACACAAGTTGGTGCTGTTTTATCTAATCTGTAAAATCCCTATAGGCATGTGTTTGTGTTCTAATATAGTAAGAAATCTAACTAGTGGAGCTCATTTTATAACTGGGCTAACAGATTTCAGCTTCAAGAACGATACTAGTATGCTAAAGATAAACGCTTCCTTTCTTAGTCAAAGTTCCTAACAATGTGGAAGAGAAAAGAAACTGATAGAAGCTAAAATTTTTACAAAAATCAATTCAAAACGTTTTCATTGATGAAATGGACCTGATTGTGTGATACAGACACTTTGTTCTCATCAATGTGACATGAAATAAATTCGCCAGTGTCAGTGTATGATGTACTCTATGCAGTACTCAAGGTGTACTAACCTTCCAAACTTGCTTAAGTTTTGAAAAATCAAACTGACACAACAACTGGGGAAAGTTCACAATCAAGTAGATTGTTGGTTACCTGTAGTTGATAAAGCCTTGGGGATTGCTGAGTCGATGCTGGCTGGTGTAGTCCACCACCACCCAACATTTGATATAGAAAGCCAGAAGACACACTGATAAACACACGATGGTGATCTCCACCCAGCTCCAGAACTGTAACAGATACTGCCGCCCAAGTCGCTTCACTTCAGCACCTTGGACAGAAAGAACCAAGAAAGGTACATGTGTCATTTGAAATATTTGCGGTGGCTTTGTTTTCATAGTTTTCGCAATTTTTACGGCAATACAGATTTCCCATGAATGATGCTCTCTATATGTATCATTGCAAACTTTCAACACAGCGAATGCCCCCTAGAAACCACTTCTTTGTTGGTAGGCTTTATAAAAGAAACTGGTTATGGTTAATGTTATACTGGTAACTTTAGAATAACCTCATTGATAGTCCAATTTTGTAAGAGCCAATGAATTACTGTGTTCTTATGCCATTCTGATGTCATTCTGTCATTCAGAATGCAGAGCAAAGCTGTGTACGCCGCCATGTTGGTGTCCATATTTGCATATTCAGACATTCAAAGATCTAGAAAAATTCTATTAAATGTCTACAACTCAAAGAAGAGAAATACCAGAAGAATGTTTTTTTTTTTAATACTTGCCGATGAAACACAAGCTTGAGCTACAGTACTGAAATGCAAATAGGGACACCAACATGGCCGTCAGCAGCTACCTGTTTCGTGCTTTGTGTCCCTATTGGACTATCTAAAATTGCATTCACTTTATTTGCATATCAATTCATAGTTCGTGGTTAAAACCTACTGTTCGACAAATCTTGCCTAGAGTCACTGATGAAAAGTAGTGGATGCTACTTGAAACGTCTGACCGTTTCCAAAATCATATCATGTTGCTTGATTAACTGCTATTTTGCGTATCGTATTACCTGGATGTCTAACCTTCATCGACGTGCCTGTTTCATTAATATGGAAAGTGAGTGAAAATGCCATATACAGGGCTGGTAGTTCTTTTACAAATGTGGCGTCGCGGTGGCGCAGTGACAGGGTGTTTGGCCCCAGAACCTAGAGATACCGGGTTCGAATCTGGGGTTCCCTGATTTGTCCCATTGACGTTGTGCCCTTGGGAAAGGCATTTTAGACTACCTTCCTCACTTCACTACAGAAAGGTGAAAATGAGTACCTAGCTACGTTCCCCGGATAGGACGTTCAATGAAGGTCCCGTGTTTGAGGAGAGCTACACCTTGAGCACGTGAAAGAACCCACCGCACTTAGTAGTGGTCCTTCCCGGTGTGAGTAGATCGTCCGGATATGCAGCTCGTACTTTTCAGTACAAACCTGGTGTACTGAGGTAGGCTCTGGAACACGAATTGGCGAAATTCGAAACACGAATTGCGCCACGTAGAGGCGCAATTCGTGGCGCGCAAAGCGCCACCGGGGGGCTAAACTCGATATCTCGAATTCGTCCACGCGGAAGCGGTAGCGCGAAGCGCAATACAAAACCGGCACTGACATGGCTCGCATAGCGCCACCGGCGGGCGAAACTCGAGATCTCGAATACGTCCACCCGGAAGGGGCATCGCGAAGCCCGCAATGTAACGTTACTGACATCATGAGTTACGTAACTATATGTCCAACCAGTGGTGGCAGCGAAGCGCATATTTGCGAAACACGGCTTGCGATTTAGCCATTCTGTTAATGTTTAACTTATGATGTATTGTAGTCAGCTAATCGTAATACAAAACACGCACAGACCAAGGAGTAAATGTATTCGTCCAACCAGAGGTGGAGCGAAGCGCATATTTACGAAACACGGACCCGAGTATCGTCTTGCGATTTAGCCATTCTGTTAAAATTAACTTACAATATATTGTAGTCAGCAATCGTTGGTTTGTTAATCACCGTTATATCAATAACATTCCGTTTTATTTGCTTTCACAGGACCTGGTTACGGGGCAGACAAATCGCTAACGCATTTATAGTGACAAAAATAGTGCGATAAGACGCAAGAATGAGACAGTATGTGTTCTTAGTGTCAAGAGAACTTTAAAAATCTACCACTGAAAGTACATAGCCAAGCACCAAAAATAACGTTAGTCCAATTTTGTCTATTTGTGAATTTGCTGCAAACTATGTCAGCACTATGATTGTCGATTCAAATCCAAAATGGCTACCACGCAAATATGATGCTATCCCAGCATTCTTTGCAGTTTGTAAGCAGACTATTTCCAAAAACATCCGAATGTTAACAAAATTGACAAAGGTCGTCAGGTAAGTTAAAAATAAAGCGATTGTAGAAAAACATTGTTAAAAAAACTTTAATGGAATATAAAATACACGTATATAAGTTAGCAAGATATTGATAACTATTACTTTTGAAACATGTTCGTCGTAAAATCTCGGATGTTTTCGGAAATAGTCGGCTCGTACAAACTGCAATGATTCCTGGGATAGCATCATATTTTCATGGTCGCCATTTTGTTTGAATTTTTGTTTTGTGGTGAATGTCTACGTAGTTTCAGTCTGATTTATCAGACCCCGACTTTAGTGTAATGTTCGCTTTATTGAACTAATTCTATCTGCCGTGAGTAGAGTAGCTTCAGCAGGAAATCTTTGCCATGGTCGTGAATAAAGAATGTATTATCTGTACAATCGATTCTGAAACTGGAGCAAAGAATGTTACTAGTACTTAGAACACACACTATCCCATTCTTGCCACTATTTTCACTATTTTGTCACAATGCATTTGTATCAATTTGTTATTATTCTCAGCCCCGTAACCAGGTCCTGTAACAGCAAATTAAACAGAATGTTATTGACATAAACGATTATAAACAAAGCAACAATTGCTGGCTGAAATTGTTACCCATACTCGATAAGTTAAACATTAAACAGAATTCGTAAATATGCGCTTCGCTCCACCTCTGGTTGGACGAATACATTTACTCCTTGGTCTGTGCGTGTTTTGTATTACGATTAGCTGACTACAATACATCATAAGTTAAACATTAACAGAATGGCTAAATCGCAAGCCGTGTTTCGCAAATATGCGCTTCGCTGCCACCACTGGTTGGACATATAGTTACGTAACTCATGATGTCAGTAACGTTACATTGCGGGCTTCGCGATGCCCCTTCCGGGTGGACGTATTCGAGATCTCGAGTTTCGCCCGCCGGTGGCGCTATGCGAGCCATGTCAGTGCCGGTTTTGTATTGAGCTTCGCGCTACCGCTTCCGCGTGGACGAATTCGAGATCTCGAGTTTCGCCCCCCGGTGGCGCTATGCGAGCCATGTCAGTGCCGGTTTTGTATTGAGCTTCGCGCTACCGCTTCCGCGTGGACGAATTCGAGATCTCGAGTTTAGCCCCCCGGTGGCGCTTTGCGCGCCACGAATTGCGCCTCTACGTGGCGCAATTCGTGTTTCGAATTTCGCCAATTCGTGTTCAATGGCCTACCTGTGGTGTGTTACGCCTTCAGGCGGTTTACCGGGTATGAAATACAAACAAACAAACAAACAAATACTTACCTTCCCTGACCAGAAGTATGATGAACATGATGATGTACAGGACCTCACACACCAGGGTGTAGAAGTCGCTGTTGTTCACATAGTTGTACAAGCGGAAGGTTGTAACTTTTTTCTGGGTAGGAGAACAGCCTCCAGTCGGGGGAAACTCTGCCAGCAGGCTGACCTGTGTTAAGTACGGAAAGTGACATTACAGTCAAAACTGTCCAATAAGACCAATGGGGGACCAAGAAAATCTGTTCTACATGCATGTGGACAGGTTAATCACTATTGACAGATTCTTGTTGTTCATCAATACAGGCTTTTCATATGACGTCATATGTGCCATGTTGAATTTCAGTGTGCGTCTGTTACCCACCAACATGGTCGCCAGGGGATTCAAATTATGATTATCATAACGTCAGGTCTCCAAAGACTGTCAAATATTTGTTTTAGAAACAAGAAATTGCGCTGATAAAAAATAAGTAATCATAATCAATTGCTTTCTTCAGGTGACCCTTAAGATGAAAGCTTTTTTGATGGCCATACAGTTATTTGCTCTTGAGTTCTTAATTAAAGTTCAGTGCAATACTAGAAATGTAACATTTGAAAGCAGATACATAATATTTACCTTCACATGATCTAGCTCAACAAACTACTGGTGACCAGCCCCTCAAGCTCTGTCCTGCCACTTCCTACATAATGCATTCGAACAACACAGGGTGTGTGCTAATTTCTACCAGTAACCATAGTGATAGCCATCTAGTCCAGGTCATTGACCTTATTTGTTTGGAGAAGAAGAAGAGGAGGAAAAAGAAACGAGCAAAACACTATGATTCCCTTCCGTGAAGACAAACATAATAATTGTACTCACCATGGTAAACAAGTTAGTGTTTGGATTGTAGACTGTAAACTCTGCCAGAACTGCACTTGTCGTCTCGTCAACCCAGTTGTTCTCCTCCAGTTCTTCCACTGTGGCCAGGTCGTCAGCTTTAGTCCCGGTCAGCTCAACCACATAACCACCACCGGAGTAGGTGCCCCACTTTCCCCAGATACTCTCACCTGAAGCATAAAATACCACAGTCATTAGCTCAGGTCTTACCTGAACCACATTAAACTGCTATTAAACATTCAAATATAACTAACTGTAGGCTTTTTGCACTCACGTGACTAATGTAAATATCGTTCACCAAGGACGCCCTAAACCGGAGATAGTACTAGTATTCATTTTTACTTAAGAGTCGTGTGAGCTGATACTGTAAAAGCAGAAATGTTAGCGGTGGTTTTATGTTCGCGGTTTTTGCGGTGAACTCTTCAGTGCGAACTTAAAACCACCGCGAGACGTTTTGCCCACCTATGACTGTAGTGCTACTATTGTTTCAAACGCAAACTTTAAACCACCGTGAACACTCCATTTTCACCCTACCACGAAATGAAAGCCACGCGAACTTGAATGCATTTACAGTAAGTCTAAAGTGCCTTTCCAAAGTGTACAACATTGGAGCCTAATTTGGAACCCAGAACCTTTAGATTCGTAGTCAACAACCAGAGTTGTTGACCCTGACCATCAATTTCAATAGATAACATTATACACAGTCAGTACATGTAGTTCTGATTGCTCCATGTTCAAGCAATCCGCATGCAATCATTCTATAATAGGATATCTTAGTATTGGCAGGGGCACGCATGGCCATATTAATAACAAAAGTCCAGTTATGTTTTAAAAAAAGGAATCAAAACACTCTAAAAGACACCAAAATGTTATAAACCCACCATCCAAGTCTTCCGCTGTTTGATAGTTCCATGGTGACTTCTCGCTGCTGTTGAAATGTCCGATCTGTCTGGTTTCTTCTGTACTCTGACTGTACATCATGTTGCAGTTCAGTGAGTAGTCAGCAAGGGAAGGATGTACAGTACACTGCACATCTGTAAAATATTTCGATTTTATCAGAATTGCAACGGTGCCATGCACGTGGAATACAGGCAGCTACGTCTGGTGTCGTGACCCACACGTAATATACCCTTTTTTTGCACTTGGGTGGAGTGAGGATAGTCGTGTAAAGTACCTTTCCCAAGGGCGCAACATCGGTGGCGCCAGGGAATTCGAACCCGGGACCGCTAGGTTCTGGGTCAAAAACCCTGCCGTTACGCCACACGACCTCACAAGTTGAACAAAATGTAACAAACTGTTTCTCCCACAAATTTTACTCTTTGATAATGTCTAGCTTATTGTTACAATTATTTTTCTATCCCTTAGTCTACCTTTTTGACCATTGGGCCAATACAGAAGATCTAGATCTGGCAACAACAACAAGGTATGGCATTTTCCCTGGCACAATTTGGCCGATGTTGACATTTTTTTGTATTATCAGCAAACAAAATCAACGAGTCTGGTGGAGAACAAAAAGACATCCCTTAAAGTTAAACATAATATCTTATCTGTAATAAATACCAAGGACGTATTTCACAGTTTTAGATTTTGTTTGCATTGAATGCAAAAATGTATTAATCAAAAATTTCTTCTTTTTTTAAAACAAAACTGACGAAAATGGCATAATTTGTTAATACTTCAAAATTATTCTAGTACCAGGTAACATGTAAAATGTTAGGATAGCATGATAAGTACGCCAAAAATAGTTACTCAAGCAACTGGATAAAATTTTGATTGTTTGCTTGAGTAACTATTTTTGGCGTATCTGGATGTCTAACCTTCATTAACGTACAATGATAAGTAGTTCACTCTTGTATGTGCCGATGGATTTCCGAACTCACCGTGTCTGGTGCGATGCTGACGTAACCTGGCCACACCTACGAGATAGTTGACGTGGTTGTTAGTGTAGCCCTGGTAGTTGGTGTCATCTCCGTTGTACCACTGTCCGCCTGCCACACCTGGGACCAGCACACCTTTCGCCCACCTCCACCAGTCAGTCTGTGAGGACAGCTATGGGACAACATTGTGTTTATCAGTCATGTTTTCTTTGTACTGTACTACGTATACATGTACATAACCGTCAAAACCACTTCAACGTTTTGCAAACCAGTTCTGTATATATAATAGTAAGTATATATACAAGCTATGGAAGAATGGACTGATAGGTTTGGTACACTCACACAGAGAATAACCACTAATCTTATTGATACATGTAAGTGTGATGGGTTCTTCAACGCAAACCTATTTGAGAACAGCCATTGCTTATTAATTAAGCACACGACCTTTCTCAAAGTCATATCTGAGAGGACGTACCTAATCAAAATTAGATAATTAACTATTCATTTACACCTGAGTTGACTCAGTAATTCGTCTTAAGTACATTTCTTAATGGCACAACAAGGTGCAGTAAACTATACTTTTCTTGTTACTTTCAAGTATCGTTCTGAATTATCACGATGTTGCGATTCTAACTTAAGTTTGATCTTGATTGTGAAAATTGGTGGTGTTGTGAAAACGAATCATTGAAATGTGAGGCTATCGAATACAAGATTCAATGACATTTCTTATATTTGATGTAAAAAAACTGTACTTTTCTTGCAAATCTACAAAACATTGCTGTGCCAAACGATCTGACTTACCGAAATAAAAGATTTGTTGTTAGGGATTTCTGCATGCAGAAACGTATTGCTGACATCCGATGTTTGATGGAAGGCGATCTCCTGGCGATGTCCATACCCGATGGAGAGTACGACCCACAAGTACACGAAGTAGAACACCACCTCCAGTATGATCATGTACATCTGACTTCTCTTGGCGAAGAAGTCACGAGACGCCATCACCTGTTTGTTCTCAGGTCTGGGTGGGGCAACCTCATCGTCATCTTCATCCTACATGACAAAAGATATTCGTAATATTAATATTCGCATGTGACGGTAATCAACATATCAAAAAAATTACACGCTTTTTTCCGCACACAAAGTAATGTGCTTACCAATTTTTTTTTTTGACCAGACCAGGTCCTTCTGAAGTTGATTCCCCAAATCTTCTTGTTTGTTGGTAAGCGCTTCACTTCGTGTACGGAAGTAGCGTGAAATAGATAAAATATCTTCAAAGGCCACGCCAATTTGACCAGAGAGAGAGAGAGGTATAGTCTGAGAGTAAATCATTGGTCCTATGTACATGTATATATAATATCAACAGTGTTGGAGTATATATAATGTACATTAGCAACACTATATTACAAATTTGTTGGAATACCAAAATTGAATTGCGATGAAAGCTGATAATCAATAATCAAAACACACAAGTGGTATGTTCTAAAATGTTCTGATTAACAGCTAAAAAGTGCCAACCTCTTTAAAGGTAGACCTCTGGTGAAGGTACTCTTCATCATTCTCCAGCTCTCTTGTGATGCTATCGTCCTTCAGATCTTCAACACTCTTTAGAAAAAAAAAGCAGTACAATAATTATGTCATTGAGAAAGCCATTTTATCACAAAGTCTTCTTTTACCCTGGCACAGATACTGATGTGGCAATACAATACTTACATTTAAGTTAGGACTTGACATTTACTGATTGAAACCGGTACTTGCTACAAGAACTCACAAGTGTAAGTGTTGCCCGTGGACATGAACAAAGCACCACCATCACCATCTTCTCATATGATGGAAGGATGCCTACTACATCATATCTAGGTAAAGATCTTGAATTCATGATTTTTTTGCGCTTTACTAGTCCGTGTAATGCAAACTCTAAATGTCCAGAGCGCTATGGAGCCCTTCCACATATATGCAGAGAGTTCGTTTCCGTTGGCTTCTAAGCTTCTTGAATCTAAAATGTGGAAATGCCAATAGGAGAACGGGATTCTTTTTCAATATGGAAACCAATCATTATACATGTTCCTCCTGCACAATGGCATTGAACAACTACAAGTCTGTCATTGTCCATTGTTAATAAATACATGTAAATGTATGCATAAATTTACAGGATTAGGATGCTCCCAATTTTCCTGGCGCGCATGTATGCTAGGGTCACATTGTCAAACCGGGACCTTGTCGGTCAGTTTGAGGGCATGAAAATTATGGTACAATGTATAAAAGACAACAAAACTTCACAAAAAGTGAAGTGTAATTTGTGTACATTTCTTTATATATATTCATAGTTTTACTTTTCGGTCCAGCAAACAGCCAAGCCGGGCCCCGGTATAGAAATGTTACCATAGATCTACAGATGTTGGCCGTCAAATTGTAAGGGACTGAAAAGTGTGAGTGCTGCTAGAAGTGCTATTCAGTCAGTCTTACTGACCTTCATTATAAGAGCGACCATGGCTGCCACCACCAGAACTTTAACAGGCTGGATGAACAGGAGGTCCATGATGAACGAAGTGAAGAATGTCAGTAGCCAGGCCTCCGTCTTTGCCTTCCCATAGGAGTTACCGTACAGCATGGTAAAAAATGCTGCTGTGGTGCAGGTGGCAAACACAAGAAACCACCCTGTGGAAAAAAGAAGATACATTTGTAGTGGTCTCAAACTAGTTGATCTAAAATGTTTTTTTTTTCAGTGGCCATGACGGGAAAATTATGCATAAAATATCTACAGGTATTTCATTGTACCAGGAAATTCCACAGTCTCTGGTTGATAAGTATAATGAATAATAGACCACAATTTAGGGTCCAATCCCACGGACTGCAATACTTTAACTAGCATGCATGCTGGGTGAGCGACTGAGATTAAAAATAAAACTCTAGACCTCTTGGTCCAGAGGCAGTGTCGCTAAATACTGCACAATTAATGCTACTACAACTAGGACAGTTACTACTTACTTTAGGATATAAACCATCTCTGAGCAAAATGTCCAGAGTACGTACAAAAAAAGTGACACTAAAATCTAGTAGCCTGTGAGAGAGTATCAGTTTTTTGGCCCTGATGTTGATTGATGGGCATTGTCATATACTGACATGTTGGTTTAAGCTTTTATCTTTGAGATTATACAAAAGTCATTGTTATAGTAACTGTTATGCAATCCACAAACAAACCAATTGCACGTAAACTATTCAGTGCAGTTTTGATTGATGTCTGTACTGACCTATATACAGAAACCACCATGGAAGAAGAAATGGTTGTTTCTTCTTGTCTTCTTTGTCACTCTGTGGTCCCTCTGCTGTCTTACCTTCTGACATCTCTTCTTCTGTAGTAAAATGGAAATATCGGTCAGGGAAAAATGAAATCGGTCAGGGAAAAATGAAAGTTGAAATGATTTTGATCCAATTTAGCTCACTGAAGAGTAATTCTTCCATTGGTCGTGTCAGAGAAGACAGTACAGTACAGTACTTACATGTTCATTGTACCGGAAATTCCCCTAGCTCTTTGCAAAAAAGTACCATGTACAGTGGCTTATCGTCCTGTCCTAAGGACTGCAACCCTTTCTGATAGCGCGCATGAACTCCCAGATTCTTAGTCCAGAGGTAGGGGCACTAACCACTGGACTGTGCACGCTACTTTTATTGTTACTTACTAGTGTTGGTCAGGGGAGATACTAGCATAATGTATTGTATGTTACTATAAGTCAAAGAAAATGGTGTTTCCTAATAACATAATTCAGTTCAAGTCATGCCCTTCAATTTTCAATTATTCAATTAATTCCATTACAAACCTATGTCGTCATCATTTAGTTCCGCTGTCTTTGATGGTTTGGGCTTAAGATGACGAAAGAGCTGCACCAGCATGATGTTGATTGGTAGAACTATCAGGGCAGACTCAAAACCAATCATGATCTGAAAATAAAAACAATTCATAAGACAGGCGTATAAGTGTCTAATGAACACACATGTAAATTGATGAATGTATGATATTTAAGAGTCATAAATTAGATTGAAGCATTCAAGAATCGTGAATCTAATTTAAATTTAATGATCAATCTAATGGACCAAGAAAGACCAAGGTGTGCCATGCCATGACGTGATTTTTACTTGTTATGCAAAATAAACAAAGGACTGATTACGTTGATGAAGGCAACTGGATAAAATTTCGAAACAGTCAGACGTTTCAGACAGCATCCGCTATCTTTCGTCAGTGACTAAGGAAAGATCTGGCAGAACTAGGTTTTATTTAAAAAAACTCTGAATAGATATGCTAATTAAGTGAAGACAATTTCAGATGGTTCAATACAATAGTAAGTCAAGACAATGTAGTATGGTGATGAATCTGAATGCCGTCTGAAATGTCAGTTTCGAAATTTTATCCAGTTGCTTGAGTATTTTTTGTGGCTTTAAGGAATGATTACATCGTATATCATTCTATTGTCCTCACCTGAGACCACTGGAAACTGAACACAGCCACTTCTACCTGGTCGTTCGTCTCGTCTGTTATCCCGTAGAACATGATGTTGACTAACATGGTAGACAACAAGAGAGATAAACAACAGGAGACCCGCTGGCACCGTGTGAAGAGGCTGTGTGCCGGACGTCCAAACACTCCAAACCAAAGATGCTTGTCCCTGGGAAAAAATAACGAACACCGTTGGGCCATGTGGCGTAACGGCAGGGTGTTCGGCCCAGAACCCAGCGGTCCCGGGTTCGAATCCCCTGACGCCACCGATCTTGTGCCCTTGAGAAAGGCACTTTAGACGACTTTCCTCACTCCATCCAGGTGTAGAAATGGGTATATAGTTCTCTGTACGTGGCACTGTTGAAATAAGTTATGAAAAATCTGAATGCAGTGCCACGTCGTCCTTGTCTGTCCAAAAACGACGTAAAACAACAACGGACACCAATGCAGATTCAACCATTTAAATGGTACAATGTTTGTGGTACATTGCGCCAGAAAACAGGTTTTGAATAAGATTAATGTGAAATGAAGGGAGACTGTTTCCATGTAACTTATCAGTATAAAATAACTGCATGTACATCACTAAAAATATCATTACCTTCGCCGGGAATGTATGCATTCGCGGTAAGGTTATGTTATCGGTTACGCCAGCTGTAAAGTGGGTCCGTATGTATGTCGAGATCATAAGTCAAGAGAACTTTGACGGATCTTGCTGATTTTTGGTAGGTAAGTGGCGGTTGTGGGAACGAAGGTCAAGTTCGAAAATGGTTAACCTTGCGTTTTCCTAAAGTGCTCCAGTGGACTTTTTTGTTAGTGTGTTTGTATGTAGACAACATAACTCGACGTATTGATGATGGATCTGCATGATTTTTGGTGGGTACGTAGAGATTGTGAAAACGAAGCTCAAGTTCAAAAATGGGTCACCTGGCATTTTCCTGCGGTACTGCAGTGGGCTGTTTATGTATGCGTGTTTGTTTGTTGACAGGATAACTCGAGAAGCTGTTGATGGTTGTGCATGATATTTAGTGAATAGGTAGATTTATTAAAGGGGAAGGTCAAGTTCGATGATGGGCCTCCTAGCGGGTACTTTGGGTACTGCAGTGTAGCTTCAAAGTTTGAGGTCGAATTTTCTGCAAGTGCTACGATCATGATTTTTGTGTGGTAGATAGTCCATGCCACATGAAGTAAGTTGTGCACGTTTGGGCCCTCTAGCGGCTTGTTTGGAGCTGCAGCGGGTGTTTTTAATTTATTTGTTTTGACCTTTGGACATGATGATGATGATGATGAATGGTTTATTAAAAATAAATCCCTCGCAGCCAATTCAGCTGAATTGCGGATTATACAATGTTTAAAATTCATTTCTGTATAACATGGCAACATTATTACATAAACACATGGCAACATTATTATATAAAAGTCCGTGATAAACAGACAATTGGTTTTGCATTAGCAGAATCTAAAATATACTTCTAGTATTTTTTTTACAAAATGAGCATACACTTTAAAAGCCTCGGTAATATATAAGAAGTTAAGCATTAAGAAGTCGAACAATGTAGGATATGGGAGAGTTCTTAAGTCTGTCTGTTCTGCATTTGATAGGTCGATATTTGTCCCTGTTTCTAGTGGGTCTATCGTGACAGTCAGATCCCTTTGGTGGCAGCATTGATGAACTATGTGCCTCTAACTGAGTTCCGAACTTCAGACACAGTTTCTGCCTGCGGTCTGAGAGCAATGGCAGGTTTAAGTCTTTCCTGGCTTGTTTATAGCTGGTAAACCGCCTTCCGAGTATTGTCCGAACTGCTCTCCGTTGAACTGCTTCGAGCTTGTCCGACTGTGCACAGGTGAGCCCCGGATGCCAGACTGGCGCGCAGTATTCCAGTAGTGGTCGTACAAAGGATGTAAATATGGTGACAAGGTCCTCGGTGGGAAGGTTGAAATGTTTAAGTTTCCGCAAGAAGAAAAGGCGTCCGTTAGCTTTCCCTACCATTCTGGTAACCTGTGTCTCCCACTTCAAGTCTCTCTGCAGCCACACTCCCAACAGGCACGTGACTGGCACAACCTCAAGGGGGGATCCATTTATTGTGAGTGTTGGTGGTGGGGGCGGGCATTTCATAAAGCAAAAAGTGATGACTTTACACTTGTCTGGGTTGAGTAACATATGGTTGTCACCACACCATCCAGAGAAACTGTCCAGCTCGTTCTGCATTAACGACGGCTTGAGGTAGTGACGCGATTCAGTCATAGACAGATCATCAACATATTTCCAGTGATGAATCAGCGTGTCCCTCATCGCATCATCGAAAACTACGAGGAAAATCAACGGGCCCAGCAGTGTTCCTTGTGGCACTGAACATGTAAGTACTTCCCAGTCCGAAGTAGAATAACTAGACTTGTGGTCAACGGATCGTCTTGATTTATGGTATGTAAATAGCTCGATTAATGATTTACATAATGGAATATTCATTATGCAAATCAGGAGCTAATTTGCATAATTAGCAAGGAAAGTTTATAAATCTGCTGCCTTTCAAAATAGGACTCTCAAACATGTGACATATATAGCTGAAAAAGAGAGAGGTATCGATAGATGCCAATAATGCTAATAGCTACCAATGTTGCATAATTAATGAGAAAATACTAATTGAAAATACCACAATAGTAAATGATTGGAATTTCATTCTTGTATCATTAGGAAGCTAAGTAAAGGTGAACAATATCAGACAAAAATCATGCATGACAAGGCCTCATTAACATAATTTATAAGGAAATGTCTACCTTCCCTTTCAATTTGCTATTTTTAAGTCTATTTATTCAGGTTAAATTGCACTGACAGGTGACCTAGTTCACCGGAGCAGGCTCCCTGTGAGACGTCCCTGGAGGACACATGTGATACTTTACTTGCCTGGTGCAGGGCTCTGTTTTGGGGTCAGGGAGGTCACACGGGCTTACGATCTAACGCTCTCCCTGTTGGAAGGTATAGGTTTGATAAAAACTGATTGATATGTCGACTATGAAAATATGGGCATAATTGAAGCAAATACATTGCCAACAAATTGCCTTATTTTCTGTAGTAAAGATAAAAGTTATGATACCAATTAAGCAAAAATATTCTTACAGTGATTATTTTTATAACTCTTGGGAGAACTCGTGTAGGTATAGGTATGGGTTTGTTTTCAACTTTGAAAGAGAATACTAGTAACTCAAGAAGGTGATGACGGATCGTCATGCTTTGTAGGGATGTACATAGTTTGAGTGATGATTTACATGATCGTATAAGAATCATGCAAATCAGGATCTGTGATGTGAAAAAGTATACAAACCCTTGCATTCCATTGTAGTCAAACACGTGACATGTAACCGAGAAAGAGAGGAATATTGATAGATATCAATTATGCAAACGAATACCTAATTTGCATAATTTATGACAAAAAACTTTAATCACAGAGTGGTAAATGATGGGATTTCATTCTTGTGGCGTTTGGGAGATAATCAAATGTGGACGTTATCAGACATAAATCATGATGGCCTCATTTACATAATATATGAGGAAATGCTACAATGGCCCTCTTTTCTAAGATTTTACTTTAATGCTGTGTTTTGCGTAGAGAAAAGGATCACTTGAAATTCATGCAATCGAGGACCTTATTTACATACTGAGTGATAAGCATTCACTCGAAAAGGCTAACATCGGTCGGCGAAGGTATTAGGTCGTGGAACTCTAGTTTCCTATGATTCTTGTGTTGCGCCTATCTTACGGTGTTATGTGTAGTTGCTTTCTCACAATGAGAAAACTGAACCTCAAACCAGCTGATATGTCAGCACTAGTGACAGATATCCTCCTCTGTATCAAACAGTGGAGTATTGTGTTGGAAAGTACCTGTATATGTCGGTGTTACTTGTAGATATTTTCTCACAACAAGAAAACCAAACCTCAAAACAGCTGATATTTCAGCACTAGGGACAGACATCACCCCCTGTATCAACCACTTGAGTTTTGTGTTGGAAGATGTTTGAATCTCTGGGTGTTTCTGGTAGAAGCCTTTTTTCACATTTTCGAACCCAAACCTCAAAGCAGCTGACATTTCAGAACCATGGAGAGATGTTACCATCTGTATCAACCAATGTAAAGTCCACCTAAACATATTCTGGTACCAACAATTTCCGAATGAAAAAAAAATCATCAAGAAGCAAACCTGAAATCCCTAGAACTGTTGACCGAGAAGACATAGAAGAAATTTTTCAGCTCATCGTCACTGGCAACAGGGAGGATTCTGATGGTCTGACTGTCTTCTTTGTCACTTGCCAGCCATCTGAAGGTATAAATGTCATACGGTAAGTTCGTCTATATTTTCGAGGACTTAATTTTAAGGTCCGAGGTTTTTGCGGTGTTCTAAGTTCACGGTTGAAACGATTCTGTAGAACGGAAGGAGTACAATGGATGGGTGGAAGTATCTTTTCTTCGTGTTCTAAGTTTGTGGTTCAAATCATTTTAGTAAATTACTAATGGAAAGAATGCACATAATTTCAGTGTCATGATTTTGCGGTGGAGAGGTAGCAGCGAATAGAATAACATTAACGTAAACACTTCAAGAGTTACAGTAAAATGGTACTTAGAAATTGATGTGGGTTTGGGGTAAGTGGTAATCAGTAATGAGTAATGCCTCATATTCATTCTGAAATTTTGTGACTGATATAATGTAAATTTCTGATTGTCGTTTTTGTTCTTCCTGTGATAGTGACAGCTTTGCAGGTCTACAAAATGCTCGTCAAACCCTGTTCGCTTACCTTCTGCAAACAAATATGTACTTCTTGTCCTCTTGCATATCATTGATGACAACCTGATCCAGAAACCTAATAAAACAAAACAAATGCTTTCATGAGATGGTGTTGTGGTCTGAAACGTTCACTTAGCCCCTACATGTAGTGACCCACTCAATATAATCTAACAAAAGACTTACAAAGATTTTGCTCAAAACAGAAAATGCAAAAAACTGCCATTTTTACTGCAGTATCAAGGAAGGCTGTTAGGGGGCCCACAAATTTGCAAATATCATTTTATACAAGAACAAGGATATGCAAAAAAGCAACACCTACCCACGTAACAAATATCATTTTTATACAAGAACAATGATATGCAAAATAGCAACACCTACCCACGTACCAAATATCATTTTATACAAGAACAAGGATATGCAAAATAGCAACACCTACCCAGGTACCAAATATCATTTTCATGTACAAGACCAGCCACGCCATGAAATCCTTGTCCACACAGACATGCAGAAACACAGTCTTTGAAAACTTAATTACTGCTTCATTTAGGCAAAAATTAGACACAAAACAAGTATTACAACTGCTGTAATCACCAGGACGGGTCTCTGCCAGTGTCGTCGTGCCATATTTGGATATACAGCAGAGGACCGAGCGCTTCTTCTGATGTGAGTAGGAACGTGTCCACCCCCGCTCGTTCAAATGTGGGGCGGTCCGCATCAGTCAGCATGGTCGGGGTACTCTGGGCATTCTCTCCAGTCACAACAACTGCCACCTAAAGCATAAATAAGCACTGTCAAAAATGTCCACAAACAGCAACCGAACATAATCCAAAGACGATCATATCTATAGTGCTTTTATGAATAATGTATATTCTGGCAATGTTATGTATACATTCTATGATGATACACAGCATATTTGTTTTACATGCATTGACCTGTCTTTGAATAATGTGTACAGCTGCATTGTAAATAATCAACTTATTTCATGTACATGTGCTATGTCATAAAAGTTGATTCTCAATAAACTGAATACCTAATTTAAACGTAGCACTGCACTACTAAGCACCTATCAGTAAACTACAACGTTCTATACTAAGCATAGTCCATGAGATGGTTCACAACTTTACATACATACCAACCTTAACAAGAGGTAATCTGCTTGAAGAAATAAAATCCACATATTGATCATGTTATAGAGAAAAATACACTTATTAATTACGGTAAATTATGGGACAGCCCCAGTGTGTCCTGGCCAAATCAATTCTGAACTCAAAAACATTATGTCTCTGGCTAAAATGTTATAGTTGGTGAGCCTTGGGTGTATGTTAGATGAACTAATGTATTAAAGATGAAATAGATGAAAGTACGTACCTTGGCTGTAGTGTTGGCATGCTGTTGTGTGCCCGTGTATGTTGTGATAAGGTACCGGTGTTGTTGGGAAAGGTCCATATCCTTTAGGACAGTAACACCAACCTGCAATACATAAGATTTATTTTTAAAAACTAACAACACATACCTTGAGTCCTAGACCTTAAGAATGGCCCTACTGTAATGTCATACTATGAATGGGTGTCCAAATCAATGACATGTACTCACAATATTTCTACACATGTTAACTTGAGATTTATAACGGTCCAAAAGAAAAGATCCTTTCTCAAAAAAGTGCTAAGATCTAAACCAAGGATTATATATTACAGCAGATTCATTCCTTAGCTAATTGACATCCTTTGCAAAGCAATCTTCCCTCAGTAAGATATTCCTCCCGTAACCTTGCCAGTTTTGCCGATGCGGCTTCTTCAGTTGTTAAAGGCTTTATGACACAAGCACATTATAATGGTTTATTGGTCAGAAATTGCCCGTGCAGTGGCTGCAAGTGCTGAATTGTTGCAGGGTTTACAGGCACATAATGCACAACAGATACATATTTGCCCCACACTTGCACTTTGTCGCAAGGGTCTGGGCGGGTGCCATTCGGCGCCAGCAGGTGACGCCAATACGACCTTCCCCGACCGAAGGCAGGTACCCATTCACACCTGGGTCGAGTGAGAAAAGTTGTGTAAAGTGCCTTTCCCAAGGGCACAACATCGGGGCATAGCAGGGTTTCCAACCCGGCACCTCTCGGTTATTGCGCCACACTACGCACATGAAGTTTGCACTTGAACTTGGCACAAAAGTGCAAACTTCATGTACTTGGTTATGCGACCCACTCATATAAGCAGGCCTGGAGCTCGTTCCATGAGATTACAATCATAGGAAAGAAATCACACAAGCTTTCCAATGACATATGACACATTCAAATTGACAAAGAAACAACGGAAATATCATCGACCAATGTTAACTTTCCAAAAAATTTTTGTGCCATGTTTATTCAGCTTTCTAACTGAGGAACGAATGAATGAATGGATGAATGAATAAATGAATATCTTATTTTTGTGTCCTGCGACTTTATAAAGTCGCCCAGCCCATACGGACTTATAGGACATCAAATTGAATACATAAACTTGACATAGGATAGTGTTGGTAGAGGTACATTGGTAAATCATAATAATCATAGATAAATCATAATAATTATGATAATAAATAAGACAAAATAGGAGGAGTAATCTACATGTAGTTACCTTCATCAAGTCCTGTTGGTCTTTCTTTCTTGCCCAAATCATGGCAGCTATGTAGATGCCCAAGATAACACTGCATGTGATGACCACTCCCGGATTGTTTGCAATATTTGCGAAGGCAAGTATCGCCTCCAACACGTCAATAGTGTTGGGAGCGACAAAGACGCTGAAGTCAGAACCGAATGTTGTCAGATGTGTGCATCGGCAGTGGGTCCTCTTTTCATTTGTCAGGCTGCTCACCTAGAGTAACAAAAGTAGAAAAAGTTAAAGCAGTTATCTTGACTTTTATTGACGTGAACCACTGTGACAAGTATCTATTCCAAGTCAATAATTATGGTATTGGGAGTGACAGAATTCGAAAGCTAGAGTCAGAACCAAATGAGATGTGTGCATTGGCAGTGAGTCCTGTATTCATTAGTCAGGCTGCTTATCTGGGGTTACAAAAGTAAAAAGGTAAACCAGTTGTCTGGGCTTCTGTTGATGATAAAGTATGGGCACTCAGGTAATGTTAAAGACACACCAAATAACAGTTACTAAACCAACAGGACAAAAGTTGGAAACGGTCAGACGGTTCAAACAGCGTCCACTGTCTTTCGTCGGTGGCACCGGTGAGGTCAGGGGATTGCTTGACTAATTCTTCAAGTATTAGCACAATGAGGCTGAACCATGGGTTATATATTCAGCCTAGCACACCTGGTCACCCCTAATCTTCTCACTTGTGGCTGCCCCATTCATGACACCAATGTGTTTCTGACTCTCTGAACTTCGAATGAAAGCTATAACTAGAATGTGCCTGTATATGATGGGGGCTCAAACCTTCTCATTGTGAATCCATGAACATCTGTTTTTTTATAGTGTTTCTTCTGGAAATCTACTAATTTTCCTCCTTTTTCTTCTATGGATGAAGACCTTTTGAACTAATCAAAAGGGATACTTGAATAAGCCATATAGGTTCACGGTTTGAACTGCGCATGCACTGTGTAATGCAAGAAGAATAAAATTGAGTCTTTACCACTGGATTACTGAATTTTAATCTCAGACGTTTCAAACGCGTTTTTTGTCGACGAGGAGATAATGATAATGATATTGTGTAATTCATTGTGGACAAAATTTCAAAGTCAAAGGCCACACGTCTTGGCATGTATAAAGCATGGTCTATAGACAACAGCAGTTTATAAGTTACGGGCCTTCACTTTGACTTTGCAATTGACTTGTGCATGCGCAGTTCAAACTGTGAGCCAGCTTATTATACAGAGTGGGGATTCTTGGAAGGAATTGTCTGACATGATGTTCTTCTTCTACCTGACCACGTATGTCCATCCGCCGAGACACCCAACCAGAAATTATTGACATGTATCGGGTCAAATCAGATTGGACCATCGCACAACGGGGCATGCCCCTACTCTTTTTCCAAAGGTGTGGTGGGTTCGTTAACGTGCGTGGGGCGTGGCTCTCCCCAAACACGGGACCTCCACTTGACGTCCTATCCGAGGGACGTCCCTAACCTACGCTAGGTACTCATTTTCAGCTGAGTGAAGTGAGGAAATTTGCCTTTCCCAAGGTCACAACGTCGGGGCGCATGTCCAAACATATCTGGCGGCAACCCGATTGAACCCGTTTCCCCTTGTTTGACAGCTGAATGTTTTAACCATTACGCCACACAACGCCACTCATCAGCCATCGCAATTCTAGTGGAGGAAGCAAGTTATCACAACACAATCTTGGAAGGGGGTCGCAAGGGGTAAAATCTCACCTTGCAGCCAAGGTCCTTCCAAGTGTCATCATTGGTGTCAAAATACAAGCACTGTGCAGTTAACATTGCCATTGTGTAGTTGACTGTGAAGTCCTCAGGTCCAGCTGTATCCACCACTGATGACTGCAAGTCAGTTGCGTTATAAGCCACACCTGGAACAAGGTAGTATTCATTTTGCATGTGTTTCATTAGGATTTATGGTACAATTTGAATTTGTTCTTTTGTTAATTTTGCTTAGTTTTGATAATGTATAATTTTGTACAAAATCCCATTGTCTACTTTAGGGGATGCCCATGAAAAGCCACCTAGCCACCCTTGCATGTTTTCTTTTTGCCCTGTTTAGCTTTTTATAATTGTACATATATGCGAATAAACAATAAACAAATAAACAAATTCAATAATTTCAAAAACTCTGCAGCAACATTTTAAAATCTTTCACAAAATTAAATATGAACCATAGCACATCTGATCCATGGAGTGAATGATAAATAGTATGTAAAATGTGTTGTAATATGTATATTAGACTTGTACCAGCACGAAGAAGTGCTTTTATTGTTGAAAACGTAAAATGTCGCTGATACCACCCCCAAATCATTAATTAGGTCAATTAGCTTACCTATTAATGTTAGAGTTTTTAGTTTGACATACTGTATAGTTGTTTCAAATGATGTGGAAAAAAAACGTATCAAAAGGTATGTCCCCCAGGACATCTAAGATACATTGAAGTTCCTTACCCAAGGCCCAGTCGCTGCTTATAAAAGTTTGGTTCAGATCTTCTCGGAGAATCAGCCATGTGTATCTGTCTGATTGTTCCGTCCTGTCATTGTCAAGTTTTAGAGTGTACAGGTCGCTGTCACTTAAGGGGAGAGTGGTGGAAAGGTCGTAGTCCTCTAAGCTGACATTCCCGTTGTTCTTAAGGTATAACAACAACGGCACATCTTCCAGTAAAGGTACTACTGTCACTAGTAGAGCGCCGACAATCTCTCTTTGAAATCGGTGGACCTGCAAAGAAGAACATTGTTTGTTTGTCTATTTGTCTCACCAGGGGAAAACATAATTCCTTAGAAGGCGCTTTTTAACTCAGTTAAATTTACCTCAATGTAAGAGAAACATTCATTGTATGTTAGACCATACTGATTTGATTATATGGATGACATCGTCTGGTCACCCCCAAACTGATGCAAGTGTCTGAAGAAAAAAAAACTTTAACAAAATTGCCTTCCTGTCATGGCAGTATGGCCAAGGAATTATTCCTGTCATATTTCAGTCAAGATTTATTTCCACGCCTGCCTAATAAAAATCGTATCTATGATATAATATAATGTATGTTTAGCGTGAAAATCAGCATGCGATAATTATTGAACCATTTTATCAAAATGTCTAGAGTACATGCTATGATGGCCATTTTAAAGTGCTTAATGGGGCACAATAATGTTTTTTTACAATTAACATAAGGCCTGGACAGTTGATTGACGTGTGTGATTGGTCAGAAAATAGTTAGTTCAACAAGCACGTATTACGATGTTTTGATTAGTTTCTGCGATCTACAGTGACAGCTGATCTGCTTAGTTACTTACGCTGAGTGCGTTGCTCTCAATACTTGGCGCTGAGGCGTTTTCTCCCACCACAATAGATATCGGCCTCTCCAGCGATATATCTACTGGGTCGACGAACTCCAAATCCAGCTCACTTACGGAGTCAAGTAAAGAGAACCCTGTGACATCAGACTTGACCAAGGACGATGTTTCAGCGTAGTTGTAAGGGTTGACACCAGTAGCATACAACTGTACAGAACACAACCATCATTATCAACGCCAGACTAAAAAAAAGAAGTCAAAGTTCATTCTCGCACCAATGGTGCATAAGGCGGTGCCCATCTCCATTTCAGTAGCCCTTGGGCCACACAACTTGGTGCAATCTCTACAGCAGGGGGCTAGTCCATCGGTAGTGGTGTGTTTAACTTTCATACTCTTTCCCAAACTCACGACCTACCGTATGCAAGGCGAACAGTCTACCCACTAGGCCGTTGCACTCAGTCTGGTAATCAACGTAATACTACATATAATACATATAAACAGGGATGTCCTTGTAGCTCAACTGGCACTAGCCTCAAAGTTGAGAATCTGATTCCAATTAGTTGCTGTTTGCAAGACCCCAGTTCAAACATTGGAAGGGCATTTTGGTTTGGACCGCACGCGTCTTTCGGAAATGGGGCTCTTGTGTTTGAGGAGGTGCCTGGAGCACATTAAAGCAAACCCTCCCTGTAAATATTTAGATAAACGCTGCTACAGAAAAAGCACAGGGACTAGCTAACCTTTCTGCTACTAGGCACTACAAGGTGGTCCACAACACACAAACACTACTCTAAAGTAGTACTTAAATGTAACTTTTGTTTGGATCGATGTCCTTTAGATGGAGATTTAGGACATTAGGTTAACAACAGAGTATTTAACAGCACAGACCTGTAACTAACTGTATATGCGATGGTGGTCTGTCTGAGCATTGCAAAAGTGGTGCAGAATACTGTAAATGCAGAAATGTTCGCGGGGATTTAATTTTGCGGTAAGGAGTTCGCGTTTGAAACAATAGTAGCACTACAGTCACACAATGAAACGGCTTTTCGCGGTGGTTTTAAGTTTCTAGAGTTCACCATGAAAACCGCGAACTCTAAACCACCGTGAACATTTCTGCATTAAAACAGTAACCTTTGCCAAAAGTTACCTCCGAATCCACATTACCTGCACAGTTCTGGAAGAACTGTGCTACAGAGTCGGGAAGCTTGACCCAAGTGTCCTCCGATATCTGAAATACCAGTCCTGCCATACCGTCACAGCCTACTCTGGACAGAGACAAGTCAAAGTCGTCCAGAGAGATGACCAGTGGCTCCTGTCCGGGCACCATCTGCTTCAACAAGACCGTGTTGACCACGCGGACACTGTCAAAGATACTGGTGGCAACTTCCTTTGTCTACAGTGACCAAAAAAAAGTAAGAGATGTTTGCTTTAATTGGTTAGGACGTCCCAGAGATGGACTCGTTTGTTACATTTAGTTTACAGCAAAATCCTGCAGCTGTACCTGACTGTGTCTGATGGAAGTCTAGCTGAGTCTGAACAGAGGTGTTTAATGCTGGATAAGTGCTGCATTAATGCCGAACTGGTCTGGCATTTTTGGCATCAATACCCTAATGCGGCACTATCCTCAAAAATTTTCAAGGCTAAATTACTGGATTGACAGTTTTATCATATGATAACTTGGATGGCCATAATTACTGTGAAAATACCATGGCAGTCGGCATCAATGCAGGATTTACAGTTCTGTAATCAACACTGACCTTTGTAAGTGTAGAATCAGAGGTGGTGTTAGATGACTTGGCCTGGTCAGATGTTAGAGAGGCGGCCTGCAGCACATTCACCAGACCTGAATATAAAACACTACATTTCAGTCAAACACTTCCAGTTGGACAATTCTTTGTAGTTACATGTAAGTCAACAGACATACTTCAACACAGTTTTCTTAGGTAGGCGATCTTATTAAAGAAAAATTTTAATGGTGACTCTTGGACAGATGCAGCAACTGTACCTCCAACCAATGCCCTGCCAGTCTGCTCGACTTCTTCTGTTCCTGCTGTTCCCCCTGATTGGTCAAACAGTACAGACGTCATCTGTCTCATAGCATCAGCAGCTTGGACCTAAACAACAACAAAAGTTTTGAAATAAACAACTTTAAGTACCAAAATGTAATTAGATGTGCAATGGTTATTAGCTGTGACAGGTTTATCAGTGTATAATAACAAGCTGCTGCCACGTCACGTGCCTGTAAAGCTGGTGTGTTGCACTGAAGGGCGGTTAAGCCGGTTATACAGAAAAGATACAGAATAAATTTTACGTACAATAAATTTTGCATAACAGTATCAAACTTTGAAACATCTGCCACGACTGCAAATATGTAGAATATTTGCAGTGGTTTTAGGTTTGCTAATTCGTCAAACAGTAAACATGTCTGACTGCCTTGCATTGCATTAAGACTGATGTTTCAACCGCAAAATCAAAACACACCAAATGACTATGAAATGAAGTCCCAGGGACTAACAGTAAGAAGTCACAGACCTGTCATAATACTCATTTTCCGTATATTTTGCATCCACAGAAATTACATTGGTACGATTAATCAAGTCTGAATAACAAGACAATCTTAGTTTCTGGACTAATACAAGGAAATGCATTATGAATTGACAACAAAACTAGAGTTAAGTACTTGTGCTACATGTAATTCAGGTTTGCTATGTTAGTTTAGCGATTACGGGGTATTTTATAAATATTAATTGGTAATGAATTTTCCTTTCATTTGGGTTTAGTGTGTGATAGTTGTGTGCCGATTTGTTAAAAATAGAGAGAACGCTAGCGACCCCAAAAAACACCCCTAAAATGGTATGGCGACCCTGTGACGTCACAATTCAATATGTCGGCCGCTACACATGCCAACGGACCCAACAAAGTTTTTGCTACGCAAACCTGTAAAAGCACAACTTAGAGCCATACTATAGGTGTACACAGTGTCCAGGATGTAATAAGATCTAGCCGCCTACGTTGGCATGGACACCTACAAAGAAGGGACAGCGAGAGGTGGCCCACATAAATCCTTGACATGACCATTGAGGGCCGAAACCCACAGGGACGACCACGGAAGAGGTGGATTGACAACATCAGGGAGGACTTCCACCACCTCAACCTACACAACGTGAGTCCACAGGACAGAGGCACCTGACGAGTAGCCATCGAGCTTCCCCATCCACGTGCAAGCACGTCCAACCACCAGATGATTGGGAACAGAAGACGTTAAACCGGATAGTGAGTGAGTGTGAGTGATGTGGCATCGTGTGGCGCAATCGGTAGGGTGTTTCGCCCAGAACCGAGAGGTCCCGGGTTCGAAACCCCGATGTTGTGCCCTTGGCCTTGGGAAAGGCACTTTACACGACTTTCCTCACTCCACCCAGGTGTGAATGGTTACCTGGCTTTGGATAAGGAAGGCCGTATTGAGGTCACCTGCAGGCGCCGAATGGCAGCCTCCCAGACCCTTGTGACAGTTACACAAAGTGCGAGTGTGGAGCAAATATGAAACCGTTGTGTATCATGTGATTGTAAACCCTGCAGAAATGTAGTACTGGCTGCCGTCGCACGGCTAATTTCTGACCGATAAAACCACTATGATATGTTTAAACAAAACATTTGTTCTCATACCTGTGTATCAGCAGACACTTCTTCCTTCACCTGTGTGACTGCTCTGAAGGCACCTGCCAACTGTCGTACAGAGGAGACGGTCTGGACACTCGAGGCTATGTCCGACAGCTTGGAGGTCAGCTCTGTACGGTACTGGTAAATGTAGAAACAATGATGTAATAGAATTGATTGCCCGTTTTAAATTGGGGTGTAACCATAAGTCAAATGATAAGAAAAACTAGATACGAAATAACAAATTTTTCTTTCAAATATCAAACTTTATAAAGACATGATAAAATCAAAGTTTTGAGTCTGCAGTGGAGAGGTGACTGCAAAAAATGTACATAAAACCACTGCAAACTTAAAATCAATACATTTACAGTGTACACGTAAATACATAAACCTAGACAGACAAACAAACGTACAAACACACACACATACACACACACATACACACACACACACGCACACATATGCAGACAAGTCATAAACAACAATACGTCACTACCTTTGCGCCAAAAATAGTTGCTCAAGCAACTGGATAAAATTTGAAACAGTCAGACGTTTCAGACAGCATCCACTATCTTTCGTCAGTGATTAAGGAAAGATCTTGCAGAACTAGGTTTCATACCAAATCTCTGAAATAGATTATGTTAATGAGTGAAGACGTTTCAGAAAGTTTAATAGAATAGTTAGTCAAGACAAGG
The DNA here is from genome assembly GCF_035083965.1 of Branchiostoma lanceolatum. NCBI lineage: Eukaryota > Metazoa > Chordata > Leptocardii > Amphioxiformes > Branchiostomatidae > Branchiostoma > Branchiostoma lanceolatum. Next base: position 14,766,227 of record NC_089734.1, on the reverse strand, counting down.
CTGTATGCTAATGACTAGCCAGTTGCTTGAGTACCTCTTTTTGGCGTATCTTATTAGCTGGATGTCTAACTTTTATCAACGTGTTCACTACCTTTGCATTGAAGAAATGGAGGAGTACAGAACAACAAAGTACTTTGTTCAAAAGCTTTCCTACCTGTTCCAGTTGTTCCTTGTTCTCCTGGCTAACATCAGTACTTCTACTGTTTAGAAAAGTCCCCACGTTGCTGATGAGTATGGTGGCTGCTTGTGTGTCTCCAGACTGAAGTAGTTCTGATATGTCGCTGCCTTCTGAACTTATTAAATCAGTCACCACGTCCAATGAGACATTACTGGATAGAGGCCTCACCTAGAGGGTAAAGGTAACTGATTAGATCAGTAACTACGTCCAACGAGACATTACTGGATAGAGGCCTCACCTAACTAATTAGATCAGTCACTACGTCCAATGAGACAGTACTGGATAGAGGCCTGACCGAATGGGTAAAGGTAACTGATTAGGTCAGTCACTACGTCCAATGAGACATTACTGGATAGAGGCCTCACCTAATGGGTAAAGTAACTGATTACATCAGTCACTACGTCCAATGAGACATTACTGGATAGAGGCCTCACCTAATGGGTAAAGGTAACTGATTACATCAGTCACTACGTCCAATGAGACATAACTTGATAGAGGCCTCACCTATTTTGAGTAAAAGTAACTGATTAGATCAGTGATTTTGTCCAATGAGACAATACTGGACAGAGGCCTCAACTAATGAAAACGATCTTGAACCAGCTTAGCTCACTGAAGAGCTTACCTAATGTACTCCCGTGACAGGGAATACAGACACTATTTACTGCTCTTTTTTACAAGCACAATGAACAGCGAAGCACGGCTTTACACCCTGTCCTATAAGGACTGTGACCATTTCCAGTATCGTGCATGTTGGTGGAGCGAATAGCCGGGATTTGAACTCCCAACCTCTACTAGTAGGTTTATAAACTACTAGGTCCAGAGTCACTGGCCACTGAAATACGCACGCTAAATGCAACTAGAAGCAAAAGCGACTGACCGTGACATTCAGCGTGACCGCTGTGCTGGCTCCAAGCTTGTCGTACACAGTGGCCATGACTTTCAGGGTGTCATCACGGTCCTCATCACCGGCAGGGAGACTGGTAGACTCAACAGTGGACTCCTGTGGACAGATGTTTCAATACTATCCACACACTGACAGCGTTCACACACATTATATTATATTATTGTTTATTTCGGGCTCGACGGCCCATATTGACAGACACATACACATCAACAATACATCTAAAATATGTATTTACAATGGGCGAGGGCGAAGTAGTTGACAGTAACGTCGCCAAAAGGGACTCGACGGGAAGGCCTCCGAGTGGAGCAGTGCCTTAATGATGTAATTCTCAGACCCGAACAGCCGAGATACAAATGAATGCATCAGTTTCCGATGCTTGGCGTCAAATGTGTCAACACGCATACTTACAAAAATTCACTATTGCTAGTGCTTCTCGGTTGAGACAACAGAATCATGGATAAAGTTAATTACTTGTACATTCTAGGAATTGTAAATGATACATTCTACTCAAAAAGTTGATTTATGCAACATATAAATGCTTTAAAACAAATCTCAATGTCATGATGGTAAAATCAACTTACCTGTCCATAGTATATTGAAACCCAGCCGTCTTTTGTCTGGTACAGAAACTCATATATCAAGGGGGTGTCTGGGTCAGAAAATCCTGTCAAACAAGTTAATAATCTTTGGTGATACGTTTTATACTACAGTTTCAACATGTAACGACTTCATTGTAAGTTTTTCAATTACATTAAAATGGAGGAATAATAGTCCTCAACCAAAAGACTACACATTTTCAACAAAATGTGCAATAGACCAGTTGGATACCAGTAAAAAAACAATTACTATTCAACTTCCCCTGAGCACTATTGGGATGTGCCATAGTTGTTGGACACATACACCTAATATTATGTATTTTAGGGCAGATAGCAATGCTGTAAATGCAGAAATGCTCACGGCGTTTTTATGTTCGGGGTTTTCACGGTAAGCTCTTCGCCGTGAACTTGAAACCTTCTACCCTTTTGTCCTGACGTCTACTATTGTCTCAAACGCAAACTTCAAGCCAACGCGAACACTCCATTTTCTCCGTACCATTATGTCACCCGTTATTAATGGTAGTAAGTTGAAAAGTGATCAGCTTTACTAGAATTAAACTGCACATTTTGTTAAAAACATTTTTTAGAAATATTCATAATTCGTATGGACTCTTGATTGCAATGACCATTGTTAACTTACTCTCGAAGCAGCTTTTTGACTTATATTTAGGAGTCTTGACCAGGGTTGGCCAGATAACGAGAAAAGGACCAAAAAAAACTGATTATAACACCTAAAACACGTCAAAACCAGCTGGACCCATTCCTCTGCTTGGAGAGTATGCTAACTCTGCTGCCATGGTTATATCATTACCGTTGGTGATTACATAAAATAATGCATGGACAAATTGATAGACATTGTGTTGTCTGTTTACCTTGGCAGCGAATGTCGAACTTTGTAGTCAGCTCCTCTCCATCTGGTGGAGCGATTGTGCAGTTTCCTTTGGTCGGTATGTCGTTCGTAAGAAATTCATAAGTAGCAAACCCCACAGAGTTGTTTCTGGTCACTTCTGCCCGTAAAGCATAGCTCTCACTGCCCTGTTTCAAGAAAATCTCAGAATGATAAGGTCATTTATGTAATACCTAGGCCGCGAAAACGTTCGATACGGGTGTTCCGGACCGGGTAATAATTTTCCGTATCCCACGGGGTTCTACACTTGTATCACACGGGCTTCCATAGAATATTTCGAAGGCATTTCGAGCGTTCCGGTTGCGCCGCCGTCGAAAATTCGAATACCGGATTCGGAGGTTAGAATCAATTTTTTTTACAGTTTTTTTGTTCGAGGACACAAAACTCCCTCAACTTCTGGCGCATTCCGCATTGAAATGTGTGTTTTCTCGGGTGGTTATGACATACATAGAATACAACACCGTGTATTCTGCACCACCCTCGGTCCCATCATATAGAATAGTTTGTAGCCTGCATGGAGTCCAGCCTTGATAATCTTTTCGGCTTCCAACGGACGCTACTGGCTAAAGCTAACGACCATTGGAAGTGGGAGAAGCCTTCGGCTAAGAAGGCTGGACTCCAGGCTATAAGTTTGTATGACAGGCTTTATGTCACCTTTCATAATTTTGCCTGGTTCCCTAAGACCCCACATTTAGTTAAAAACGTTGAAGTAAAGAGATCTTATGATACAGCAAAGGCAATCATCAACGTTTGCACGCGACGTTCTTCAAGAGGCCTTGATAACACGGTTTATTTATGTGGCAGTCTTGTAGTGTCCGGTGGCATTTGGAGGGTTTACGTTACATACTGTACATTGTATGTAGCTAGTGTAAGCTAAAAAGATGTCATATGGGCACACCGTGCTGTTACAGAGCTAGAGGACCATGCAACCAATCAGAGTTCTCACTTCTATTTCAGGCAAATATCCAAATGCCAATCAATCGTCTGTTAACAAGCGTCACTCTATTAGACAGGGAAGCTATCAGAGGAGTAAACCAGAATATTATATACCATATTCAATGTTTAATTCAATAAAAGAAAGCGTTCGCAGCACTCAGCTGAGCACTGAATTGTGGTTTCTGTACATTTTCCCCTTCATTTACACATATATTTGCATGAGTTTTTTTTTACATTGCACCTGGATACAAGCCTGTCAACGGATCAAACAACAAAACAGAAAACGTGCCTAGTTTAATTGAAGAAGTCTGAATAAAACTGACCTGAAACACGTCAGCCTTGATGCTGACGTGTTGTGCAGACCTTCCTGTTGACGTGTCGGTGTCCCAGTCCAAGTCCTGTTTAGTCTCCTCTGTTCCTGCCGGCTGCAACGTCCACATGTAGGACACGGCATCACCCGGGGCACAGTTGGTACACTCCGCTAGGAGAGCCAGGCGGTTGGAGGGGTTCGTTTTCAGGTCACAATTCTGAAGACAGCTGAAGCAAAAGACAGAAGCAACATGCTTTTTGTAAGAAATACAATCGTGTTTCATCACCATTAGCAATGCTTCATTCTGGTGTGATTTAATTCTTTTAAATCTTCTAAAGATATTTCGCAAAAGTGTCTTGCAAGTCCATACCCTCAATATTTTTATTTACGTTACTTAAAAATAACGTAACTAAGTATCGGGACTTGTAATACACTTTTGATCAATACTACATATTGTTAAATCTTTACGGAGAAGTAAAACTCATTTTATTATATAGACGTCCTTGTAGCCTAACTGGTAGCAGCCTCACAATTGAACTCCTTTACCAATCAGTTGGTAACTGGGAGTCTTTCAGAAGGGGCATAAAATTTAGGTTACATGCATGTTTGAGGAGGTGGCTCAAGCTTGGAAATCTTCCCAGTAGAAATACACCCTGCTACTGCCACTAGGCACTACAAGGGTCTAAAGTAAAGAACGAATGAACAAAAATGAACGAACGAAAGCTCATGATAACGTCATTACCTGATTTGCACTTCTGGTGAATCGGGTGCACTAACGATGATGGACTGTAGGGCTGGTGTTCCACTCTGCCTACCATCTCCAGACACAGACAAAGAGAAGAAATACTGTTCGCCAGACAGAAGGGCTGTGCCAGGTACCAGTAATACAGGACCGTTCTCTTCTGTCAGTCCCTCAGTAAGGTTACATGCTGAACCTACGTGGGCAAAATGACTCACGTTTAAAAATAAATAAATGACGCAGATATTGTATCGTGTATTCAAATTGTAGGCTGTAACAGCGATGAGAATTGGCAACAGGGGTTAAAAAGGCATTCAAAGGCTCGATCCTGGCTTCAAAGAACTATTCCATAGATAAATGGCACAAAGGGCCCCTATTTGCATAATTGGGACGGGTGTCAGACTATTTGTCGTTGTGGCAATCAGAGAACAGGATAGATATTCAAATTATGCAAATTAAAAAAGCCGCAACAACAACTTTTGTTTTACTTATTAGCTTTGAAATATGCAATTTGATTTTCTTTCACTTCTGTAAAATTTTGATACTTCATTTGCTTGCATTCTTTCTTTAGTTAGTTAGTATGATGGTTTTCCTTATTTGTTTATCTATTTATTATGTTTAGCCATACCTAGTATGGCTCAACATATTGTTTTTGTTCATGTTCTTCTTCTTCTTCTCCTGCCAAATCTTCAAATGGATTCAACTCCGCCATTTTTAAACCAACCGACCTGAAATTTGGCATGGAGGTAAAGAAAGCAAATACCCTCAGGTGATTTTAAAATTGCTTTGAAACAGCCCTTAAAATCATTTTTATGGAGGTTTTTTGGGTCATTTTTATGCAATTTTTATATTTTTGGCTCCTGTGGCCTGGTTTTACAAGCAAATGACCTGACATTCGGTACAGGGGCGCCTTGAACATGTCCCTACAGGATTTCAATCACAATTCTGGTGTACATCACTTCAAAATGCTTCATTTTGGGGACTTTTTGCCCTATTTTAAGACCAAAAACGAGCGACCAAAAAGTGCTATCCCCGTTCCACGTTCTAAGGTTCTGCGCGTTCCATCTGCCGTTGGCCAAAGAATCCACGTTCTATCTAAGGTTCCACAGGTTCCATTTGCTGCTGGCCAAAGAACATTTGGGTTACCTGAGGTCATGTTGCAGGAATAGCGCAGCGCACTCCCCTGGGCGCTTTACCCCAACAAGAGGGGTGTTGCCGAGTATACGCCATCAAGATCAGGAACAAGTGAACGACACATTCAAATCAATGGAGCTTATATCATAACAAAAGGTCCATTATTTCATGGGTAAAAATATACTGTATTTGCTCAGGAGCAAATGACATGAAACTAAGCTAGTAGCCTACCGGCGTTATCGTTCGGTAATCATTCTGCAGGGCCGGGCTAAATTGGTAACGACCGGACGCGGACGACGTTAAAAATTCTAGCAGCATCAACCACTAGTCCAAGCTTAGCTTGCCAACGAGTAAAATCACACATTCAAGTAACGGGATTGGTGGCCTTGCTCGTGTTTAACTCATACTGACAATGATAATTTCCATATTGCCGCCGGGAGCCGCTACTAAATCACATTCGTCTTTCCGAGTGTAGCTTCTCTTCCGCCACCTTCCAACACCCGGAAGTTCGCACGCATCAAAACGCTAATAAAGCACGTAGTACGTTGTATCAAGGGGTTTACACACCGTCTACGTTTCAATTAAATTATATTTATATACCCATTAAACATTCAAAATATTTGCAGTGACAAAAATGTAGTTACTCGTTTTGGTTTTACATTCTAATGTTTAAAAATCATTTTTAGCGTCTGTTAGCGGTTCTCAACTAGGACCGAAATGTTCATTTGGACCTGTAGGGGTCAGCATCTTAATTGAATGTAAACCGTGTACAGCAATATAAAAACATTCACTACAATTTGCCTAATGCTATTTGCTTTGTCAAATAATTACAAATAATTGATATATATACACATGAAAAACGGCAAAAATATGACAAGTTGTCGGTAGTAATATTTGATCCCCCCTTATAATAATAGACTATTCTATTTTAGAAATTTGCATAAGTTGGACGTTTTCATTCAAAGTTGGGTGAACGTTTATTGTACGGGACGATTTTATTTTGCATCAAAACAATATTTCATCTAGCAACTTAAAAATAATTATCATTGTAGTCTTCGTATTATACAGTATTATTATTTGCACAACAAAATGAAGTTAACTACGACAATATTATAATATTATTTTGTACACACCCCTCCCACCTTGTCGGACTACGATTTCAACGAGATAGAACGTCAGACGATAATAAACACAGACGTTCTGTTGTTGCATTTGCACGAGGACGTCTTTACTCGAACTCCACGGGCAGTAACTCGTGCCGTCATCTTACTCTTATTTACTAGAGTCTAATTCTACGAAGTTAAACGTTTGGCCAACGTTTAAGCGGTTCAGACTATCAGACACTTTACTGCCGTGATTTTTCGTCAGGAAAGCGTAAGCCGTGCTAGGTAAGTGATGGTCTTTTTTCCTCGCCGAATATTATGTCACTGGAAAATCAACCTGATGGCTGATGGATATTCGTTTGAACTGATAGAAATATATTATCGTAAATAGTATTTGACACGAATTTCCTTCCCTGTAGTTAAAGTTATAGATTACTTTACCCACAAATTTTTACGTCAAGGTCATGAGAATAACTGATTGATACTTTTGTCGAACTACCCATAGCCAACGATATTATTCTTTAGAACATCAATTCGAGAATTTCTTTAGAACATCCATTCGAGAGTTTTGGAAAAAGAACTGGGTTCGGTGTACGAATTTGACATAACGTTACAAGAAGGGCGTTCGACTTCGAGATTATTATATTTAAGCCCACGTGAATTTCGTGATACAACTTTAAAGTAATTCAAAGGGTGTGGGTTTAACGGCCGCGTCAATAGTCAATTTGTCATGCTCAAGATTGTCAACAAGCCTTCAATATATATTTCTAGCCTTCAGTATATACACCACGTGGTCTGTCATGTAAAACATACATACATTGCACCAAAATTTAGGGTAAAGGGTATGAAGGTGTTCACAATATTATCCAGTAGTTAAAACATCGGGGGGGGGGGGCATTTTTAAGCAAAAAAAGATCATTGACAGGAACATGCTGTCAATTGTGAAAAAAATATTGCCAGCAGCATAGTTTTGTAAGATATTGTGAACATTACATTTTCACAGGTCTTAAACCAGTATATTTATCACAAGTAAAAATGTATGTTTAATGGAAAAGTTCATATCTTCTATGAAATGTTTGTACATTCTAGTACTTTAATTTTTCAGTGGAAATGCCAAGATGCAAAAGTAAGAAATTGCTCAAGAGGTTGAATGCCTGGAGGGCAGAACAGGCAAGTACGACTGAAGCAGAGCCGGAGCCAGCCGCTGATGAGCAGGAAGTAGATGGAGAAGGACAGGATGAAACTGATGAGCTGGAGTATGAGGTAACAAGGCATGATGGAGGGTTCACATTCAACCCATTTACAGATGATGATCAGTTGCAACTGGCAGGTCAGTTGAATCTTTCTGTTGAACAATACATCAATATTGATCACAATATTGAGGAAAGAAACATCCCTTTGAAGACACCTATCAGTACCATTAAGATGGATGGGGATGGGAATTGTTTTTACAGGTCAATAAGCTACCATATTTGTGGCACCGAAGGGTATCATGCCGTAGTAAGACAGCGTTTGATTGAATACATGTCAACCATGTCTGAGGATCTTTGCAGTTTATTAGAACCAGGCCAAACCATGGACCAGTACCTGTCTCGTGAGGGCCGAACCAATCCGCATCCAGCAGATCTTCGTACGTGGGCCACACACGTAGAAATTGATGCAATGGCATTACTACTGGGAAGATGCATCTTTGTGTACGGTAAGCATGGCTACAATTCGGCATGGATGAAATACCCATTAAGGGAAAGTATTTGTGATAGAACCATGTTAGGTGGTAGAAATGCTATATACATACAGAATACAAACGAGATTCACTTTGATGTTGTCACAAGAGTTTTCAGCCCTAGACAGACAAGGAGTATGTCACGTTGCCACAGAGAAGAGGCTACAGTTTTCAGCCCTAGACAGACAAGGAGTATGTCACGTTGCCACAGAGAAGAAGCTACAGATCTAGAGGTCTTAGAAGTTGCCAGAAGCAAGAGAAAGAACACATTGAATGACAACGCTGATGACGACAGGAAAAAGGCCAAACGGGACCAAGAAAGGAAACGGTACCAGGAGGATGAGAAGTATGCCCAGGCCCAACGGGATAGAAAGAAGACACGGTATAGCACAGATGAAGAGCATGCCCAAGAGAAGCGAGACAGAGCACAGGAGCGGTATCACACCGATGAAGAGCATGCCCGGGAGAAGCGAGACAGAGCACAGGAGCGGTATCACACCGATGAAGAGCATGCCCGGGAGAAGCGAGACAGAGCACAGGAGCGGTATCACACCGATGAAGAGCATGCTCGGGAGAAGCGAGACCACGAAAGAGATAGATATCACACAGATCCAAATCACAGAGAATTGAAACAGCAAAACCGAGAGAAGAATCAGAATTGCCCAGATGTTAAGAAGGCCATTGAAAAGTTCCAGATAGAATGCAAAATGGGACCAGAATATGTTTGCACTGTATGTCATAGGCTTTTGTTTCGCAAACAAGTAGTAATCTGTAACAGGTCAAACTCAAAGTACGTTCA